>NC_051846.1:46559398-46689668 GCF_002237135.1 Teleopsis dalmanni
ATTTATGAAATTGATTTATTGAAAATTCTTATAACTGAAATTGCTTGACGGCAAGATATTCAGTACACTTTTTTTGTAGTCAGTGTGAAACCATTAGAGAAGAAAAGGGCATTTAACATAAATTTTACTGTCTTAACGGTAGCTGAAAATAAGAATTATGTAGTTAACTTATATTTTAAAGTATGGCATGTTTTTTTTCAAATAAGAAATTTGGTACTAAACTTGCTGTTTAATTTATTACATACTCAATTTATGATTTACAATATGCAACTCCAGTTTTAACAATATTTCAATGTTCAAAGTTGCAAACTTTAGTTCAAAATATTTCTGTTAAGATTTACGATATGCAACTTGCACTGAACTCAATTGTTAATTATTTAATTTAAGTAAAAAAAAAATTTAAAGATTTTTTTATAAAATTAATTATAAAATATTTAGTTTAAATATTTTATTTATTATAATTTATTTGCACTGTTATGTCTCCTTATTTAAATGTTACGTTTCTCTCTTTTTTACCAGGAATGATAATGTTTAAGTAATAGAAGAAATCATTGTGACACATATTATAGACACATTTATATTATTTATATCTTCAGTATCTTATATTTTCAGATATTCACAGGCTTGCAGAATTATTTTTTTACTATTTAAAGCTCCAACAATGCTCAGAATTGAATCCTAAAGCATTACTCCATTCGAACTTTTACTTTCACACACTGTCTCCTAGTTTCAAAGAAAAAAATCATGTACATATAACAAATATATGTGAAAAGTATATGTGATATATAATAGCACTATAGCATTTAATATATATTTAATGTTTAGGAAACTATATAAAGTCCAATGAACAATAAGTAAATTATTGACTTTGGCAACAGCCAGACTTAGATATGTTTAATTAATATAACATTTTTGTTCTCAACCATATAACGCGCAGTGGCAGAAGATGCGTTTTAGAAATGTTTTGTCTAAATCTCTTTATTTAAAAAAAATATATACTTAAATTTTATTCTTTATATCAAGTATGTGGCCTGGTCTATTGTAATGGTTTTCTAAAAATATAGCAACACCTTTTAAATTAAGCTTAATCACAAAGTATCTAAATAATATACGTTTTTTTATTTTGGGATTCTAAGAAAGGTAATATAAAGAAAAACATTTGTGATTAATTGAATGATGATTTGATTGGATTTGATGATGTCGTGATGATGTGATCTTACATTTACGGTTGCCACTTGAAAATTTTTTCCTGTACCAAAATTGGTTTAAAAAGGTACCATTTCTGTAAAAAAGGTCCAAAATTTTTTTGGACCTTCTTATTTTTGCGTTCTGTGTTTTTCATAGTGTTATAGATGAACAAAATATAAAATAATGCAAAGTTGCATTTATAAAAAAAATTAATTGGAAATATCCACAATAAAGTTGTGTCGTCAAAAATGTACCATTTTTTGAACATGAGTACCAAACGAAAAAAAAAGTACCAATTTTGGTACTAAAGTACCATAAGTGGCAACCGTGCTTACATTCGTCTCTTTTATAGAAGTAAGAGCCTATCACACTCCGTACAAAGCACCACACCATGCACTGATTTTAAGTTGATGCAATAGTCTTTCGACAGATACTTGTATATTTTTAGTATTTAACATCTTCAGTAGTTGTTAAACGAATTGTACTGTAAAATAATAAACCTTAGACAAACCTGGTAAACTTTGTATTTGATAGATGTTATTGAAATACTGTTGTCAAACTACCGTCACTAAGTGGATAACCCTTTAGTAATACGAAAACATTGAAAATGAGATTTAACTGCGTATATAACATGTCTTTATCGTCATGACCAGAAAGATTGCAAGATTAATGAAACCATTAAGAACTCTACAGTCTGCATAACAATGACCGTTAACGCTACAAAAAGTATACAGTGCCATCTATTGAAATTTAAATAGAAATTATACTCTTAGCTAATGACATTAGATATATAATAATTTTACAATTAATTTAGAAAACCGCGAATGTTTTATTGTCTTATTTTGAAATTATTTATAATTCTGTTGGAGAGTAGTTTTTTAGCGAAAAACTGATAAAGATTTTCAAGTCGATTTTATCCCACTAGAAATATTTTCTCATTTCAAAGTACAGTATGTACAAAGTAATGAATTATGAAAGGCCAAGACTTAAAGCTGAACTGATTAAATCAATCAAACTCTGTATTTTATTGGGTCATTAAGCATGCATGCATTGTGTAGATATACACATTTTTAAAGTGTTTATATATGTTATAGGTTGTGGTAATGTTTTTAATAATATACTTCCATTTGATCGACTACTTTATTAACTAAAAATTGTGTTTTTTCTTATTAAGTTTCATTTCTATAAAATATGTTCTGTAGTATCTTAGTCATACTAAACTTATTATTTGTTTTATCTTATTGACTTAAGCTGTTCTACATTGAAAACACTTGTTCACTGTAAATATTATCATTAAAATATTCATTTTATATCTGTTTAAGTGATAATATTAACAATGTTTTGAGCAAAAGTTATTATGATCTACTCGAATTAAGTTCTTTTGTGAAATTCCAAAAATCTTAATATTATATAGCTTTTTTAATATTCATTAGTAAAAAAAGTATAGATTATTGATATGAGTACATATGTCATAGGTATGTAAAATGCAATGGAAACTCTTTGATTAAACTCCTTGATTATAATTATAATCAATTATAATTTAAAACTTAATAAAAGTTGGAAAAAATCAAGAATTTGTACACTTCTGTAAGCAAGTTGGTTTATAGTTATTATTAAAACACCTTGTGATTTTATCGAGACACTTTTTACAGATATTGGTCTTATTGCGGGTTTTCCGAGATCAAGAAACTACGCTATATTTTGGTTTTAAAGTGCAAAAACTACTTTCTGGCAGATTTTTTTATATTAATACAAAAATGAAAGAATGGAACAAATGCGGTTAGTTTTAAAAATAATTACATATGTGGTGAAATCAGTTGTCATTGTAATTCCAATTCTAATTTAAATTGAGGGCGCTTTACCCTATTGAGTCACTGATATTATGAATGGTCTGTGATTTTAAGTGCCACGTTACGCATACAATCTGTGATGAATAGTAAAGCCAATTTTATAGCTTTACTGGCACGTAATGTAGACAGTCTAATCTCAATTGTTTATTTTGTACAATTACTGAAGACCCACTGTAGTCTTTATTCGAGTGCACTGTTTTAGTGACTTATGTCAAATAGAACTAAATATTCCTTCAATGACATTGCCAATTGTTATATGTGTAATAAGATTGAAAGAAATTTACATCTAATGAATCACTATCGGTTAGAAAAATGTGATAGGAAATTGAGGATTTATTTTCTATAGGTTATTAGTAAGTTTGAGGGCATCAAATTATAATATTTTTCTTTCAAGAGTTTTATGTAATGCAATAGGTCATAAGTCATTCTTTAGACTCAGCATAATAATGTTCTAAACCAGCGCTGTCCAAAGCACGGCCCATGGTTAATGCTTATGCGGCCCGCATCATGTTTTTAATAAATTAATAAAATAAATTTAACATTATAAACGTATTTTTTTGTCGCAAAAAACAATGAACGTATGTATTTGTTTCTGTGGCTTCTCAATCTATACAGTAATTGGTATTGGCCCGCGATCGCATCTAGTTTGGTTAGCCCTGTTCTATACTATTTTAAAAAATGATTTTGATTATACATGTGTTTTCATAATAGAATTCCCTTAATATATCTCTTATTCTTTTATTATTATTAATTTTTATTCATCAAATTACGTGCAATAGGTTTTATTAAAATTTTATCAAAATTTAAAGTTCTATATTTTAAATTGTAATTTATTTGATTAAATTAAATACAATACTTACTTATGTTTTATATTGTTGCTATGTACCTGTGCTGCTACTTCTGTTATTAAGTATTTAAAGTTTAGAGAAGTAAGTAGACCTTAAACGTTTAAAAATCTGGTAATCAATAGTTAGTGTTATTTCTATGTTAGTTATGTTATTTCTTTTGCATTTTACTAGAAGCCACTCTAAGAAGCTTAAGCCTTCTTTTTTCAATTTTTATTTAATATATCACTTAAAATATCATTAAAAAATATCTATAAAATATCTATTCAATGCTTATTTCTACTTAACCACGGTTAATCATTGCTTTTGGTTTTAGGCTTTGATTCTTAAGCCAAAACATATTCTTCTATACAAAAACAACTGGATACAAAGTTTAAAATTGTGATAAAAATAAATTGTCGATTAATTCTGATAAAATTAGTGAGTGAATCATTAGTGATTAAAAATATAAATACCAGCTTTAATATTAGAACATTCATTTGCATTAAAACAACTTGGCTCAAGAAATTGATTTCATCACAATTTTTATTTTATTTGTTCTTTTCAGTTGGCTGTGGCCGCATGAAGCTGACGACAGTGCTGAGTAACTTGGAAAATATAGTGGTGAAGTTAAGTTACAGTAAATATAAGTTTTGAAGTGAAAAGTACTATGAATTCGACTCGGAAATCAAGAACCAGTGATCAACCGAACGACGATTATTATAATTTAAAAAAACAAACAAATTTGCCGCCTGCGCCGAACAATAAACAAACAGTAGCGCCAGTACCACCGACACCGCCAATGGAGCCGATGCGTTTACGTAGTGACTCCACAGCTACAAGTGTTTATGTAATCGGTGGCAACAATGTACATGCTAGTAATCCACCAACTATGGAACGCAAACAGCTGAATCGACAGTCATGGATAAATATGCGTCAGAAAGTTGAAGATGCCCTGCCTGTAACATCCTCACCACAAACGACTCGCAGTTATGTGTCTACAGTAGATACTGGTTTTAATGGTGGAGGAAGCGGTAGTGGCAGTGGCGGTGGAGGAGGTGGCATAAATAGTCGTGGAGGTACAGTTAGCGGACGTACTACAGCAGCTTCGGGGCGCATTAGTGGTGCCACAACCATAAGCGGCAGTAATAATACACTTAATGATATAATTTCCGACTATCACAGCCATGAAGCTGGCAGCAGTGATTATCAATTTGCTGAAACTACAACCTCACCAACGAAAAATTTATCCGGCAGTGGCAGTTTTAATTTGGCAAACGGAAGCACAGTAAAACTGCTATCAACAAATGACGATGAATCAAATCAGCAGGTGAGTGAGTGCCTATGAAGTTAATAAATTAATTTGAAGCTTGTTATGTTGATGGGCTTAAAAAATAAAAATTAAATTTGTTTATAGTGTCAAAACTTATTTCTTATATTTATATTTTTTTTTGTTTTTGCATATTTGTCAATTTCAAAAAATTGTCTGGTTTCTCGATCAACTTTTACCTTTAAGGCGTGTTCTTCCAAAATATGCAAATTAAAACGCGCTCGTTTGTTATATTAAATTAACTTTGGTTTTTTCTCAATAATAATTTTTTTTTATTTGTTTCCAATAAAGTATTTTTTGCAAATCTAAATTAAATTTAACTGGAATTTAGTGACGAACCACAAAAATGTATTTGCATTAATGTGAACCGTGCAAGGTGAAAGAATGTGAATCTATGAACAAATACAAAGTATCTCGAAAGTGATAAGATAATGGCCGCTTGTTACAGTTACATTGGCATTAGTCTTTTGTAAATGTTTTCGTTTGACTCATGAATTTACACAAATCAGATAAATTCCTTTCACATGCATAATTTTATTAGAGATAATTTTTTTCGTTATAATTATTTTAATCGCTTAAATATTTATTAAATTAGTTTCACTTTGCCATTTTAAAAAAGATTAAACTATTTTTATTTCGCTTTATTTTGTTTTGTAATAAAAAATGCTAAAGCACCGTTTGTAAAGATTTCATTTGTAGAAAATCACAAAATCCGTACAACAATTAGTCATTCATTAAATTTAAGTTATGAACAATACCGAAAGGTTAATGCTTTCAACTTCAATGTTGATGCACTCATAAAATTATAAACGCCACTGCAGATACAAAAGCAAAAATATTTTTCATATGTGCTATGGCAGTCTCTGGTTGCTTGAAGTGATATTATCTCAAAAACGAGTACACATCACAAATGACTTAAAATATCTAATGCGTTGCGGTACAAAATGATTTCAATTCAATTTTTCTTTTGGAAAATTCAATTGCATTGCATCTGAAGTGAAGTATAATTAAATAAACTTAAATACTTTGTGCAATTATCATTTGTAGATACGTGTATTCAATAAATTTTTTCAGTTTTTTACAGTGTTTTGAGTGCACTTTAAATTTAGTAATAATTTTATAATAATTGTTATTATATTATTTGTTGTTTTTGGACAAGTAATATTTTTTATGAGATTTAATAAATATATTTTTTCGAGGCAAGTAATGGTTCACAAAACGAACTCAAAGTTTATTTAGAACGTTTAATGGAGAGCTTAAAAATTATAATAATATTGTACTATATTTATTTTTTCTCGTTAACGTAGTGGTAATAAGTATACCATAGGTTTGGTTTAAAACTCATATTAGAAATGCAGAAACATTGATATGTCTCATGAGTGCTAAACTTTCTATGTAGAGTGGAAAGCACTTCGCAATAGTAACGTTTGGCTTATCACAATGTACTTATCACGTTACCATGACAGAAGGACTCCCTAATATTCTCAATTAAATCTTATAGTAACGGTTGCCAATTGAAAATTTTTTTCTGTACCAAAATTGGTTCAGAAAGGTACCTGTAAAAATTTTTTTTTTCTATTGCCTTCTAATAAGAAAATACAATATATATAAAATGTATAGAAGATATAGAACAGTATAAGTCCTTTTATCTATAACAATTTTGTTATTTAAATGATCGGACTATCTTTTGCTGACCATACATAGCGCATATCTTTTTTTTATCAAACAGTTCTTTGAGTAACATCAAACAGTTCATCTTTTACCTTTGGCAGCCGCAATATTTTTACTAAATAAATACATAAACTTGAGGCCCTATGCTCCAGAGAGAGAGAGAGAGAGAAGAGAGAGAGAGAGAAGAGAGAGAGAAGAGAGAGAGAGAAGAGAGAATAGAGAGAGAAGAGAGAGAGAAGAGAGAGAGAGAATAGAGAGAGAAGAGAGAGAGAGAGAGAGAGAGAAGAGAGAGAGAAGAGAGAGAGAAGAGAGAGAGAGAAGAGAGAGAGAAGAGAGAGAGAAGAGAGAGAGAAGAGAGAGAGAAGCGAGAAAGAGAAGCCAGAGAGAGAAGAGAGAGAGATAGAGAGAGAGATGGAGAGAGAGATAGAGAGAGAGATAGAGAGAGAGATGGAGAGAGATAGAGAGATAGAGAGAGAGAGATAGAGAGAGAGATAGAGAGAGAGAGAGATAGAGAGAGAGAGACAGATAGAGAGAGAGATAGAGAGAGACAGATAGAGAGAGAGACAGATAGAGAGAGAGACAGATAGAGAGAGATACGTATAGAGAGAGAGATACGTATAGAGAGAGAGACAGATAGAGAGAGACAGATAGAGAGAGAGACAGATAGAGAGAGAGATGCAGATAGAGAGAGAGACAGATAGAGAGAGAGACAGATAGAGAGAGAGAGACAGATAGAGAGAGAGACAGATAGAGAGAGACAGATAGAGAGAGAGAGAGACAGATAGAGAGAGAGAGACAGATAGAGAGAGAGAGACAGATAGAGAGAGAGAGAGAGAGAGAGAGACAGAATACATAAAAATAAATTAGTTTTATAATGCACAGTTGTATCTATAAATAAATTTAATTAGATAACATAATAATATGTACAATAAAGTTCGCGCTTCAAAAAATTACCATTTTCTAAAAACGAGTACCACAGAATCATACGTAAAAGAAAGTACCAATTTTCGTACTAAAGTACCACATGTGTTAATCGTACATATAGGTTGCCATCGGTTATATCTCTACACGGAGTGGAAAGCACGTCACGACTATAATATGTGCAGGAATATCGCTTACATTACTTCCATAACTACTTAACACATGACCAGGGTAGCAAAATTTTTCGAAATTCTCAAATATAACTAATAAGTTGCCAGTGGGAATACTAGGTGCGTTATTATTTGTAATGCGTAAAAATTTGGCTTATTTGGTTAATTTATTAGGTTAATTAATTCTTATTAATTAATTAATGCTTTAGAATTTTCAAATTGCTGTAAGAGTTTAGTTCTAACCTAACTACTTTCGTTATGTGAGTCATAAAACATATATCATTTGTTTGATTTAAGTTAAAAAGAATGACCGTTCCTGTATATCATTGCTAAATTGTTGTTTATTGTAAGAACAATTATAAATTAGAATGTTAAAAGTACAAAACTTTGAAGAGCATTGCTTGAAATCAAAAATTGTTAATTAGTGTACCAACCTTTGATTTTTATTTTAATGGTTTTCGAATATGTCATTGCTTTTAAGAATCTCTTTTATACCTGACCGTTGAATATTAAGAAAAGTACGCATAACAGCTGTAATATCGATTCTAACAAAAGCTCAGCAATAATTACTAGAGTGCTATTATGTCAGATGTACGAGCGCTGTGGCATAAAATGATTTTCTCACGATACATCCATGAATTCAGTGTAGATGTAATGATGACAGCAAGAAATTTTCAAGTGCACTGATTTTAATTTCTGCTAAAATTTGATTTCCATATAACATACTTCTTGACATAATATTTGGGTTCCACTTTTTAAACCTTTCAGTAAACCTTTTAGTTCTGTGACCAAGAAAGAGCCGGTACTGATACTTTAACTAGCGGTACAACACTTCTCGGGTATGAGTACTGTACATTATGTTTACCATTGAACCCTGTGAAGATTTTCAGAGAAGAAAGTGTGTTCTATCTATTTGCAATCGGATGCAGATTTGACTTAGAGTTAGTAAGGCATTTGATGGATGCAAAAACTCCATACAGATTGTTTTGGCGCAAAGTTTTTTGTCCTGCTATGTTATGCGTTTTCAAAATTGGTTTTCACTTTTTCCGTGAGCTTTCATACTTGACGGTGTATTGTGTTGTACTCAATGCATATGATTTTGCAATTTTATGGATCGTTAAATTTAATTAGCTTCGATCAAGGTCGTGGCACCAGTATATACTTTTTTTCAGGTCTCTTTTTTTATTTAAATTCTTAGGCCCACAGTATAATCGGCTCCAGTTTAAATTTGCCTTGCCTTTGTTGATGCAAATATTTCTTAATCGTGTGAAGTTAAAACTCACGTCTCCTAGTGACAGGCTTTCGTTGAACTTATGATGGTGTACATGCATGTATCAATGTTTATGTTCCTAAAGAACCCAGTTTAAACAACTCACGTGTTCTGGTAACAGGCTTTCATTGAACTTGCGCTGGTATACTTGCCTTTATTAATGCAAATATTTCTAAGCCGACCACAGTTTAAACTCACGCCTCCTATTGACAGGTTTTCATTGAGCTTATGTTGGTATACTTGTCTGTGTCAATGTTTATGTTCCTAATAGACCAAAGTTTAAACAACTCACGTCTTCTAGGGACAGGTTTTCGTTGTAGCTTATGTTGGTATACTTGCATGTGTCAATATATAAGTTCGTAACCGAAGGTATTTTAAACTTACGTGTTCTGGTGACAAGGTTTTGTTGAACTTGCGCTGATATTAACTCACGATGTAATAGTTCTCAAATTTTTCGACATTAAGTTGGAATTGTAGTTTTTTCAAATGTAAATTATTTAATGATTTGGAACGAGATAACGAGAACGAGATAATGGAGATAACTCTTGGTGTTATTTATAGTGTACACAGTTTAAGTATTCTAAATATTTTATCCCTTATTTGTAGTGTCTTTTTAAAGTTTTTAAGCAATTTAAGTGTTACTAATATAGTTTTCAAACTAATTTCCATTTTAAATCTAATCAGTATTTCTGCATTTTAAGTTTTTTTGTGTCTCTAAATGCATAACTAATAAAAACAGTTGTTCTGTAACAGTTCATCAAATTTTTAAATTAAACAATGATAGTTTTTCATCTCATAGATTGAAAAATATAGTTTGCACCACAAATATTTAAAATCTTGCACTTGTAAAAAATTGAAAATAATTTTCTAATTATATTGAAATATTTTTATTTTACGAGTAGTCCAAGTAACAGTTTTCAGTACTTAATGAAATATTTTTCTAGTAATTACAAAAACCAGTAGAGGGGCTACTGTTTTTTTAACAGTTCTGCCAAACGTGTTAAGAACTGCGTTGCGAATGCAAATGAGTTTAATTAACGGCCATTGCAATAAATTTCAGAAAACAGCAAACAGAAAAAATTAAAATTCTTTCAAATTAATTTAGAATTGACGCAGTTGCAATTAAAATTGCAGCATTCATTTCAGCAGCTTTGGTTTCTGCGGTTGTACTCGCGGCGATGCTCGTGCGCAAAAATCTTATTAAACTTATTAGATAAAATTGTTGAGAAAACATTAGAAATATAATCATTTAAATTTATTATCATTCGGTTGCATTCTAATGCATATTTTATTGCGCTTGATTGCTTTGAAGTATCTGAAATCAACGAAATTGCACTTTACGGATGAAATTTGAGCTTCAATATTTTGCAGTTTGGCGTGTGAGTTTTGCCAACCTCACCGCGATCGTCTCTTTTGTTTAGACGACGCAGTTTCATTTTCACACAATAAATTTTACGGAAATATTTTTTCTTTTTTTTAGTAAATATTAATTATTAAATATTATTTGTTTACTATTATGAGCACAAGCAAGGCGACATTTTGTTTAGGTTTTGTATCTTTAAATCTTTCGCACTTAAATCCGGTAAAATGTGTTAATTTGTTTTCGCTTCAGTTTTTGGCACTTTCCCATGTGTCAATCGCGAATTTTGCAAATTCAGAAAAATATTTTTTAATGTCTTTATTGTATTTAAAATTTGTTTTTAAAATTTTTACAACTTCTTTTGACTTAAAATTAACTTCTTATTAGCAATACCAAAACTAATTTTTTTTAAATTACTTCATTTTATCTCCATTTGTTTTTGCATAATTTTCACAATGTCAATGCTTTCAAGTGCTTTTAGCGAATTTTGCTATCATTTCTATTACGCAAAGCAATTATCATGTAAATTACGGAAAATTCAAGAGCACTTGCATTTGTATCTAACAATGACTTGTAGTAACAATTTAAATAATTTCGTTATAATCTGTTGTACAATTTTCTATTTTCAACTTTATTATGGAAATGATCAGTTGATAACTTAATAATAAATGTGTAATTTTGTATTTAAAGAAAAAATTATTAAACGTTTTTATTTTAAAACCAAATAATGTCAATATCATTAAATACTTTATTTGATATAAATGAAAAATTGTTCGATATATTAGTATTGATATGGATTGATTGAGAAATGGATTAATTTGTATAAATGGTGCGATTAATATGATTGGAGATACATCCTAATATATACAATCATTTTAAAGTGGTTTTATTTTTAATAAATTTTTAATATATATATTTTAAATATATATTTATGATTTCGTTTTAATATGAACACCGCAAGTGAACTTGTTAATAAAATTTTTACAGTCAATTAACAAAGCTTCAGAAAAATGTGTTAACATAAAAGTCAAGTACGGCTTTGGGTTACTTGACTAATGAAGACTGTCTCTAAGCTTCAAATTTGGCAGGACACGAGTTAATTATGAAATCATCAAGTATCATAATCATAATTAAGTATTATAATTTTGCTTATACATAATCAATAATTAATAAAAACTTAAGAAAAATGTGCTAACATAAAAGTCAAGTACGGCTTTGAGTCAATTGGTTAAGAAGCGCTGACTCTGAGTTTCAAATTTGGCAGGACACGAGTTCGATTCCTGGTATTTGCAGTCTCAAAAAATTATTTACGAATAATTAAATACAAGAACTATTTCCAAGACTACTTGAAAACGGCTGTATTGTCAGCTAAAAATTCAATTAATTAAAATAATATAAAATGAATTTTTGTTGTTGTAGTTCATATATAGTTTATATATATATTATATGTATATATATAAGCATTCATATATATATATATATATATATATACTTGTATAGTCTTACTTATTTATTTGGCCATAATAACCCGATACTGGGTTTCGACCTGATGCAGGATGTATCTTCAAAACTTAAAAATTAATTTCAATACAAATTTCTATTAGATCGACCGTTTATAGATTTGCTACGTTTCCCCAAAAATCTTAGCTTTTGATTTTTTTACTCTAATAATTTAGATATTCTTCATAGTAAATGTTGCCATGATTCCTGAGTATTGTAAAAATTTGCTCAAAACAAGTAATTATCCGTTGTCGAATGCGCATGTTGTATGTTTTTGTTATTATCATCAATACATTAGAACACTACATAATATTTACTACATAGTTTTTAATCTTATTTATGCCGATTCTTCTATAAATGCTGCAAAGGTTTCTCGACAGAGGTTTCTCTTCTGTCAGAAAGAACAGAGACACAGGTTTCTCTTCTGTCGGAAAGAGCAGAGACACTGTATTCTTGCCACATTCTCTAATAAGGAATCTAAGTTTTTTAAACTTTTTTAAAAATAATAAAATTTTTAATATTTGTTTATGGAATAATTATCCGTTGTCGAATGTGCGTGCTGGTTTAATTGGATCAGACCCTAAAATTTTATTTAAATGGTAATAGGAGATAGAAGAATTATATTTGCTATAAAATTATATTTGCCCTCAAAGCGATTTAATAATATTTTTAAATTAGCCATAAAAAAAAATCTCTCAACATGAAGTGAACTGACTTGCTTGTAAATATTTTATTATCTCCATTAAATAGAATCTAAAAAAATAAGCACTTCTAATATTATTAATATTGCATTCCAGCGTAATATAACAATTTAAAAGGGAAATTTAAGGAGGCCAAGAGTTAATCACTAAAGACTCAGGTTTAAATTCCATCTTAAAATTTTTATTGTCTTTTTTATATCTTTTTGTGCTCTATTTTATTTCTAATTTTAACACCATATCCATTTTTTTTAAAAAAATTAAATTAATAACATAATAAATTTTTTTAATTTTTTAATTGATATAATTAACAAAAAGAATATGTTTACTTTTCTGGTCTAGTTGTTTTTACATATCTCTCTTTCAACTTTCTGATTTTACCAACGTAGGAGCTTTTTTTTAGCATCGAGAAATATAATGAGAAATATGTTTTTAGAGATGAAGTTAAAGTTGAAGGGGTTTATCTATATGCTATATGTCTTTTAAAGTTTTAAAATTATTTTTGTAAATTAAATGTATTCTTTTACATTTTGCAAACTTATTACTTCACTTATCAGTAGGCGTGACATAAAAAACAAGTGTAGTTCCAGCATTCAACAAATAACTACACGAACGCTATTGATTACAATTAACAATTAATATTAATTAATTATTTTTAATGTATATTACTTTATGTACAATAAAGGTTAATAATATTTTAACTTATAGCATATTTACTTATTACATATATTAAATTGCGTTATATATCAAAATATGATGATTCAAAATGTAACATATTAGTTCCATTGTTGATAAGTAAATATGTTAATAATTGCTTTTAAAAATGTTGAATGTCTTTATATCCCTCGCATTTCTTTACATAATTTTTACATTCAAATATTTTTATATTTTCCGCATTTCAATTAATTTTTTGTTCACTTTTATTTATTTATTTTTTTTTTTTGCATGACAACGCAAGTGCGTAAGAGTACGTTTTTTATTTTAATTAAAAAATCTACTGCACGCAGTCCAACCTAATATGGTTTTAATTTACATCGATTAACAAAGCACTTTATTGTTGTTGGTTGTTTATGGAATATAAGTAAGTGCCTGTCAGAGATGCGCAACAGCTCTGGGGTCGGTTTTATACATCAGTAATGCGAGCATTAAGTGTGCTTTTGTATGATCCCTTCCAGATGCTGAAGTTACACAATGAATTTCCTTTGTAAATTACTCGTAATTAATAAATCTGAGTAAAATTGTTTAATTTTGATTTTAAAAAAGATGTCTTAAATTAAAGCAAATAAAGGAAATACATACATATTTCTGAAAGTAGGCATTAACTCCATTTTAACTCCACTTTTTTAAAATAAAAAGTAACTGTGTAAAATACACATATGTATATATACTTGATTTGCCTACTTGATTTGCTTGGTTTGAGAACCATGAATGTCTGACGAAAATTGTCAGCATTATTCTATCGTTTATAGAATATTAGAATATTGTTTTCATTATTATTAGAATTCGTAGTTTTGTATTAATAACACTGTTTTTTAATGTAAATATATGTATATCGAACTTAGTGAAGAACTTTTGAATCTTAATTTCAAGACCATTATATGTAATGGTCCACACACTTTTAGTCCAAAGTAGATAATTAGGTTATAATGGGGAAAAGTTCTTAAAAAAGTTTTAAAAGCTGTAATTTTAATTTTACGGAATTCAGATGATTTGAGTTTATTCTTATAATAAGCTAGGTTTGTTAATTCCAAAATATTTGACAGAAAATAACAAACGAATATTTCAAGATAATATTGCAAACTGTACATTTGTTTTTGTTATTATCATTAATACATCAGAACACTACATAATATTTACATAATATTTATTTATGCCAATTTTTCTATAAATGCTGCAAAGGTTACTCGTCAGAGGTTTTTCTTCTGTCCAAAAAGAGCAGAGACACTGTATCTAAGGAATCTAAGTTTTTTAAACTTTTTTAAAAATAATAAAATTTTTAATATTTGTTTATGGAAAATCTATATTTGAGATTTCCAGGCATACTGATCCGTAGACTTGATCTGTTAATTCTTTGTCTTATAAAGTGTAGATGTATCTATTAAGCTTGACGAGATTCATCAACCGAACTATGTTTGTTTCTATTTTTATTTTAATGCAAATTAAAAAAGTGCGATTGAAAAGTTAATTCAAAATGCAAATTTTTAAAACCTTATAGGTTTTTTCCGAGATACGGTCATTCTTGTTTGATTAGAGAAGATTAGTAAAAAATCTCCAATGTATATATTAATGTATATATTTTTTTTTAGTTTCATAAAAGTGAAGTTAATAATTTATTTATTTATTTGTGAGTTAACATTAAAATTAATTTTAATGGAGAATAAGAAACTGGACTACTAGGTCTTTTGTTCTGAAAGATAACTAAATAATTTTAATATTAAGAAGCCATAAATAATTGTAATAATATTTTTTTTAGACGCCCTGTACACTTTAAAGTATGCTGCGATATTTTATTATTCTTATGTTAAAAAAAATATACATATTTACATTCAGATACATATAACAATGTCTAAATTGTAGTATACTTTTAGGCACTTTAAAACTTTACTTTTTTTGTAAACGACTCCTACATTTTTGAGATAAAATTTAAATATTAAAAAATAACTATACTTTTCTTTATTTATATATAAAGATGTTCATAATAAGTTTGTATAAAATTTTATAAAAATTTGATAGCATAAATGTTGTTTTAAAATATCTTTATTTATATTATTTTGTTAGTACCGACATAGTTTTTATAATGTTTTTGGTTACAAACTTTATTTGTATTAGACACAAACTTTTTGTTGATTTAATAATATTTTTCTGATTTTTTTTTTAAAGATATTTTTATAATATCGAAATAAAATATGCAATTAAATTAAATAGTAAAATATTTTTCGGTCACTGATTTAGGCATAATTCAATATTTATGTAAATTTGAACTCAGTTTGTTGCTTAAGTCTTTTGATTTTGCTTGACTGGCCAATAACCTAAATGAACTCATTCAATTTAATGTTGAATTTGCATTTCTTTTATAATATTAAGCTTTGGATTTCAAACATTTATTTTATTTTATTTTATATTTCAATATGAGTTTTTGTTTGTTGATTATAAAATTGTTACGCCAATTGCATTTTTGCCAAATTAAATCGGTAAAAAGAAAGAAATTGTTCAATTGAAAACAATTTTGTGTATACAAAGTCTTTAAAGTGTTAATCAGTTAAGTTAATGAAATAATGAAACAATATATGTATAACTAAAAAAATAGTATTCATTATAATGTTCAAAGTTAATAAACTGTTAACAGTTGAATGATCCAAAGCAATTTTATTGGGTAAATATTGCATGCTCCATGTAACTGATAATTTTATTTAATTTTTATTTAACCGAAACATTTAATTATAATGAATTTATGTAGCGCTTCATTAAAAAATTTCATTGTGTAATCTGAATTGAGTTCATAAACTTTACTTATTTATATTTATATTTTAATTACTTAAATAAGTTATGTTAAATATGAGTAATTTTTGCTATTTTTTTTTTTTAAATAACTAAAATAATTAATAATTATAATTAAAAAATTATTTGCGAGTTTCCATTGGTAATTTAGTTTAATTAATCAGTAATTTAAAAATATTTTTCTTTCATTATTCAAAAACATTTAAGTAAATAAAATTAATTCTCTTTTTTAAATTATTTCAATATAATTCAAATAAATATATAATATATATATATTAAAAGCAATTTCTTTGTTTAATTTTATCTTCACTTGTTGTTTTGTTGTTGTTGCAATATTTTACCACATATTTTTCCAAATGATTAATCAATCTGTTCAAAGCGATCTTAGTGGTAGACTGGAGCGCCAAATTGGTTTTGACTATTTGTCGTTCTTGTAGTTGCATTAAAAGTTCATTCATCATTTTTAGTTAATCAGCTTTGAAACATTGCTCAGATTTGCAGTTTCGTTTGATGCAATCTGGTTTTAATATTCATTTTGTTGGTTTTGTTTGCGGCCGGCTTATTATCGTTAGTGTTGGGTCTCCCGTTGCTTACATGACGTCATTTTTATTTTATATCTGTAATTCACAGTTTTTTATTTGTTTGTGTATATAAATTTTTTTGACCATTTAAATGCTTAACAGGTTTTTCAAGCCAATAAATTTCTTTCGCCCAAATTTTTATTTACGTTTTTATGAATGTGAAGTAAGTTTACAAATATCGGTCAATGTTGTTTGTCTCCTCTATGTAACATCGTCGAATTAGTTCCAAAATAGCTTAACACTAACATGATTGTATAGTTTTTTTATTTAATTTCTTATTGAATATTTGTTTATATAGTTATTTTATTACCGGAAAATTTGTATTGATTGCCTTCATTTAATTATATTTATTTGTATTCTAAATACCGTACAAGCTATTAAATTTTAATTAAAATATAAAAAATTATTTTATGGCATACAATGAATGTAAATTACATATTAACTTTGTATAGTATAAAATAATATTTTTATACAGCCAGATAGTTTGTTTTAACCATTATAAAAGTAGGAACACAGAAGGCTTTCACTCTTTAAGAAATTTAAAATATTCGCTGTTGACTTTCCGAAAAAAAAATAGCGATTATTATGCTGTTATATACTTAGTTACTTAGAAATTCTTTTCAGCAGGAATAGATTATATTATGATTACTTAAGTTCAATGTCGCTATGTTTCTTCTAGTACATGTTTTAATACTTTTTTTAATGGTGTTCTTGTTGTATATGCTAAATCGTAATTAAAGAAATGGTATTATTTATAGTAAAAAATTGTAAAGGTACAATCAACATTCAATCTTTTTAATTTTGGATTCTTCAAATGATGATGATTTTGTTTTTTTTAAGAGGTAAATTAAAGAAAAATGAAGAAGTAGTTATAAAAAAGAATTTTTGTATTATTTATTACATTAGCTTCACCTTTCGTACCAAAGGTTGTCCAAAATCTTCCTCTCTTGTCCAATTACAAATTTCTATATTGTTTTATTATAAAATAATTTTATTTTTCGGCAAAGTTGTCCAAAACTCTTCTCTTGTTCAATTGGATGTTTTAATATTATTTATTATTCTTTGTTTTTGAATAATCTTTAATATAAATTACGTCAGTTTCTGCTTCTTCGGTCCAAACACAGTACAATCAGTCCAAAACCTTGCTCTTTAAATTTCTATATTTTTTTATTCTAAAATAACTTCACTTTTTTGTTTGGCCTTTAATAAAAATTAGGTACATTTATCTTCACTTCACCTTTTGGTACAAATATAGTCCAAACTATCCTGTTTTGTCCAATTGCAAATTTCTAAATTTTTATTATAAAACAACTTCTTTAATAAAAAATACTTTAATCAATATATGAAATTTTATTTAAATTTTTAATTAAATTTATATTATTATACAGTGTGAGTTAGTAATACCATAGACCAAAAAATGTATTGTATTTCAAATTTGTCTATGATAATATATAGACAAAACCTGAGTTATTCCAATGCAATTTGTTGGCTGTAAATATAAGAAAATAGTTTACTAAAAATAATCATGAGTGAATTGAATTAATTAAAAAGTTGTATTTAAAGAATAAATTAAAGAATTTATATGGTTACTAGGTTCTCCTTGAAATAAAACTCTTAATAAGTAAAAATATTAAACAACTAGTAATGTTTTTCCAAGTCCAAGAAATACTATTTAATATATTAAATTTAATTGAGTTTAGTATATAAATCTTTAAAAAAAGCTATGACAATACTAAAAAAAATAAAAAGATATAAAATTATTATTCAATAATAGTTGCTAATTTAAAATAGCAATTTTCTCTAGTTTTTGTTGATTTAATGATATTTAATTTTCTTGAGTACGTTACCATTTTATTATGACTTTCACAAAAGCATATCTTATCAATTTATAATTACTGTGAAACATTGAAAGTAAATATAGATTGACTGATAACAATATCAATATCTTTCATTTTTTCTATCATATTTGAATTTTTATCAATTTTTTGTCGATACTTATACTTAGACAAGATGCATTTTAATATGTATCTTTAAAACAATTTTTTATTGTTAAAATAATTATAATCTAAACATAATAGAATATTATTATATTAAATTATAATATATATTTTTATATATAAATAAAATATATTTTATTTATATTTTATTATAATAATAATAACCATATTAAGTAAACATCTTAATTTACATAACAGAAAGATTAAAGTAACCTCCTGTGGAATTAACAGTTCTATATACTATATTCATTAAGATCATATTACTATATTTTTACATTTTGCTATCGTAAACATTACATATAAAAATTAATGGAAGAAATTATTAATAGGATATATAAATTTATTGTTTTAGATAGAAATAGATAGATAGAAAACGTGATTTATTCGGAACTGCCTTGGAGTTCCGCAGTTGTCTAATAGGAATATGTATATAGCTAAAAAATTTAGATTCTTTTTTTATTTATTTATTTAATAAGCAATTATGTTTCTCTAAGCTAAAAGTAAAATAAAAAAATTAACAACAGTACAACAGTATATATATGCTATATATATATAAAGTCTAGTTCGATTGTATAATCTGCAATGAGCTTTTTCTGGAATAATCGAGTTGCATTAACATTAACATGATGTCGATGTTATTATTTATGCTGTTTTGGTGAATTCTTTCACTACATTGGTAACAATTGGCATATCTAGATTATGATGAAGGTCATAATTCTTATGTATAAGAATATGGTGTAATATATATCAATCACAAGTCCTTGTTTTGGGAGCGCTAAATTATCTCAATAGTTTCTTCACTAGCACATCCTATTCAAAGAATCTGTAAGTCTTTAGCTATTTAGATTCATAAACGAATTATATAGGTGCTCGAAGTCAGCTAACTGGGGTCGTGAGTTAAAATTTGACCGCTCATTATTTTTGTGGTTTTGATAATTAAAACTAAGATAACACATAGAGTTTATCATTTATTAAAAAAAGTCAATATCAACACAGTATTTTATATTAAATATGAGAATTGTTTTAAAATATTCTATCTAAATAGGTCTTTAAAAAAAACTGGACAAAAAAATTGAAAAATTTTACTTCAAAACCATTGCACAGATTTGGACATCTAAAAGACTTAGTTATCTCTGGCTGATTACAAAATAAGTCAAGTAGCAAGTTGTTGCATGTACCTTACAGCTTCGTTGGTTATGGCCGCATCGATTTAAGATGAGCTTTTAATTAAATTTTCAAAGCTGTCAAAACTAACTAATAAAGAATAAAAAAATCTATTTAAATCTATATAAACATTTTCAATGTTAAAAATATCCTTTTTCAAAAGCGAAAAATCTATACCAAAATTTATATAAAACTACAAATTTTATATAAAGTTAAAATGCAAAAGTATTCTATTTCTTAACTATTATAATTTAGTTTCTATTTTTAATAAACAATAAAATAAAATAATATTCTTGAAAAACTTTTTTAAGCACTATTTCAATAAAATTAAAAATAAAAATTTTGCGATAAAGAAGATTTGACAAAGAAAAAAAATATTCATTAAAATAGCCAACAATTGTCCATTGGCCAACAATGAAATATGGCTGAAACCATTACTAACCGAGACTGGCACTTTTGTTGAATTCATGAAATGCGAAACGCCAATTTCAGCTTTCAAAAAAAATATCTTTTCATATTAGTTTAATGAATTGAATTACAGGAAATTAGAGTGTGAAACTGCGAACACTTAAGAAATCTAAAATACAAGTTGTATTCACTCACATGTGCAAATGTATGTTAAATTCACAACAAATTTATGTTTTGAACTAAAAGTTGCAAAATAATATAATAAAAAATATATACCTATATATAAAATTGAATTGAAATCAAAATATATATATATGAAATGGAAAAAGGTGGAAATAGTGTCACAATGCCTGGTGACAACAGTTCTTGCGATTACGTCGAGGCGTGCGCTTTCGTGCGTATCTTAACTCTTTGTCTGCACAGATGGTTCACACACATTTATTAGTCGGTAATATACCCGATTGCTTACTTCTTCTTCATTTTCGTATCTGTAAGATATATGGTCTCATAATAAAAGCCATATGGGCTGACTATTAACTAAATGCCTGAAGTGAAAGGTAGATACACTTTACTTAAGTAAAGTAAAGATTCAAGTACAAATTCGACTGCAGCTACTTTTAATTAAAAATTAATTTCAATTGTTATGAGCTACTTTGTAAGCAGTTTTGGTGTAATCATTTTACACTTTTCGAAAACCCGGTAGTGCACCGTTGCGTATTATCTCGGTAACGAAGGTGTCTGATTTCTTGCTTTTCAATTTCTATACTTGTGCATATATTTTGTTAATATATAGTATTTTTATTTTTATTTTTTTTGTTTTTATTATGTACGTGTTTATATTATAAAATAATTTTTAATATTTTTTTAAATAGTTAATGTGCTAGAAATATAATTTTCTTTTATATTATTCAAAACGCAATCAATTTAAAAAAGAAAGTTTCTATTTCAAGTACGTTCTTCTCTTTTTCAGTTTGAATAATTAATTGTTGTTATAACCAACTAAAAGTGAAAAATATTATGGCATTTTAATATTGTACTGCAGCAAGATGTATGTTCAACATTTTAAGTTATCAGACTATTTGTTGTAATATCTTAATGTAAGAAAAAAACTAAAATAATGTGGAATACACCAAAAACCCAGCTCACGAACAACCCTGTTAATTGACACCTTAAGCACGTATTTATTGTCTTAAGCAGACAACAAAAATCTACCGTATTAATAACTCTGTTAAATGAACACCTCCGTTAAATAGAAAATAAAAAACTAAAATCTATTCCTGTTCAACAGCCTGACATCCCGGTGCAACGAACTGTGAAAGACCATTTTACGGACATCTCCATTGAACTAACAGTGAAAACCCACCTTACACATACCCCTATTGAACGGACAGAAAAATTCTCACCACGGGCACCCTAGTTGAACGGCACCCTAGTTCTGTTAAGTAAACAGCGAATGTCCATCTCATGGATATCTCCGTTGAATTGTTCCCACATACGTACCTTATGTTATATTGAGTGGACAGTACATTGTATAGATGTTATTGTTAAACGACATTGCTCTTGAATGAACTATTATATTAAAACTAAATTTTATTTTTATTTAATTTTTTTTATTATTTAATTATTTATTTTAATTATTTTATTATAAATATAATATTAATTAAATCCTTTTTGGGTGTACAACTCTATTGAGTAGCCAAAAAATGGCTGACAATGAGTCTCTACAAAAAAAATTCTCTATATGTTTGCTAATATAAACATTTTATTTTATAAAGAGGTTTTCGAACAGAAGTGAAACAACAACAAAAATTTATTTTTTAAATTATTTTAATTAATTGAATTTTTGGGTGACCATACAGCTGTTTCGAGTATTGCCAAATACCCATCATCAGTGGTCTTGGAAATAATTCTTGTATTTAATTATTCGTAAATAATTATTTTTGAGACTGCAAGTACCAGGAATCGAACTCGGGTCCTGCCAAATGTGAAGCTCAGAATCAGCGCACCTTAACCAACTGATCCAAAGCCGTACTTGACTTTTTATGTTCGCATATTTTTCTGGAGTTTTGTTACTATTACTATGAAAGTTTTTATTAACAATTTTACTTGCTGTGTTTATATTAGAACGAAATCATAAACCAGCTGTAGAATAATTGAATTAATTAATTAATTATATTTTTTTTATTTTTAATTGTTAAATTTCAATACTATTCTATTCGTAGAGGCATTATTTGTTGCATGATTTGTTCTTTCTTATGTATAGAACCTAATCTAGGAACGTAATGCTGAGAAAGTCATGCTAATGTTACTCCACTAGTCGCACGGGCGAGACCAATATTTTGTGAATGATAAGTTGTAATTTAACGTCAAATTTTCCAGACGAAAGTGACTATTATATTTTAATAGAAACTTATTATATTTCATAAAGAAGTTTTTCGAACAGTAGTGAAATACAACAACAAAAATTTATTTTTTATATTATTTTAATTAATTGAATTTTTGGCTGACCATACAGCTGTTTCGAGTATTGCCAAATACCCATCATCAATGGTCTTGGAAATAATTCTTGTATTTAATTATTCGTAAATAATTATTTTTGAGACTGCAAGTACCAGGAATCGAACTCGGGTCCTGCCAATGTGAAGCTCAGAATCAGCGCACCTTAACCAACTGATCCAAAGCCGTACTTGACTTTTTTGTTCGCATATTTTTGCTTATATAATGATAGCATGATGATTTTCTTTAATTTTCTATTAGAGGAAGAAATTAATAGACCTATATTGATTCTATATATATTAATAGACTTATGCTTTAAGAACGCACAGAAGAAACCTCTTTCATATGGAATTTCTGTCACCAGAGAGCAGTTTAAGAGCTCTTCTCTAAATTCAGTTCTAGATTTTGTTCACTAAGCTTTAAAGAGCTTTGTGTAATGAATAGTGAAATTGGTAGAATACGACTCTTCTGGCCGCAGTACCGGGTAATTTTCACGTCTACTTTTATAATAAAATATAATAATATTGGTTCTTTTACTTGAAGCAGATAAAATTTGATATATACTTTTATCAATGATAGTAAAGGCTTAGTAGTGAAAATAGCACACCAATATTTTGCAACTTAATTAAATTATTAAAACAACTTTATTAAATTTCTTACTGTCTATCTAAATCAAACATAGAACGAAATATTTATATTAAGACTTAACGTCAGTAACTGTTTACTTGCTTAGCTAACCAGTGTTAGCCAACAACTAGCTGGTGTCAAAACTAACTAATAAAAAATAAAAAAAAATACATTGGGTACTTACGAAAGAAAAGAAACCCTCTTAATTCTATAAGAAGCCCTAAGTTAACTGTATGAAGTTATATTAGGCTTTATTAAAGATTCCGGATGGTTTTGAATCTATTTAGTGATCGTTATGATCTATTCTTCTACTGTAGTAAACCTTAAGTTTATTGTATGAAAAGCATTTTAAGTTTTATTAAGATTTCAGATAGATTTAAACTCATCCAATTGAGTGTAGTAGTTTTATTGTCCAATAGGTCTAAGTGAATCGATAGGATCTAACCTAACATAACCTAGCGTATAGGGATTTAAAGTTTCTACAAAGATAAACTTTATTTTATTTATTGTTTATATAAAAGTTGTTTCTTTAAAGCACTCATATGAATTTTAAAAATTTTTCGTAAACTTTGCTTTAGGCTATAAATGTTTTATAAAAGAATTCTTGTTAACAAAAGATTTTGTTTAACAATTCTTATTCGATATCTTTTTATGTTATTCTGTGAAGTGTGCTACTGAGTTTTTTCAAAACATTTTTCAAATATTCATACAAAAGGCTTTAATCGCTTTAAGTACATAAAAAGGTAATACGATACAAACAGGTACTTAAATGGTTTAAGATTTATACAACAATAAACACAACCACACTCAAGGTAATAAAAATTTAAAATTAAATTTAAAATTACAAGAATTTTTTATTAATTATTTGGCCAATTATTAGCCTAAAAATTCCACAACAACAACAGCAAAACACTTCAGCAATACAAAGAAAGATATGAGATAACTTCAGATTGGCTAATTGTTTACCGGCCATCAGCGTTTCGTATGCGTTTCATCGCTGCTGCTTTGCATATCGCTCGTTGCGTGAGCAAAGATCAACGCGATCAGAAAACTAATTTCAGTTGAAGCCACACGTCTGCCAGTGAGTATGGTCTCAGCCATTTAATATTTTTTTAATTTGGTTAAGTATACTTCAAACTCAGATAGATATTCTTAGATAATTTATTTTTTGTTGTTGGATTTTTTTCTTCTACTTCTTGTTTAATATTAGTAACAACAAAAAACAGTTGAGCTTCATTGGCTTGTAGAACTTGTGTCTGCGCAAATTCATAATGTTTATACTTGTAAATGTTTATATATATATATACAATCTTATCTGAATATATAGTACATATATATAAATATATATAAATTTTTTAAATATATTTTTTGTGAGCAAGTTTATACAAATTTTTTTAGATACTTATTTTGGTCAACTTGTAGATACTTTTGTCATTATGTATTCATATGCGCTACAAATGTATCTGAGAAAATGTTTTAATTTTTGCTGTCGAAAATTTTGAACTCCAGGTTTTTTCTTATATCATCCATTCTCTTTTTTTTGTTTTGAAACCCATTTTTGATATTTGACGAGTAGAAAATGTTTATTTCCGTTGCGTGTTAATACATTTTTTTCTGTACGTTTTTCAAAAGAATGAGTTATCTTCTTTTTTATATATAGATGTAGGTATATATAGTTTTTACTTACTTATTTTCACTTTGTTAGCTCTTCTCTTGTTCTTATTAAAATGCTCTGTTTTTTTTTGTTTGTGTATTATGTTTAATATTGTGGCTTAATAAATTTATTTTCACATGACTAAAGAAAATATTCTAACTAATTTTTAACATGATTACATATACTTTTACATCACATATAATTATATCTTATACCGTTACGGACTCATGAGTTGGTTCGTTATTATTTTATAATAATTATTTAATAATCATTCTTGAGCTTCTTGCATGTTGTTTCCATATAATTTTTGTTTTCTTTGGCTTCAGCTAAAAATACTTCAATAAATTATTTGAGTTACAGATACACACACATATATATGTATATACATATAGAATATATATAATTAATTTAAACATTTTCACATCGTTTATATTGAGCAAGCTTATTTAATTTGTGTTGTGTAAATTATGTTAGATTCTCATGATTTTTTATTAAATTTGTACAAATTAAAATAGAAATTATTCACTCCAATTTTTACTCCTCTTTAATTACTTGGACGTGGTAATCTATTAATTTTTTTTTGTGTATTGGTTGGTTGGGAAATATTTTCAATCTCTAACGAATTCTTTTATCTTCTAACTCTTCTATACAAATTTATTAATTATATATTTACTCATAAAATTTTACTTAACATGAATTAGACTTATATAGGATTTTATTGTAAGCAGTTTTAAGATAACAGTTTTAATAGATATATTAAATTATACAAAAATATATAGTATCCACATCTTCTTCATTCACTAACTCGACGATAAGTGTTGGCGATGAAATAATATTTTTTTTAAGCTCTCAATTACCTCAGTGTATTGCTCTCTGGCAAATTTATAAAGGCATAAGTGGTGCATAAGTCGAATTGATCTATGTCTTCAATAAATATAATGTGTTTGAATACACTAGTGTGTATTAGAATTTAGCACCAATCTAAAAATGCTAAATTCTTTATTTGCTAATTTATTTACACTCACATATTTTTTTATAGACAAAGAAGTTAGTTATACGAATTTTCACCAGCGAAATAAACCTAGTGTAGACTCCAAGATGAATTTTCAAGGAAATGGGGGTTAGTGTGTTCAATACCAATTACTTTTAATTATTAAGAGCGAAACCTCAGTCGGATTTGTTTTTAGGGACTTAATTTATTAATTGCATATACTCATACTTTTTCACATTTAAAGGCAGAAAGAATCCTCTGTTTATGCTGGAAACCCGGTAATCAGTAGATGCTGGATTTTTCAATTAATTTCAAAGAATTCTTAAATAGAGATCTTAACTGCCTAAATAGAAAGAAAATTAAAGTTAAAAAGTTCCACTTTTTTTAATAACTTTATGGGCTAGTACAGTTTATAAAAATAGAATTATATTCAACCTAATATTGTATTACAGATTTAAAAAATGGCATATAACCATACCATATACGGTTCTCCATTGCCGACCTAAGTAGTAAGTAGTATAAAAAATATATATTTTAAAATAACATAAAAACATTGCAAGCATTTTTGTGATCGTATATCAGAAAAACAAAAGAACTATTACAGATTGTATCACAAAACTTGACTTAACTCTATAAATGTAGTCCCTAACATGATATTTACACTCTAAATGAAATGAGATATTCCCCATTCAACAATTAAATTTTACAGTGAGTAATTACGAGTAAAACATGTAGTATCAAATTTTACAATTGTGTAATTTTGTTTATAGTTCATTATATAAGGAGGACGATGATGTTCTTCTTCAGTTCAGTACACTTACAAAAAATGTTAGTATGAAATTTAAAATGTGCATTTTCAAGCACATTTGCCTTAAAAATGTTAGAACATTTTTCTATTAGAACGACTAGGTCGAATATAGGTATATAGGCTATATATATAAGATATATATATAAAATGTTCTATATAGGAATATAGGACATTTTTCTTTTAGAATGACTAGGTCGAATATACGTATATAAAATATATATAAGATATATATATAAAATGTCCTATATAAGAATATCGGACATTTTTCTAATAGAATGACTAGGTCGAATATAGGTCTATATGCATCAGCATGACTTTAAAATTTTGTTCTATCGGAAAACCAACTTCTTGCATTGGAGTGTTGAATAAAGTCTTCTATAACTCACTTTTGTGATATATTTATCGTTAAAGAAAAAAAAAAATCAAAAAACGGTTCATTGGCACAATGCTTAAATATCGAAATGAAGAAATTGGAAATTAATGGAACACCGGAACAATATAATGTGTGTTTTTAAACAAAATATGTAAAGATTAGTAATTATGCTTTGCATAATAGTGCTGGACTGGCTATACATTTACTTTGTACACCGATTTATTGTTCTTTCTGAGCTGAAATTGTAATAAATTGTAATAAATTAAGTTAAATTTATTTTAAAAACATATTCTACATAATATATTAGACAATATGTCTACACTTTTTTGAAACAAAAGAGTTTTTGAAGACCTATTTTTGCAATGGGATTCTGAGACGACAATCAATTGTTCGTTTTAATAACCCCCAAGTATTTCACGACATCGCAAGGATGTAAAAGCAGTTCCAATGCTTTTTTATTTCTAATTTTTTTACATTTGTTTCTATTTGTAATCCCTAATTTAAATGCGTGTGCTAATAGATTGCGGCCCATCAGCATATCTATAATAGGACTGATACAAATTGAGTTCATTACTATTTGTTTAAGGTGGAAATGCGATTTAACAGTAGGTTTAAAGGTTTTCTTTGTCATCTTTCCATTACTCTACTTACCTTTGTACTTTTTTCAAATTCGTAGTATATATTTCTATTTGGCGATTTCTGTATATTATTATCTAGTTCAAGTGCTACTAAAATAGGACTTTTGGCAATCTCATTTACAATTTTATTAAAGATGTGTTAAATTATAGTTAAAAGCTCATTATTTCTTAAATTAATGTACGTAATAAATATATAATAAATAACGTGTAAATAAAATGTAATTTAGTATTAACGAATACAATGTATGAGAAGTTTCGTGAATATTTTATATTAATTAAAATAGTCACTATCGTTATAACTGATGTTAAGATCGTATGTGAGTTCAAGTAAATTAAGGTAAAGTAAATTGAAATTTCCTAGGCATTTTTTACACTGCACTTATGTAAATATTTATTTATTAATTTGTTGCACTTATTTATTATTTTTGTACAAAAGTTTTCAAATTTATTTATTTATTTATTAAACATCTTATAAAATTTTTCACAATGGTAACACCTAATTTATCTAATTTTTACCTAATTTACCCTATTCGAAATTCTAGTAAATACCAACATTCGCTGCCATACCGACATAATTTACTATTTTCATCAAATTTACCAACAATTTACTCGAACTCGCACACGGCCGAAATTACAATTCACGAAAATATTGTTGTAAATATTTTTCTTTGGGTGTAAATTCTAAAACCTGCGCAGCGTAACACTAAAAATATTAATTGGTAGCGATTACAAGTGATACACTGCATATGTTAATTGTGACGTTTGCAAAAAATTGGCAAACTGACAGAATTCAAACAAATAATGGGTGGATCAGTAAATTATAACAAAAAATTATTTAAAAAAAAAATTTAAAATATCTTAAAATATCAAATAATCTTTAAATAATATTATATTAACATTTTGTACGTAAACTTTTCATGCACACTTTATAGGTTCCAAATAAGCTATCAACATTTCAAAACATTAAAACGCATTTTTTGAACTGTGTTTGAAGAAGAAGAAGAAGAAGAAAATATATTAAGAAAATTCGAAATCTTAAAAGTAAATTACAAAGCAAAACGTAATAATGACGAAAGAAACGAAAGCAGAGCAAGTAACTTTGTATGGAGGCGCGCTTTAATAAAAATTATTTCAATCGTTTTTGTTTTTGTTTTTGTGTAAGATCCGCTCTATGTTGGTGGCTTAAACGGTGTACTGCTTTTACCACTAAACAAAAACCAAAAGAAGATATTAAGTCTTTTATTTGTTATTTTTTATTGTTGTTGTTTTTGTTGTTGTTGTAATGAGTCTCAAGTGTACGGCAGCGTAAACGTGCAGCAGTTAACTTGAACTGTTGTTGTTGTTGTTGCGGTGTAGTGAGCGTTGTGTAGTATGACGTGCGCGGCTAGCTGAGTTCGGCTTGTTTGGGTTTTTTTTTGTTTGGTTTGGAGCTCTTGCCTTCAACGCTTTCGGACGCACAGTCAGTTTTGCATTAATGAGAGCGAGTGTCAGAAGTGAAGCGCGGTAAAATAAAGTACATTTTTTTTAAGTTTTAATATGAAAGAAATCATTAAATGATACATTTTTCAAAGAAAAGTATTTTTTTGATATCAAAATTAAATTAGTTACTAAATGTAACTAAATGTTATTAAATAGCATAAAATATTAATTTAATTAAAAATTGAAATTAATTAAAAAAATTATTATTTTCAAGTTCAATTTTAATATGTTTGTGACGGCGGATTACAAAGCCATGTTGTTGTGTTACTTGCTTTCCATTGTGTCTGTTCCGCTGTCATAAGTTCAAATGTCACGCGTTGCCACTTAAATTGAATTAACACTTTAAACGGCAAATTAATATAGTTCAACATTTAATTAAAAAGTTCAAGCAGAAAATATTAATCAACTAATTTCTCTAATGTGCGATAAAAAAAAATGTAACCCATGGCTCTGGCTTGAAGATGACGCATCTTTTGCCATAAAATTTTAAGTACGTTGCTCGATCTACAGATTCGCAATGGTCGGTCTCATTCTGTACTCGTTGAAGGCGCGTTTAATTCCATTTAAATAAAAATACACCAAAAGTGCTAATCAAAGTGTAAACGAAACATAGCTTCGCATAGTAAACTCATTAAATACGTAAAACAAGTTGAATGCTAAACCAACGAATAAAATTAGTATTCAAAAAATACTATAATACCAAACTAGAATCTATGTTACTATAGAATTCAATAAAAAGTTAATAAAAAATCAATTTTTTTTTTATTTTTTTTATTTATTTTGGGAGTGTTTTTGTTTAAAAAAGTCTTTTGTGTTATATCATAAACAAAAAAAAAAATTAATAGAATCTGATGTTTTAATTTAATTGCCAAATTTGTTATTACCAAAAAGTCTATTTTGACCAATTAAGTAACTAACGGTTCAAAAGTTTTAATCCAACACATGTTTTTATTTTTTTTTTGTTTTGCGCTTGTTAGGTGTTTAAGTCTATTGAAGCGTTACCGACTTTGTCCATGAGACATGCACTTATGTTTATACGCAAATCTGACCACTTAATTGCTTTCGTAGATATCGAAAATTAGTTTTTTTCAAGATTTTAACTATAAAAATGAAAAAAAAAAAAAATAAATAAATAAAATTTATAAAGAAAATATCAATGATTTTTTATAACTCATAAATTTTGCCAGTGTTAATGGCAACATGACAAGGAAATAGTTAATAAATAAAAAGTTATCTATGGCATAAGGTCAGATATTAATGTAAAAGAATTTTGCATATAAAAATATTTTAATAAAATAAATGCGAAAAAATATTTTTATTGCTGTTTCCATATATAATATAATAGTTAATATTTATAATTTAGTTTTTTTGTCACTCATGTGTGCGTATGTTCTTGGAAATTATATATAAGTGACCACACGGCAACTGCATAGAAAATCAACTGGCAACGCTTTAAACTATAACAGTTATTTTGTAGTTACATACATACCAATCAATACCAGAAAATGTCTGATATGTTACACCTTCCTGAGAAAAGCATAAATTAAACGGCAAAATGATATCACTGCTGCGAAGACTTAAAAAATTTGATCATCTAGAAACGTATTTAGAATTGATAAATTAATTAATTTGTGTAAGACTGAAATCGACAATATTATTTAGTGACCATTGCTTGGCAACGAGGTATGTTGTCACAATCTCCTGACAAGAGAAGGAGAAAGAAATATTTAGTTTTCACTTGTTGTGTGCAGTTATTGCTTTACGTGGAGTCGCCTTTCTTTTGAGGTGTCAGATCATACCCTGTATAAAATCGAAATGTAATGCACTTTTTGTGGAGATCGAAATCGTTCGTTGCGATAATTGTCAATAGGCAGAAATCAACTAAGAACAGGTGAAGATATGGCACTATTGATTGTGGTGATATTATATTTCTTCTTCTTCTTATTTGGCACTATAGTTCAGTTTGAACCTTGGTCTCCGTACATGTGACATTATACAATTTCACATTTCATTCCAATGTATATATACTTTTATTTCTGCGCAGTTTATTTTTAACTTTCTTCCATACCGAAAAATTATCATATTATCGTACATTATATTGATCACTAGATCGACCTTTCCATGTGGTGTTATAAGAAGAAAATTCAAATATTTCACTAACTGATAAATAATGTCTACCTGATGGTTTTTGTTCTCTTCCACAGTCTTATACTTTAGAGTTTCATTTTGCGAACATGTGTACTTGATAAGATAATTTTTTATTTCTTAACAACTTTCACGCAGTCAATGTCGTCTGCAAATGCCAATATTAGCGAATGTTAGTTTAGATTGTAGCTTTAATTCTCAATTAAAAAGTTAAACTTTTCAATTTAACGTTACATTATTCTATTCCAATGTCATCTTATAATATGTGCCGCATTTTTTATTTTTTATAAGAGAATAATGGAAATATGTTGTATAATATATTCAATTGTTAATTTTTTTTATAAGCACAAGAAGCTGTAATATTCAAGGTTTTATACTTTTGATTATAACTATTAAATTAAATTATTTTTAATTTTAAATGTCCAAAATGTCTAAAAAATGTCCATAAATAGACTAACGAAAATGTTGAAATAAATATGTAAGAATTAAAGACAAAATACCAAAACGTCTATAAATGAATTCATCTTTAATCTGTATCATCAAAAATAATTTCCTATAAGTGCAATAAACATAAAATTTTTAAAACCAAATGCAAGAAAATGACAAGTTTTTGTCTGCATATAAACGCTACAAAGTCTGTCCCAAGATGGAGATACCAACAACAAAGTATCTAGCGGATTATCTATATGTTGTGCATGAGGATGTGCCATTCCGTTATTATCGCAAAGTAAGTTAATAAAGAGCTAATATATAATCTGATAAAAATATATATATAAACATAATATCGTCGAATATAAGTTAACGAACAAAAGTTAAAAATAGATAACTAGCCTCTCTGAGAGTGCGGGTGGCTCTATCATCTTTGCTGTGCACCTTACCGTAATGCAGGTGCAAAATGCGCAAAATGAGTAGAGCTTATTATTACGATTAGTATTAATTAAGAAGCGATAAAATAAAGAGCTACAAAAAATAATAGTTTTTTATATTATTTATATAAGCAATATTAATAAAATAAAAAAATGATTGATTTTGTACTATTTAGATTTTATGTTTCATATAGGCATATTTACGATTCATACTCTATTTATTTATTAAATATTTGAACTGTGGTTCCGTGGGGGTGAAACAAATGAATCATTTGTTGAAACATTACAAATCACTTTAAAAAATTAAGTTAGGCGTTTTATATAGTTAATTTTTTCGAGAAACTCTTTTACCGAGCAACAAATTGTTGCAGAGGTAGGAACAAGTAATAGTGTGATAGTGCAATATCACATCTATATAGTTGATGTATCAGAGCTAAAACTTTATAGACTCAACACATGGTTAATAGATCTGAACCAAATCAATAATTTTGTTGAAAGTTGACTTAGTTTTAAAGAATTCTATGACTGATCCCTTGTTCACACTTTGCCTAAGCTCATAGTTATATTGTATACGCTACATTTAATTATTATTTTTTAAGTGACGGAAGATTGTATTACAATTCTTTATGCTCAATTACAACCATTTCCCTATTTATTGATATTTAAATTTTACACCCAAAGATTAAAACTGTGTTAGTATATGCAGTTGCTTTATTAAGGATACCGAATGTAAAGAGCTTTTGTTAACCTTCACACATTACATAGAAGGAACTCACTAACTAAAAAATGTCGTCAGCATTATATTGAGTAGGAATTAAGTAATAGAAAAAGAAATATGAAATTGGACAAAAAAAAAACAAAAAATCACAGATCTATAAAAAATTGACAATTTTGTATGATCTAGACATTGAGACATTATGCAACGTTTTCAATTACTTCTCTATAACTACTAGGTGATATAAGAAGTATCCACCGTTTTTTTGGTAAATTATTTAATAAAAATTTTCTTTATTAATAATTTATTTTCATAAAGTTTATATTGGCCATTATTATTTATAACTTTTGCTTTTTTTCGGGTAGCTTCATAATTTCATCATCATTCATAACTTGGTCAAGTAATATTCCGCAACTCTTCGGCCGTCTATTTTTTTACCATTAAGAGAGTTTTGCAGAGCATTTTTTATATTACCCAATAAATAGAAAATAACTCTCTGTGTGAATGATTTTGAAGCTTTAATGAAGCTAAAGTTTACTTTTTTTCTTATTTTATTATTATTACTTTCTGGTTTTATAATCTATTCAAAAATTCTATTTCTTTTTATATTCACTTGATGCATAAATTAAGTATTTTATTTTTGAACCAGTGTCTTTTTAATTTATTTAAAATTACTTGCAGTTTCTGCGATTAAACGTATTTGAAATTTAATATAAATATTTTTGCAAAGTTAACTGATCCGTATATTTAAGTATTCTTTCGCATTAGTAGATAATTTTAATAACTAAAATCAATTAGCACATTTTTCTCACTCTCCTCGTTCTGCACATTACATCTACTAACGCGAATTTAACGCGAATTTTTATTGTTGCAAATTTTAAGCATTCCACTATTTATATTATTCAACTATTATTTAACTTATTTATTCTATTAATTTTTATCATTGGTTTTTAATTATACAATTTGAAAGCAAATCATGCTGATATGTAGTGCCAAATATGGACACGAGCTACCAGATTGAAAAATTCACTTCACAAAATGGCTATAATAAATAGATTTAAAGGCGTTCTACCGGTATAACAGAGTAATTATAAAAATTGTAAATAATAAAAAAGAAGTCAGTTTGGCTTAAAGTCTTAATTTTATAATTTTTAATAAACGTGTATACAATAGAAGTTGTGTGTTATGATTATTTTATTAACTCTTTTCCGGTTTCAAAATCCGGCATTTAATACTGCGTAGGCCATTAATAGACACGAATTATATGCTCAGTTAAGTACCCGAAGGCCTGCTTTGCTATTCATTCGGCTTTGAAGTTGTGAGAAATGTTTGACTGATGGGAATGATTTGATTCAATTAGTTCGAAAATTAAATATGTATTAAATATGTTTAAATTGATTAATGAAATACATAACAAATAAAAAAATTATGTCAATAAAATAAAAATGTGGGCGTTGAAAGTATAACACATTTTTTATGACTAATTTTTTTTTTCTTACTTTTTTTTTTTAATAATTTATATATATCAATTGATATTGTTTAGAGTTTTGAAGAAAATATTTGAAAGTTTTGATTTCGTTAATCCGGTCTCTGAATAGTCCGTACATCGTGGCAACAGATTACAATTTACATTGTAATCTCTATAATCTGTACCAAGTAAACATTACCTCAAATATTTGGACAGAACATTTTTAAGCTATTTTTTTTTATTTGGTAATTTTTATTCATTTTTTACATATATATATAGTTTCATAAAATTTTTTCCAAACTTAGTTATTAACGTTTAATAAAGTTTTGTGCATACATTTTTGGAAAGGCCTTTTGGAATAATGATGTATAGGAAAATGTCGTATATAAACACTCAAAAGATATATATAATATATAAATGGTATTAGTTGAAATAAATATCCCCAGGTGATCCTGCTTTTTCAGAAATCTTAATAATTCTTAAAACATAATTGTTTAAATTATACTGTAGAGCATACACTATTTTTATAATGAGAAATATTTTAAACGTGAGACAGAGTCAGAATTTACATATCATGTATTATGTATGTATTCCAGTAGGTCTTATTTATTATTATAAATAAGACTACTATATTATAGGTACATAAACTCAGTACTTCTTGTCTGCACGCAGTAAACAAAAAATTCATATGTGAGGATACGGTGGCTTATCTGTGCCTTATTCAGATATATAACACATGGTTAAGATATAGTAATCTTTGGTTAAATTTATTTATGCAAACACTCTTGTTAAATAAATGTTGTGATATATCGTTTAATTTGAATCTATTAACACAGTATTCACATGATCAATTCTTCCAAAAAAAAACTATAAATTATTTATTTTAATCTGTTTCAATCGTGAAGGAGTTTTGTTGAAATCGGTTTATCTGAAATATTGCTGCAGACTTCTACATAGTGTTTAGATTCATAAACACCTAATAGAAACATCTTGGAACTTGAGCATGGAAAGTTTGTGTAGTGACATAAATCAATTTGACATCGTTTCCAATTTGACAGGCACGAGTTTTAAGCCTGGCACTTGCAGTCCAGAAAATTACATGCGGACTATAAACTAATTAAATAAAATACGAATATTTTCTAAAATCACTGATGATCAGTACTTGGCAATACTCAAAACAGCGTTGTTTGGTCAGTCTAATTTCAATAAAATAAATAAAAATTGTTTTTTTACTGTTAGACATGTGTCATAGCTCTTTGTATACATTTTTTAAAGGACCAAGTTTTAACTGAACTTAATGCGGACCTTTGTTAGAGTATCTGTGGAATCTAAGCCTTGAGCTCCTTGGTGTTATCTCGTGTATTCAGTCATATGTAGAACACTACTTATTCGATTTACTACAAGTACGTTTACTGTTAATGGTTGAGTCTGAATACATGATAATGTAGTAAAAGAATCGATTTAACAATGATAACTTTTGCAATTCTTAACTTTGGAAACATTGCTTTAAAATGTAGTGATAATAATAATCTAATAAATTAGATTATGGTGATTGCTGCCAGTGGATTCGCGACTTTCGTAGTACTTTAAAATAAATATCTTTCTACTTTACTATATTTTTAAATATAAATACTTCGTAAAAGAGTTTTTTATGTATTCATTTTTGAGCTATTGATGTATGGTAATTGAAGACACATCAGATAAAAATAAAGAAAGAGCTGGCATCTATGGAGCTTAGTTAAAGTCGAAATGAAAATGGAGTATATTTGTGATAGAATAGTCTTTGAGAAATGAAGTGGTTGATATGAAAGATTTAAATTAAAATGTTTCGAAGAGAGTTGGATTTTAAAAGAATCTTCTCTTATTCCTAACAAAATAGTTGTCAATGCTATAATTTTTTCAGATTTCTATCTCAATTTCTTTAGGATTTATTTGGTTTTGTTAGAAACTAATAACTTAATTATTGTAATTATATGCATTATAACTTTTTCAGATTTCTCTCTCAATTCCATTAGAACTTTTTTGGTTTTTGTTTTAGAAAGAATATTTTCCTGAAGGTTTTTCATTTATGGTTAAATCAACATGTATATTCTTCGAAATGAAATTATAAATACTAATTATAATTCTATTATAGTACTAATTATAGTTCTATTATAATGAATCAATTATAATAAGCTTGTAGTAAAATGCCTTCTCATATAATAAAAATAAATTTGTGTGGTTATATTCTAAACGCCTTGAGCTTTCTTCGTAAATTTAAGTGAATTATACCCACTATATATATAGTACATGATGCTACTTTGTTACGATTTCGTCGTCAAATAAGTGATTATGTAGGTTTTATTCCCATTTAAATTCAATTAACATAAATCTTCATCTGCTGACACTGCATCCAAGTTTGCGTAGAAAATTTAATTTTAATTGTATTTCTCATAAGTGAACACAAACAAATTTTCTTAAACACTTTTAAGTTGAACGAACTATATTTAACTTTTTTATTATTATTATATTTATGTATTTATTGTATATTTATTTACTTTTGACTTGTTTTTTTAAATATTTCCTTCTGTGGTTTGTTTGCACTTTTCTTTTTCATTTTTTAATACGAAGAGTTTGGTGCGTATTAGTTTACACTTGGTTTGTTTGGTTAAATTTCACTTAAATACTTTGACTCGAGTTAGTCATTATCTGGTATTTAGTATAATTTAAACTAATAATTATTTTTAAAAAATTACTAACGAAAGTCCCATATGATAAACTTTTTACAATTTATAATTTAAAAATTTTATAATGGTTTCCTAATTATGAGTAACCACTGACAACTCACTGGGAGAAATTAATATTTTTATTATTACTTAGTTTACACTAGAAATATATATTAATATTGTTTATTTAAAGGTGAGAAATTGATCGCCTTTAAACTACTGCCATCCCAATACAATAAACGTTTATCAGTGTTTTTTCCTGTTTCTGAAGCAATTATTCAAATTGATTTTCGGAATAATTTTCAAAGGTCGTAGCAATTCCCTTCTTATATTCTCTGTCGTGTCGAAACGATATTTCCAGTATTCCCTAAGCGATTCTTTGAGATAATGGAATAACTACAAGTCACAATGTGTTTAGTCAGTTAAGTGATTTGTCATAATGGTTTTAAAGAACCAATACAGTTTGAGATGGTTCACTGTCTTATGCAGAGACTAAGAAATACGTGTCCATAATCTGAAAACCAGGTGTATGCTTTTGTGAAATGAAAACCAGGTGTATGCTTTTGTGAAATATATACGTTAAATAGACTTTATTTCGTCTCAGTATTACTTTAATTGTTAATAAGTTATATATAAATATATTATAAATAGAATATACCTTACTTCCTGAGGATTTATTTAGTTTTAGAATTTTTTGTGGTGGAAACAACGTTCTGTGAAATTTTTTTTTTGGGTGGGATTGCTCAGTGTTTTGTCAATCATTTAGACTGAAAATCATATTTAACTATTTAATAAACATCTTTGATTTTGAAGTGAAGTGTTCAGTTGCTAATGTTATATCTCCTTGGCTTGATTGCTAATTCCAGATTAAATCATGGCTTTATTTCTTTGTAAAAATCGATCTTATTTATTTGTAATTATGTAGATGACAATTCAATGATTCTTGTTGACCTTAACGAAATTGTATGTACTATAGATTAATGAGACATAATGACAGATTCAATTTTATGTCTGACTTTTGAATATGTTTGGATACTAAAAAGTCAGTAAGTGTTTTCATATCCGTCGATCGTCCAATAAGTTCGCTATTCGAAGAGAATACTGAAAGACGAAAGCTTTTATTGCAGTTAGCAACTGTATTCTTTTAGGAAAAACAAGATCTCTAAAATATCGTTATTTAAATATCTTCATATTTTATTCTAATGATCTTTTATATGTGCGCATTTAATACTTGAGGTATATATAAGTCTCGTTTCTCATACGATAGAGTATCTAAAATTGATTTAAAAGTAAAAATAAGTTGGTAAATAAATACCCTTGCATTTAATTAAAAAAAATTATGAAAATAAATTAATTATAATATTTAATAAATTCAATTTCAATGCCCAAAATTTTTTTCTCGTTATAATCGATTTTAATTAAGTTTAAATACTTAAAACAACATTATTTTTAAATTTAATATAAATTCATTGCAAAAAAATTGTAGGTAGCTACATTAATACAAAGAAGAAAACTCCTAAAATTTTCAACAACTTTATTTTTTATATAATTTATTATTTTGTTTAGTCAATGAAGAAATCATTCATCTTAAGTAGTGAAGTATCGAAGATGCCTTGAAGGCACTTTTTATAATTAATTTTGCCAATATTTCTGTCAAATCAAATTAATATTTGGACGGTATACAGTATAATAAAATCTAGTGGGGATAAATATTGAATTGAAAAAAAACCAAACAAATACTAAAAAAAGTTTTATCATTTTGAAGTATTTAGGCACACGGTTTTTTTAATAATTTTTAAATTGCACTAAACTGGGGCTTTCGATTAGATACTATTTAAGTTGGTCTTATATTAGTAACAAATTTAAATTTAATTATTTATATCTATAACTATTTATATATTTTTAAAATTGTATAATTTAAAGCTATAAATAATTTTATAACAATTTTTATTTTCTCTTTTAGACGAAATGTTCCGTATTTCGAGGGCTTGTGCTGTGCATTTGCCTAAATATTACTTACGCCAACATAGTACGCTTCCCTAGGGAATTGGATAGATACGGTTCAGCGTATCTGATACCATATGTTTTGTTATTGTTTCTAGTCGGTCTTCCTATTATACTATTGGAAGTATCAGTTGGACAGTTTTTGGGACAAGGTGCGGCGCACACATGGAGAGCATCTCCTATATTTAAGGGTAAGTTAATAGAATTTCTTATATTTAATGAGGAATTGATATAGTCAAATTCCTTGTATAGAAAAATAGATATAAAAAGAGAAAATAAATATTTTTATTTAGTAAAAATATGTATATTAACTTCACGTATAATTTAATTTCATAATTTAAATTAACATTTTTGTGTAATTTGTTATTGTTTTAAAAGTAAGAGTTATGGTTTTAAATGTAAAAAATTGTAGTCCTTAAACTTATTTCATTAACATACTATTTCTGTTGGAAGATCGACAAAAGACAAAAGAATAGAGTTAACCGATATAGCTTACGTTTCGCGATGTCCACGTTTAAAGTAGTAAACTTTTTACATTGATTACACACTAAAAATATACATGTTATCTATCGTCAACTAGCTTTCTATAAAGTATGCTATGTCTGATTAATAATTATGCTTAGATATTATGGAATCTCATATCATATTAAATTTATCAGTAATTTAATGAAGAATTGAGTTGACAAGGGTGATTAAAGCTACAATACCATTTGTTTCTTCTTTATTTTCGATCCTATACAATTTATATACAGCTTTTTTCCAATTGAAAACAGAAATTCATTATCTTTGTTTGTTGATGATTTTTTCGTAATACATCACAATAAAAGTGCGAAGTCATCACAAAATATTTGCTAGTATATGGATCAGAAAATGTCATATTTTAAATAATGGAGAATTAAAGTACAGGGAATACCGAAACTATATTTACCATCGGGAAAAGAATTCAATGCCCAAGAGCACTACTTTAAAAAACTCCTCTATTGACTGGAAACCCAAAATAAAAATACTTAATCAATTGGATTAACTTTTGACAAAATATTTTTATGGAATATGTATAAAAGAAATAATTACATGCAATTCTAAACCTGGAACGTTTTTGTCGCTATGTGGGACGAAAATAGTAATCAAAAACGGAATCTTAATATTTGAAAATCACTCCAGTAATTATGCCAAGCTTTCTTTATCGTAGCGTAGCGTTTGGCAAAGCGATAACGACAACGTTAAGTAAATTTCGATCGTATCCAAATAGAACTCTAAAAATATTAGTGAAGGACTCGTGGTATGTAAGCAACTCGGATATATTCCTTGTGTATATCCCTTATATATTTTTGAATGTTAAAAGGTTAAAAGCATTCAAAAATATATCAGGTTTGGAGTTCTTAAGATCTTCGATACTGTGAATACTCACCAGAAATCAAATATTTGTTTAAAAATACCAATTATCTTATCGCCAGTGGCAGATATGCTACTAGTAACTCTCTCTAGTCAGTATGTTCAACATTACTTCAATACATACTAGAGTGATAAGTAATTAACTCTATAAACACAAGACCAGAAAACAAAGCTATTTTGCGATATAACTTATAGAAAAAAGTTGCTTAAAATAGTTGTATTTACTGCAATCCTGTGCTTACCTGGTAAATGTGCCAACAATTCTTATATATTTTTTTCTGGGTATTGTTTGTATTTTTAAGAAAGATAGTCGGTGTCTTTGGGTACTACCAACAATTTTTCAAGGTTTTTGATCTCTAACCAAGTTCGATCTCATAAGAGCGGAAGGATAAAGAAAATAATTAATGCCCTTTTCTTTTTTTGCTTAATAGCAGAAAATTTGGTTCCTCGTCTGGCCATGTTCTTTGTAATTAAAACATATGGTATATGAAATCTAATCATATTAGTTATTGTCTACTTTTACCTTAATTGTAGTATGTATATTTAGTTTTAGTGCTTTTTCACAATGTAGCTATCAAAATTCAACATTTCATAATTAAGTATAGATATTTAATATAGTTTTTGAGACAACTTGTTATGAAACTTAGATCTAATTGATATGATACAAGTATTCGTACCATAATTTTATTACACTGTTTATTATAATTTGTTTGGGGCCAAAATTGGGAAGGTTTTATTTTAATACTTTCACTGCTTCTTTATCGTTTAATTTATATTCTTCTTTATTTAGGTTTGGACAGTTGTATCTGCTTTTCAAGTTCATCATTAGCTTTGTAATTTCCTTCTAACTATTTAAGTAACAGAACCTAAATTTCATATACACTGAAAAGCTGAGTTATTTAGTCAAAAAATCCATAGTATTCAGTTTTTTCATTACGCCGTACTCACACCTAATGCTTTGGGAATCGCTTGTTTAGTGTTTGTGGCATCGTGTCGATTCGTAAATAGATTTAATTTCTCTCTAGTGCGTATTCTTACATTAGATATTTTTGTAGTAGTGATGGCTAAATTTCTATTTGGTACTAACTTTGAAAAAGCAAACTTGAAAAAAATTACACCTAAAATTATACTACAAAATTTTATTTAAAAATTTTATCTTTAACTGTATTTGACTAGTTTACTTGACACCATAGCATAATTTCAGCTGAAACTGTTAAATGCTTTTATCCGGATTAAATATAAATAAATAAATAGTATATGGCTTTTTATTACTGATAATACATATACACATTTATTTATGAAATATCAGAAAAATTAATTTATCCGAAAAATATGCGCCTTAAAATAGGTATATGATCAATTTTATTCCGTATAACAGCGCAAGTCAGTTGTATTCTTTTCCTGCATATGTAACCTAATATAGCGACCAAGAGCAAAGTAATGTGTGCACTGTAGTTTTTATTAAAAATTTGTGTTATTATGGATTCTCTTTTTTGTTGTTTGGGTAAGTGTTCTGTATAGAACAGTAGGTAGCTGAGACGAAGGAGTTCCGGTACCTCAACATAAACAGAGGGACAATTAAATTTCATATCAATGATGCGCTTTAAATACTCAAATTTCATAATACACTCACATAGTCCAACTACTCTAAAGATAGGGCCACAGCTTGATTTTCCCCAACCAGCCATACGGGGAATTTTACTCAATGCAATGCGTATTTTATCTGTTAGATAAATTTCTTTCATAGAGTTCTTATACAATTTAAAACCTTTGCAGAGTAGCTTGTACATAGTATCTGGATTACAGCTATAAAATGCATATTTGGTACCATAAGTAGCGCGTCTAGTTTCGTAAAGAATGGTATCTTCAGAATTGCAGTCATGATTTACCTTAAAAATATATGATGGCACAACTATTTCATTGCTGTGTTGTACATCTGCCAAAAATTCCAAAAATTTTTGATCCCTAACTATGCTTTCTAATCGTGGTGAATGATTAGCAATAATTACCCAGTATATGAGAAGTATTACATTCTTCTCATAAAGTAAGTAATTATATTCTTCAGCATATGAAAGCAAGATAAATAGTTTAGGCGTTTCACTTATTAAAAACAATAAATGCTCCTGGCTTGTAACGAATTTTGGCAGATATGGCATAACGTTTACCTTTGCGTTGAAACTGTTTGCTGCGGTAACGAACAGGGTCCATTTCGCATCACACGCAAATGGATCTTGTGTCAAAACGTGCGTCATTTCTTTGAATTTCTTTAAGAATTGAACTGGAGTATCCGTTTCCCCATCCGGTATTCCTATTTTACACACTCCACTCTCGAAAAGTCTCTTCTCCAACTCTTTGAAAAATGTGTAGTCATCTTCTTCAGACATAATTATTTATTCGCTAAATTGCAATGAAAACCATTACAGAATCTTGTTTAATATTATTAATGATTGCTGTTGGTAAGAAAATTAAGGTGACTGGTATAGAAAAATACGTGGATATGAAATAAAAAGTTTTTAGAGTGACAAATAATATTTGTTAATAATAATTCTTATTTTAAAATTTTTATTAACTAAACTTGGCATACTTTGTATTTTAATTCACTTCAAACTGACGTGACCGAACATAATCCTACTAATATACAGAGAAAATTTCATTTTTGCATTATATCTCTAAAATCTAGAGTAGAGGCAAAATCATAATGGCTGCATTAACCTACTATTAATCGAACAATGGATCCTCAGCTATAGTTATATATATAATATTAATTAGTTAGTTCAATTTCTCCAGATATTTGAATATTAAGTCTTAGAGACGGTAAAATTTATTTCTTAAAATTGACATTATTACTAAAAACAAATCATTAACAATTTCTCAAAATTACTGTTTTTTTTATTCTGTAATTAAATTAACAGTTATTAAAAGTCGCCTTCCATTTAATTTTATAAAGGTCAGTTGTTTTTCCAATTGAAATTTTTTAAATTTATATACATTTCGTGCGATAAATTGCTTTTCAAATTTTCCGCATAAAACAATAAAAACAAAAGAAAAACTAGATTTACCCTTACAAGTGAAAGCTCGAGAACATCCCCAATTCCATATGTGCTTTCACTGAAAGCTTGCATTCGATTCTCATTGCTTGCGAGTGCATCCTCCCCAGTGCAGCATACTTTCACTATTTTGCACTGCATTTCGTTTACGGTGTACCAACCTCCGCCCACTTTAGATGAGCTTATTTTGCATTTCATATCCTTTCAAATGCTTTTAGTTTGAATTTATAATTCTTATGTGCAATTTTGGCATTCTTGTAACATAAATAGAAGTTCCAAATGCACTATAAATGGGCGTTCTGAACTTCCACTGATATAGGCGGTTGGTCACATCCCGTTATAAAATTGTGTCGCAAAACTTAAATGGCAAAAAGCAAACTTTCGTCATCAAAAAATGAAATAAAAATATTGCAGTACGACACACTTACCTCAAGAAAAACAAAATCTCATCATCAGGGAAAATGCATGCAAAATCATCATATCAGGGATGCAAAAGACCTCAAATTCAAAATGCCAAAAACTTACCTCAAGTGTGTGTCACCGTTTGTGAAATACGAATTCTTCTCTGATGTTGCAGTACATACCAATGCGAATGTTGGGGCTAGTGGCGCGCCTGGATAGGATGCTTGGCGGTGATGGGTTTTCATCATCTCCTCATCGCACCATGTCTCATCCCTCCCTCAATTCCTATGGAGTACGCTACGTTCGAGATGATACAAAAATAACCATAGACGTTTGAGAGACCAATTCTAAAAACTAAATAAATACGACCAAACAGCGAACAAAATACAAAATGGCAATGAATAAAACTACTACTAAAATACTAGAAAAATGAATAAAACAGGCAAAAATATGAAATAAATAATATAAATTGAATAAAACAGCTGGACAGTTCTCCGGTGATCGCCCTTTTTGTATAAATAATAATTATATTTTATTTATTTCAGTTTTAACTATATCAAAACTAGATTTATTTCTATTTAATATATATTTATAATATGAATATGTTATAATAATATAGCTTAAAACACATATATAGGATGGAATTTGAAGAAATGGTTTTTTAAATTTTTGTTATAATATTATAACATAACTACCAAGGAGATTATTACTTACTAAATAATTGTATGTACTGTTGTTAGTTAAATTAACACCATTCTATTGTCTTTAGGATTCCTGCTTGTCTAATTAGCTAAAGAAACCGTGATGAAAAGGATCTGTTGGTTACTAAGTAACTATAGTTATCATGTTATATATTAGTGTAACTACTATACTTTCATGACTATGTACATGAATACAAATCAGGTGTCCTAGTCACCTTAATTTAAATTTATATAAAAGTATTTAGCATAGATATATTAAGGTGGATACACTTTTTAAGAAAACATTTTTGAGACAGCGATGTAGGTTTTGAATAACCATACCATTTTGAAATTTTTCAATAATATATAAGGTATATTATACATAGTGCACAAGTTCTTCGTTCTTCTAACTGTATTTTCCCATTTTAAATAAACTCAACTTTTATACATAAATATAAAAATAATAAAATACGATATCTCAAAAATATACTGCCATCTTAAAAATACGTCTGGAACTATGTAATTTTAACAAAGAGTGACTTAGTTCTCTTAGCCAGTTGAACGTTTATCACAATCAAATTCTATGAATTAAAGATCAATAGGAGTATAACTAGATACTGTCACAATAGCTTTTTCTTTATTGTAAAACGAATGGTCATGCTATGTCACGACAGTAGAGCACTCCCTTTTTCTTCGCATTGTGAATACATTGAGATTGAATATCAGCTATGGCTTTCTGCCTTTTATATTGAGGCAGGTATTTCTTCAAGAACGCTATTACAGCACAACACAGTTCCTAATGGGCCTCTAATTGAAATTACCGGAGATAAAAGACGCTTCCCATATACAACTAGAACTCTCCTGGCCCAATTAATGTTTGGATATAAGTGTTACGTGTTAAATAGTTATTTGACGTTCATATATAGGCCTATTCCCAACATGTGGACGAACTGTAGCTATACTTCTCATAATGTCACCCATTCTTTTTACATATTTAGATGGCAACATTCTTTCACATCAATTTAGGTTGGGTTAAATATTGTCACCTATAACTTCCTGCATTGCTATTTTTTACCTGCTTACTTTTGCTATCCTAACTAATGTGCAAGTTTTGTCGTCCTTATATGTGCTTGCGTTGTAAGTGCCGCTTCTTTGCGACAACAACAAACAGAATAACAACAGTTAACGAGGTTGCGAATATTCAAAATATGGAATTCAACAAAATAGTCTCTTTTTCTAATCTATTTTTCTTATATGTGCCCTAATTTCATTTATATCAATAGTGTTGTAGTTCACTACTGTTCAAAAAAACCTTTTTATGAAATATAATAAGTTTCTATTAAAATATAATAGTCACTTTCGTCTGGAAAATTTGACGTTAAATTAAAACTTATATTCACAAAATATTGGTCTTGCCCGTGCGAGTAGATTTACGTTCCTAGATTAGGTTCTATACATAAGAAAGAACAAATCATGCAACAAATAATGCCTCCACGAAAAGAATAGTATTGAAATTTAACAATTAAAAATAAAAATATAATTAATTATTAATTCAATTATTCTACAGCTGGTTTATGATTTCGTTCTAATATATATAAACACAGCAAATAAAATTGTTAATAAAAACTTTCATAGCAAAAGTAACAAAACTTCAGAAAAATATGCGAACAAAAAAGTCAAGTACGGCTTTGGATCAGTTCGTTAAGGTGCGCTGATTCTGAGCTTCACATTTGGCAGGACCCGAGTTCGAATCCTGGTACTTGCAGTCTCAAACAAAAAAAAAAATTATTATTTACGAATAATTAAATACAAGAATTATTTCGAAGACCACTGATGATGGGTATTTGGCAATACTCGAAACAGCTGTATGGTTAGCCAAAAATTCAATTAATTAAAATAATAAAATATAAAATTTTTGTTGTTGTAGTTCACTACTGTTCGAAAAAACCTCTTTATCAACAATTTTTTAAATAATTATGTAGGCAATATACATAATAAATATCTAGTTTAATTATAAAATAATTATTCTCCAACTTTTTTCCAGGCGCATGCATAATAAGCCGCTCTGCATCGTGGCTCTCAACAGTATGGGTTTCATTACAGGCAGTACTGGCAGTGGCCTACATTGGCATGTTTTTCGTCAGTTCGATGCCATTTAAGCAGTGCGGTGGCAATGTTAAACTTGAAATGGTAACTACTCATAAAAATTATAAATAAAGAAAAAAATAATATTGCATATTGATCCTTTTAAATTGTTCCTCTATCTCTCTGTCGCTTTTTAGGATGGCTATACTGTAGTTGGAAACAGTGGTCAGGAATGTTTGCAAAAAACGTTTCTAACACCATTTTGGGAGAATCCGCTCTATTTTGGCTTGTTAACCATTGGTTTAATATTTATTTGGTTTATTGTGATGCTGTGGTAAGATATGAGTTAAGTTATCTATTTTCACAATTTAACACCTTTCTTTTTTACTTATAGCACACATAATAGTAAAGTATTGCGGCGCAGTCTTTTCTTCTTCGGCGTCATTGGATTTTTTATGCTGTGCTGCTTGGCTGGTTGGGAAGTAAATAATTCATTAAATCGCTCTTACTTTCCGCAGTTGTGGCCCTTCGATTCTACCTTACTGCTTGAGAGTAATATTTGGTTTAATGCTTTGATGCAAGTATTATTCTCCATTAACTGTGGATTCGGCGCTCTCCCAATGCTTACTGGCAAGTTCTTGTACAAGGGCGATGCGGTGCGCACATCTATAGTCTATCTCTGTTTTAATTTACTGGTCAATGCTATTGCCGTTACATTATTTATGGTACAATTTGATCTATCCGCAAACAGTGGCTCCATTATTGATGAACTAAAGCCTTTAACATCTATCTATGATCGTGTACTCTACGATAGACCAACCACTGATATCTTGGTAAAATTAATACCTTCACTCATATTTGGTTTAGTGCTGATCGCTGCTTTGGTCTCGATTACTGTGGCCATTTATACATCGACACGTTTAGTGCCGCGTCATCCTAACTATGTTATATGTTTGGTTGCACTTGTTGTGTGCATCATATCATTAGCAGCACCGAGATTTATGATTGCCAGAATTCTTGATACACGCATAGTAGGCACAATGGTTATAACAGCTCTAATATTCGAACTAATAGCAACCACTTGGATTTATGGCGCAAAGAATATATATACTGATTTGGAATTCTCTATTGGTCGACCAATTTTTAAGGGCTGGATGGTGTTATGGTGTATTAGTCCTGCCATATTAACTGGTTTACTAGTTTGGTGGTGTTCAGATGATGATCAATATGATTTGCTAGCTGAATATATGCCACGTTGGGCACCAATACTGTTTGTATTGGCTATAATATTTTTCATTGCGGGCATACAGATTTTCCGTCAAGTAGAGTATAATTTCTTTGGAATGATATGTGAAGCTTCAAAATCAGCTAAAGAATGGGGACCTGCTGATCCATTAGCGAGACATGCTTGGAAGCAGTGGCGTTCAGTTTGTCAAGATACCGGACAACGTGATTTTACATTAAGACGTCGTGGCACACGTGATTATACACATTCCATCAAAAAAGGTCAGTACTCCTCGTCTAGTAAATATGTACCAGGCCAAATAACACAGCCGAATTGGAAATCATCTACACCAGGCAATAGTTCACCGAACTACAGTGGCTCCATGTTTGGAGATTCGGCAATTGAGGAAGATATTAGTGTTGAGAAATTTCCGGGTATTTCACAGCAATTTGTGCCATTTCAAGCCAATGATGGCAAGCCTTTGAGACTATCACATCGTCAACGTATGCAGCAGTCACGTTCACATATGGGACAGCAACAACATCGCTCACAGCCAGAAGAACTACAACATGGTTCTGTAGAAAATGTAGGAGAGAAACATAGGGAAATTGTTTATATTAGACGTATGTCCGGAGAAGGACAACATGCAACACGTATTGAAATAACACCATCAAATGAGAACATAACATACGCTAATGGTGGCGTACGCAACCCACTTGGTCGATCTAATGGTTCAATCGGTAACGGTCTGAGTCGTTCATCTTCCAATTCTAATTGCATGGAACATAATCGAAATTCAGCTGTAAGCGTTGTCGGCCACAAATTGCCATCGCAAACAGAAGTCAGCAGTGGAGATCACATTTGCTGGCGAAAATTCTCTGTCAATCCAGCAGAATATTCAACCGAATTGTGATTTATTACAATATTTTTTTTTTTTTGAATGCGCCCAAAATATTAGTACGTAGAAATACAAACATACACAGGAAAAGACTTTTTGTACCCAAGAGAAATTAATTAATAAAATAATGAAAAGATATATAAATAAAATATACATATATGTATGATATATTAAATAGTTTTAAGTTAAAATATCATTCCATTAGGAATTTATTGCATATATCGTTTTGCAAAGTTTACATTAAAAATATGTTGCCTATAAATAAATTAATTAATATTTTAATATTTCATAAACATGTGTTATGGAACTTTTTTTAAAGTGTATATATAGTCGTGTAGCTTTAATTCAATCCAAATTTGATATCATTGAATAAATATTAATAAGTAATCGAATAAATATATATACTTATATAAATACTTAAGAGCAAATTATAAGCATTTAAATATATATTTTAAGATATCCAGTTAGAGTTAAAGTAAAATAAATTGGTTTAATAATACTAAAAATACTTGTGTAATTTATGAATAAAATTTTAATAAAAATAAAATTAATAAGCGGAAAATAAACTTATGTAAATATTTATGTACAATACATATAACATGTATGGTTGAATCTAATCAGAATTATAGAATTATATTTTTGTATATTTATAAGAAATGTATGCAACGAAAACTTTAAAATTATCAAAAATAAAATTAAATGCGAAACAAAAAATTATTCTTTTTTAAATTTTATTTTTTTTTGTTAGAAGGATCACAGAAGGATCATTATTTTTAGGATCACAATTTTTATCAAGATTCTTTTTATCTACGATAATCTTTTAATAGTAAAATAATCCATTGAAACCTAATGACATCGTAAAAATAACATACTAGTACAATAAGTTTGGAAAGAATCGGAAAATCATTAATATATGGACTGGTTAGTGCCTAGGATACTCAATAAAACAGCAACTTTATTGCAAAATTGAACTTCATTCATTAATGTAGTTTGTTTTAATAATGATACTACCAGTGTAGAGCTTTCCAACCTTTTTGATACCCCACTTGTAGAATGCTTCATCTCAAATGGCCCTAAACTTTGCTTCAGTTTCCGCGATGACTTTTTATCGAAGACAAATCTCTTTTCTTAGAACATTTTTTTGCGAACACATTTTTATATGTGGCGAATACGGTGTGTGCAGAAGAAATTTCTATTTTAATGTATAATTTGTGTAATTTGGCATTGGTAGCTAACAACTTGTGACACATGGTATTGTAAAAGAGAACTATTTTATTCTTCATATGGGGCTGTTGTTTCGTTATTTTATTTCTTCAGATGTATCAGTTGGGTTAAGTTGTGATCGCTATTGATAGTTTGATATTTTTCAAGGTATCGGATAAATAAAATTCTCCCCGTATTTCATAATGTGGACGCCGTATTCCTGCTGGTAATCTGAACCGTTTTTGGTAACATAGGGTGAGATTCGCTAGTTGCTGCACATTCTATTGACTGCTGATTCGACTCTGGTGTGATGTGGTTTCGGCTGTTACATTTATCAATGGAAAGAGACGATTTCATCATGCCTTAACAGTTCCAAACAGAACTTAGAATCATCCACACGTTGTTGTTTTTGGTCAAGTGTCAGCAAACACAGCACTCACTTCGGAAAGAGCTTTTTAATAGACTTGTAATTCCTTTAATCTGTGTTGAAATTTTTTTGATTCATCAACTGTTCGCCAACAATTTCAATTTCCAAAGAGAACGTACAGCTGTTATAGGTTTTTCACATTGATAAAATCGAAAAAAATTCATTTCTTATTTCTTCATATGAACGAGAATATATTTTAACGATGGTTATGTAGAACTTGTACTGATATAAGTATTTTTAATATTATCAGAATAAGTTACGCCGCATATTAAATATGTAAATTAGTTTTGACAGTAAAATGAGTATGATTCAAGCCGTCAAAAATATATAGCTTTAGGAACATATATATACATAAGAATTTAAATCTACACATCTACAAACAAAAATATATGAAGGACATGGTCTAAAAATTGTTTCCAAAAGTAGCGAATCATGAAAATATAACTTTAAACATATTAAAAGATCGATAGTAAAAGAAGTTAAGTATTTTAAAATGTCCCAACACAAAAGGGTCTAAATGTATATACTTAATTTCAACAATGTAAGAGTATAATTTATATAGCTATTTCAAGAACTAATTAATTGCAGTAAGTACTCCTTAATTCAGCACTTCTAATAGCTCTGCAATAGTTTTTAGTCGACGAAAATGGTATTAAGAAGTTCTTACTTGTGTCCAGATGTGGTATTCTTTCAGTTAGCCATATATGTGTTCAAGTATTTAGTGAATATATTAGTATTTAAGGTAGTTTGTATTGTCAACTTACATCTTGGATAATGCTAAATAAACTACAACTAATTGGAAGTCAAAGAGCTGAAGTTTTAGCAAATATATTTCTGGCTGAAATTATAATATGCAGAAAGATTAAAAGGGATAGAATCCGGAAAACTAAGTAAATCGAAAAAATTACGAAATGATTTAATAAAGTTCCTATATAATTAAGAACAATGTTCATTAATTTAATTATCTAAATAATTAAATTTATTAAATTATTATTTATTTCATATAATTATTAAAATATTATTTTAATATTTAATAAATTAAACTTTTATTTAATTATTAGTATTATTGAATACAGATATCCTATTAAATAAATTAAAAAAATATTTGAATTTTTACTAGTCATTTTAATAAAAATGCGGATTTTAGATTAAGGAGTAATTATGTATGTTTAAATAAGCTGAAGATTAAAAATTAATCTTTATCTCTTAAGAATATCAATATTATCATTAAAAAATTCTTTTACTATGTGTTGAACGGATGTTCTTTTATATTATTATTGGCTGTGATGTGATTTATTACCTCTAGTAATGAAATATATTGTTAAAAATAGAACCTTGCGTATGAAAATATAAAAATAGTTTTTTTTTATTATAAAACTAAATCCTAAACAAAAAATGTTTCTAAATAAAATATTTATCAAATTAATATTCTTTTTTCTTGAAAAACAAAAAAATAAATCTTTTTTAGCTACTAAAAAGCAGCAACTAGCAATTTTCGCATGTTTATGAATGAGCTCAGCTTGCATATTTTAAGCTGAAATTATAATAATTTTATTAATTATTTATTAAGTTAATACACATTAAATTGGTAGTTGCGTGTTTGGCCACAACGCTGAGAAGCGCTAAGAGAAGAAATGATCAATTCAAAACGCATTTAAATGCGTTCAAAACGCGGCTGCAAACGCACCGCTCCAATGACGCTAAACCAGGCAAGTCGAATTGGGTCTTACAATAGGTTAGGCGGCTGGCGTGTTCAGTCCATTAAAATTTTATTTCTTGTGCTAACGATTTTCCGCTGAATTTCATTTTAATTTATTTATCTTGGTTTTGTCTTATTTTAGTTATATTTTATACAAATTTGTAACTTTCGAGGTGAACTTGATATTTGATTTGGGTTTAAGATCATTGCTTACGTTAAACTAGTTAAGAAACATTTTAATAAAATTTAAATTAACGTTAATAAATAAACGAATTTCAGCTCTATTGTGGATTCAATCTAAAATTTCAAAAATTTTGTCAAACTTGATTATATGTCTAATTTTATAATTTTTGAATAATTTTTTTTTTTAAATCGTGCTCTGGGTTGGCCAAAACTTGATTAACCTTGAAATTAGAAACAAAAAAAAAAGAAGAAGGAGACGACGGCAACGACTAGAAAAATTCGAAATAGAACTTATCAATAGAAAATTAGCATAACAAATACTCGTATTTCAATAAAGCTATGTCTGCTTTTATATATAAAAATAAAAAATAATTAAAAGAATTCCTAAATATTACCCGTATTTTTAACAATTAAAGTGTTAAATAATTCTGCACAAAACGACTTATTCAAAATGCGTAAGTAGAGATGAGCTCTTACGTTATTTGCTCTTACTGTTGACAGGACAAGCAATTTAATTATTCGATTTATTTTTAAATTTAAATATAGAATTCTGCACAATACGGCAGTAATTATTAAAATAAAATGACTACTTTGACGTAAATTTAGGAGAAAGTGGACTGAATTCGGTTTCTCTTAGAAACAATGCGATGTGTACACTTCCAATCTCTACAGATTGGTTTTTTCTGGAATCAAAAGCTATCTATAACAACCATTTATTTGTTTTTAGAACTTTTTCAGTCTCCCAATATCACTTTTTAACAGTTTTTTGAAGTTTTTGAATAAGTACTTTTTTAAGAATTGCAGCCTTGATCCTTTCCAAAGATCATTTTGTCCGTCTGTACAATATGTGAGACCTTAATAGTTTTTTCTTCCTCTTGGCAGAGAGTACAACGATTAGAACTTACTTATTAGAACTTAATTCAAATCGGACAAAATGGAAACCTTATTATAAAATTTGAAAAAATTCTAACAAGAACTTTTTCCATACTGCCGTAGGTGTATATGGAGGGTAATTCTTATTTAAAAATTGTCTTGAAAAGATTCCTTATAACAACGCACAAAATTATTTATAGAATTCGAAAAATATGCACCTACAATTCTTAATAATTCTGTTTTAACTAATCATTAAGATCAGAATCATATAATCGTATATATAATATACGTTGTGTATAATATATATGTTATGTAAAAGTAGTAAAAAATAGGTAGTAAGTAATTTATTATTTCGTTCAAATCTAAATTTGATGCTTTGTTAAAAGAAAGGAGAATAATGAATACTTGTTATTGGTGGCAACTTTGAGGGTATCCGAATGGAAGTGTTGATTCTTTTTATCACTATGGATGATTTTTTAAAATAATGGAATAATTTTCCATGCACTGGAAGAGAGACAGAGAGAGAGAGAGAGATGGTGGTGTACTTTTTTAGGACCATAATTGGCATATTAACTATATTGACTTACAATATCTTCATCATATTGTAGATTGAAAACAAACAGTTCATAGCAATACTTCTCCAGTTTTCAAAGCTTAAGTTTATTTCTTATTCTATGAACAACATGTTACTTTATTAGTGCTCATTTGAAAAATATAATTTTAATTTTAACAAGTACAAAACTACAATCCATTTCTATTTTTTGACAAATGAAGTTGATGTTAATGGCACTTTGAACAAGTATGTACACTTTAGATTAGATTAGATTTTAATATGGGTTGGGAACTTCTCACCACGTCAATGCATCCTTTGAGGAATATTGTGACATACCCACTTCAGTTCTAAAGACGAATAACAGTTAAGAACGCCATTATGTCCTTTGGACAGATGTTGCCTAATTCCGTTATAAGTGGATAGACAGTGAATAAGTGCCGAAGCCTGAGTCTGGCGAAACTATCACAATGACACAGTATGCGTTCGGCTATTTTCTCTTCTTCGTCATAAAGTCTACGGCTATCGTCACTTGTAAAACCAAGTTGCGATAGATGCTTTTTACCTCTGAAATGCCCAGTGAGAAACCTTGTCACAAGTCGGATGCCACTTCTGTTCAGCATAATTAGCTCCCTAGTTCTGGCTTCTGAGCGATATGGCATCAGTCTGAGCTGCTCTTTTCAGCCACTCATTAATTTTAAGTTTGAAAAAGCTACAAAAAGGAACGCTAAATTGTTGTGGCCCAATATAATATGAGGCCGCCCCTTTTCTGGCTAGTTCATTTGTTTTTTCGTTTAACGGTAGTAGATAAAAATTAATAAATGAAAGTAAATAAAAGTTTTGATAGTAATAAGTTAAACAAAAACAAAATGGTAAATTTTTCTGAAAATACTTGCGAAACTGCAAGGAAAATGATCGATTGAAGGTGATTATCAATCATATGATTGGGTCTTATCAGTGAAACTTCGGACTTGGCAAATCCTTCATTGTTTGGGATTTTGTTATCAGTGCGACAACATTTCAAATAACGAAAAAAAAATATTATTTCCTAGGTGTTTCCAATTTTTTTTAACACCCCCGTACTTCTAATATATATGGTTATATAAAATGACGTTGAACAGAAGCGCCAGATCTAGTAGAATTAAGAACTCCGCACCGTTCAATAGTAAATGAGATTTGAGTCAGGATAACCAATTGTGTTATAAACTCTTTAATTTAATGTTAGAAAGAATTATTTGAATAATATAATTGAAAGTTGCAGTACTAATTTCAATGCTGTAATATTGTTGCTTTGTACAAATGATATTAACATTGTTAATCTGCATAGGGTCCAATAGGAAATTCGAAAAAAGCATCCTTGACAAACAAAAGTCGGGTTCTATAAGTCTTTAATCTTACTTGTCCTGCTGTATGAACGTTTGGAGAATGTCAATAGTGATAAGAAGGTATTAGCAATGTTTAAATATTTTGAATATATCAACACAAAAACAAAATGTTCTATAATTTTAGTTGCAATTTAGTTAAAAATCCTTAACTACAAATTGCGATAACCATCGGTAATTAAAAAAAATATTTGTGAATTATTTTAGTTTTAGTAGTCTTTCAAAATTCAAATTTTTTATTTACTACTGCAAATTAATTGAGTTTATATGTTAATTATTATTATAGATATAAAATTAGTTTAAGGCTAAGATTTTTCACACATAAAAATTAATTAACAATAAATAAATAATAATAGAAATTGTTAAAACTATCCGAATAATTACTTGAAATCTAATTAGTGCGATAATAAAAATTAAATATATGTGAAAAAAATCAAAAGAATGTTTTAAAAATTAAGAAGAATTTAAGAACAATAAAAATTTAGAGGATAGTCTAGCTAGTTGTATTTTCTAAGAATTTTGCAAATATCTTACTTTCGCTTGTGAGCTAGACATAAAATATAAATTTGCAAAATTATATCGTATACATTCTATGCAGAAAGTTTCTGGAATTTAAAATTTAAAAATATAGCGTGTAAAAGATATCGGCACAATTTTTTTTGTCAGTTGTTAGTACTGTACTGTACAAATTCTGTTATCCAATGTGTTTATATCTATACTTCTAATAATCACACTTTTAAGTATTCTAAGATGGCACAAAGTTATCGTTATGAAAGTATGTTTGGTAAAAACCCTTAGTGGGGATGATCGACCTTTCATAGTGCTTATTAGGCATGGTACTGTGATATTTTCTTTTGTTCTCCAACTGAAAATTATCACTTGGGGGATGGCATTTAAATAGTATTATTGTCTACTTTAAAGATGATAAAATAAATTTTATTGATTAATGATTTGATGATTCTGCATAAGTTTTAGATAGAATATACCCATTTTGTTATTTCAAATCCCATGTTTAGCTATATAGTCTATAATTTCAATCCTTTTAATGGCTTGATATTACATCAATTTATATATTATATATATAATAAAAATTATAATATATTTTAATCAATCAATAATCATCAATATTAAGTTATAATATAATTAATCAATATTCATCATAATAATATCAATATAATATAATTAATATTAAATTATAATATGATTTTATATTGATTTGAAATCATATAGAATTTTTTATATTTATTTGTGTAAAAGTTAGTAATAATAATGTGATAAATCAGTAAGAATTATTTAATAGGAGTTTGTAAAATTGATAAAACTTTAAGATTATTGAAAGAGAATCCTTATTAATAAACTTTATTTATCTAAAGTACATATAAAGTATTTCACTAGAGTAAATGAGATTGTTACAATACTCTAGCTCTATGAATGAAAAACATGCTGTGTATCAAGAAAATAGATACCTACTAGTGTAGAAAACGAACAAAAAGGAATGTTGTCGAACTTATTATTGAGTATTGTAGTAAATAAAGTTTTGGTGGAATAAGGAAACAACAGTTAATCACTACAGGGTTATGCTGACGACATAGTTATTACATATAGAGAGAAAACGATAGATGTTCTAATGGAACTCAGCTAGAAATAAAACTGAAAATTGATCTTTCAACATCAGATTAAATTTTATGCTGTAAAAACTACGATTGTATCATTCAGAGGGATATATAAACTACTTTTCGAAATCTCTCTAATCTATAGAATGACGAAAAAAGTACAATTCAAAAATACAATTCATATTTGTTAGTCATCCGATATTCATTAGGATTTCATGTCCTAACGATCTTGGATTTAAAATGGGATTGGATATTATTATCTAATCTAAAGCGAGGAGAATTTTCTGAAGTAGTCATGTTAACCATTTGCAGTTACACATATAAGTTACACACTTATATATCACATTTAGAATATTTACAGGGACTATTAATGTGAATTATATTAAGATTGTATAAACTAAATAAAAACAAGTTAAGAATCATTACAGCAATACTCATACGGTACAGTAGGTTGAATTAGCAGATCAAAAAAACTGCTTAAGAAAAAAGGAACTTACACTTATCGAATTTGTCCACGACACTTATCTAAGTCTATGAAGGAAATGTAATACATATATTTCATTATATAAATGGATGTTATATACTACATTATTTAAAGCCAATGCTGATGCTATATATTTTAATTATTATATATATTTTTTACAGTTCTTAACTTGCATTAATTATAATAATTAGACATAATAATTTTTCAAATATTTAATTTAATGTTCATTATTCTATATAAAAGCATTAATAAATTAAATATTATTAAATATTTCTACTGACTACTCATATATGTTAATATTTACTTCTTATATCTTGCTTATTATTTATAGTTTATTATGGAATACAAAACATTTGACGTCATCATCTTGTTTAGTTGAAGTTTAAACTAAAATAGTTAAATTAATTATTAAAATTGAGAACATTTATATTCCTAATTAATTAATTTATTTACAATATTAATTTACAATATTAACGTTTCAAATTTCTATAAACAACCGAAATTATGCATACTACACATTTCTGACTATGCGGAAATGGTTTAATTTATTATTTTTTTTGAATTTATTTTTTAATGCTTTTAATGTGCTAAATAAAATCCAGATTAACAAGAAGATAGTTCTTGTTCTATATAAATCAGACTTGTTTCGGTTAGTTGCTCTTATCAGGAAACAAAATGTTTACATGGTTAAAGATGTTTTATATTTTCTTTATCGACATTGAAGAAAAGGGAGGACGTTTTAGATTAAACTACAACAAATAACAAATGTCTTATTTATTTATATATTTAGAGCAATTAAGTTAAGGAACAAGTTTATTACTAAACTCTTTCAAAATATCTGGATCACTTTACTTAGTTGCCATAAGTTAATCATACGCCATGTGTAACGCTATGTGTTTGGTACTTCGTTGTAAAAAGACATATATTTCAAATATTTTTTTGTTTATTTGTAAAACTTAATTATTTGTAAATTTATACAAAATTAAACAAAACACAAAATAAGCTGTTTGCATAGTTATCAAAGACTTTGGTATTGTTTTGCTACAATTGGTAGGACATACAGTATAGAAGTATTAACTAAGAAAACTAAGTCTACAATAATATGAAAAGAAGACACGAGTGAGAGAGTGTTAGAGAAAGAAAGCGAAAGAAAGAGAGAGGGTTATTTAAATATTTTGACATTAAAATAGAGCTATTAAAATAGCTCTATTTAAAATAGCGCTACTGGCAGATGAGACAGAAATGCGTGAGAATATCAATATGCGGGATATTGTATATATATGTATTTAAGACAAAAGTAGGATCAACACTATTACTATTATTTACATAAGAAGTACAAGCTTCTATTGGAAATATGAACAGAAAATTATTTTTATGGTTTTTAGAAATACATAAATTTAGAGGAACTGCAAAAAAACTAGGGCGGATCGTATTAGAAAAAACTACTTTATTGTTCAGATAGAGTACAATGACAAATATATAAGGATTGGCATAAAATAATTATGTACATGAGCATTTAGCAATCATTTCATCAAGATTTTGTTAAATTAGATCCTAGTAAAAAGACCACATCACGGGAAATCGCCAGATAGAATAGCGGAATGATGGGTAATTATTTCAACAGAAAATCGGAGCCATGGTTCTTTCCTATATATCTTTGTGTACATGAATTCGTAAATAAAATTTAGATTATAACTTAATTATATGTGTCCTATATATTTTGCATAAAACAATAGTTAGTTTATAATAAAAAAAAGAAGTAGGAAATATATTTATTATGACTTTAAGTTTTAATAACAATTGTAAATTAATAATTTGCTTAATATTCTATAATAAACTTGCATTTTTTGTAAGTTGTATTTGATTTATAAATTTATACACAAGGAAAAGAAAGACTTTATTTTCAAATTAAAAATAATGTATCTGTAATAGATAACAAATTGTCTACCGCAAGCAAAAAGTTTGACAAATTTATTTTAATTAATTTTAATTTTATGATGCTGTTTAAAATTCAGCACTCTTGTATGTACGAGTATTCGCATTTGTATCTAAAATTTTAAAATGATGAAATCAATAAATTAATTGAAATAAAATTACGTCAAACCGTACGCAGATCTAAGGAGATTAACGAAGATATAAATGAATTTATATATTGTTTCATGTGTTTGGCGGGGGCTCTGTTGTAACAATCTGATATTCAATTTTAATTTATTTTAAGCACTAAAAATAAAATAAATTTTTTTTTTAAACATAAACAAATTATGTACAAAATAGAAAACAAGAATATTTTGCTTATAATTAATTTCTTTGTGGTTTTCTAATTTTATTGTCATTAAAAATATTGCCCAATAAAATTTATATGATAAATTTACGTATATATATGAACATATTAAATAAAAGTAAAACTGGTCGAAAACTAAATAGTTGAATTTAAATTAGTCTATAATTCTTAAAAGGAATATTTAAGATTTAAAGTGGTTAAGATTTAGTCTTTGTTCTCAGTTATTGATACAATAAAATCTTGAATTATTTCGTTTGCTTTCAAACACGTTTAAATAATAATATTCTTAATTATATATAAATATGTATAGTATATACATATGTCTATATGTATGTAACTTCGACTTGACAGTGCTCATTTAATAATCTTGTTTAACTAGGATTACTCTATAAATAATTTTCAAAGAAATTTTTAATTTAATAATTTCGATTTTATATCATTTATTAATCGATTTTAAGATTTTGCTGCAATTCTTCCATTTGATTATTCTTTTCACTTTTTCTGTCAACTTATTAGTATTATTAAAAATAATGAAATGACGTTTATAACTTAATATTGACGCATTTTTGATTTTGCTAAATTTATTAATTTTTTCTTTGCTGACGATTTTATTATATTTTTTTGAGCATAAGTTTAATGATTTGATTAATCATTTTTTATTCGGAAATGACTTTTAAGACAACCAGAAATAATCCGTTTAAGGTGATTTGCAGCAAGAAGAAGTTCGCTGCCAACTATATTTCTATTTTAAGTTATAAATGTTAATATTAATATAGTTAAATGCTTTCGACAAGGTTTGTTAAGCGCTTTATCAAGTGCCCACTGATGGAGTTAATTATTATGATATATTGATAAGTTCAATAGAATGCATTTCGAAATATCTTTGTTACGAGTTTCATGTATTTAAGTTTTTTTATATATCAATATTTTATCACGTAGAGCAAAAGAAGTAGGTTGTTCGTCATTGATCATATTGAGTTTATACGGTATTTATATAGTATATTTATTAATGTGAATAAAAAGAAAACTAATGTATCTTGTTGCAGTCTGCAGAGTACATATTTCAAAATGCCAAATTGTTCGAACGATATAATATGAGTAGAACAAATTCATTAGTTAAAATCAATGTTTCATTTGATTCAATTCATTAGTTTTAACCATTCTTTCATTTTTATTCTTGGATAATTTATTATATATAGAATTTTTATATTTATATACATAAAATAGAAAATATTTATATCTATATATAAAATAAAATAGAAATAGAAAATAGAAAATATAGAATATTTGATATTATGGAATATTTTTGTAACACTTATAAATGGTAAAATACCTGCTCAAAAAGTAATCGGATTTTGTTCTTTTTTAAATACTCCTTAAGTAATAGACCTTTTTCAAAAATTTTTATTTTTGTTATGTTGGTACACCCTTGTACATATGTATATATATATTATATGGTACAATATATCAAGAAAGGGTATCTGTTTAGTTTTTTGTCTACAGCAGCTGTTAATGTGAGACTACCTCAAGTGCATTTAGCGATTTTTACTATGGAAAATTCTTGTTGTACGCGATTTTTTGACCAAACCCGGCACCACTGTCATAGCTCAGGCACCATATTTGCCAGATCTGATGTTGTTTTTCCTGTTCCCGAAACTCAAATTGCCCCTTCGTGGTAAGCGTTTTGAGTCGATTAAATCGGTAAAAGAGAATTCGCAGAAAGAACTAAAAGCCATACCTGCACGGGCCTACGAAAAGTGTATGGAAGATTGGGTTAAGCGTTGGCATATGTGTATCGCTTCAGAAGGAGCATATTTTGAAGGAGATAAAATAAATTTGGAATAAAATAAAGTTTTATTTACGAAATTTGAATACTCTTTGAGCAGAAGGTAACTATGAAGAATATTTATTACTTGCTGAGAGTATGTATTCATTAAGTTGATCATATACGCAACTTTATATTTATTATCTTTCTAGCAAAGTTTTATATCATATACAGCTTTCATCAAAATCTTTTTAAAGGAATAAAAGTCACTTACATTTATACAGACAGTTAAAAAGAAATCAACTTATTATTCTTTTAAAAAAGCTTTACCAAACTTCTGATTAACAGCTTTAACTGCAGCTATTGGTAAGGTGAAACTAAACAGTGCTTTCCGAACTCTGCTGATATCGAAGGTAAAAAAATCCCACAAATAAACTCGTCAGAATCAGTTCAGAAGTAAAATCTGTAGACTGAAGAAGCATTATTGTGCATTTAGTTGGTCTATAAGTAGGTACGTCTACGATCTGCTCTAAGAAATTTCTGGTAGACTGCTATAACTTGCTCTAGCTATTCGTTAGCTGAAACTGATTAGCTTTTAGCAAAATTTGCTAAAAGTTAATGTGATATAAGAAATATCTTAATTATTTCAAACTGTAGTTACAAACCAAACTATAGTTATAGAACAAACCAAAAGCCAATTTTTTGGCTGAGAAGTTTTAGTTTAATTACCATAAACGCTTCAGTATATCAAGATATAAATGCAATCATCGACTAGAAAAATACAAAGTATCTCGTATCGTTAAATTTTTTATTTAAGATTTAACGTATAATTTTATATCATTTTAGACCTAATTGATTTTCATCAGTACACCTTTGTAATGTGAATACTCAATTATATTTACTGTTTCAATGTTGGTACCATTAAGATTTAGCATACACTGTTTCTGATCTTTCATATGTATTGACAAGCTCATATCTTGAATCTGTGAGATGGTCTGTATTATGGTGTTAGACTATTATCTATTTTAGAGAAGTTGTAAGTACACTTTTTAAAATATTTTTTTAACGATTCTGGTATAAATTTTAATTAATCTTTTTAAACCAACCAATGTAATTCTCTCAATATTTGATAAACTTTCTCAATATTTGATAAGCCCTAATAAAATAGGGTGGCATGAATTTTGTAAAATTTGATATTGAACTTTTTTGTAAAAGGTTTGATCGAAGCTAATATAATATCAGTTTTTGAATAAATGTACTAACAAACTGAAGACAAACAATTGAGTGATCTTGTAGCTCTGATTCAGTTAAGATGCTTTGTATAGATATAGAATTATTACCACTACCTTAATTAAATTTAAAAGAAATTTTTTTACTATTCTCCATACTAGAGGATATTTCAGCCAATATAATGTTGAATATTGCTAATTCTACGAATCAATATTGTAGCAAAACTAAACTTATTGTAAAAGTATTAAATTACTCTGGGTGTATGCCAACGACATTAGCAAAATCGGTCTAAAAATATAATAAAAGATGACAAAAAAAAATTACAAGAATCAATGACCGATGTGAGGAATAATGAATGTGTCACATGAACACAGTGAATGAAGAATAAAGTGTATAACATTATATTGTCCTTGGTTTCTTTTCTGAGATGTACAAATTAGCACGACATGCTATAAAAAAGATGGTATCGACTTCATTTTCATATAAACAAATTACAGTGATATATATATATATTTAATTTTTTTGTTTTAGAATTTTAAGTATTTCACTTTATTTCATTAAGTCCAACGAAAATATTTGTTGCATCTGAAATTAAGTATACTTAAGGATATTATGTAGCAAAATATCTAAATACACATTAAGTGAAAAAGACTTAAGATATGAATATATGTATTATAATAAATTTTACATATTTAAAGCAACAAATCCATTCACGTTGAAGCATAAAACATTAACGTTTGAATAGCCATTTTCTAATGACAAACATATATCAACGCTTAAGGTCAATGATTGGAAATAATGATAATGTATTGACGTACAATTCTGAATAAATAATTAATAAAGTAATTTATTTGCTTAAATATCTGACTAAATCTTATAACAATGAGACAAAGTTTTAATATAAAAAAAGATCGAAATTTAAATGACAATGAAATCCTGTTTTCAACATAAAAGATGTTGGCTAGTTTTGTTCGATTCAACATTAAATTAATGAATATTTCTTAAACTGTTCTTCCTGCATGGAGATAATCTTCTTCTTTGGCAGAAGTAACATTTTTCTTTTGCATAAATTATTTATATATCTCACTTTCAATTTTACATATAAAAACAATATATATTTAATTATGTAACGTTAATTCTTGAAAACCAGATTTGCAAGTGGCCGCCAAAAATGAAGCTACCTCAAGCTTGCAAAGGATTTTACCGGCACTTGCAAGGCGAGTATTAATATCGACATCTGCATTTGTGGCTTCCCACTCAGTTTGTGGTTTCGTTACTTTAGTAGGGAACTTGTTTTCTGACTTCGACGTATCTTTTACATAAAATTTTATAAATTACATTCAACATTTAAGTATGACGTCCTTGATGCCGGTTTTTTTTTGTTGAGTTTTACTTGGATGAACCCAATCGGCGAGAAGTGAACTTTTTGTTCAGCATCGTTGTTTAGATTTTTAAAGTTTAAGCATAAATTCAGCGGAATTTGGTAGATACAAAAAATTACTAACCGTTAAATTTTAATTTATTTTTTTAATAAAATCTTTATTTCTCAGAAATTTTAAACGGCGATTTTATGCTTTACAATTCGTCATCGAAGTTTCCATCAGATTTTACTTCCGAGAATACATTTGCCTACAAACACATATAACCCGCAGCATCGATTATTATTATTTTTACACTTCAAAAAACTTATAAGTTAGTAGTTTTGATAAAGATGCAACATATATTTGTTGTGCTTTTCAAAGAGACCTTTCGAAAGCATCTCAAATTGTTAACAGTATGAATCTTTTAAATTGAAATATTTATTTTTAATCAGTTTTTGGTGATGTGGCTGTTTATAAGCATATTATCTATTTATTGTGAGACTTTCAAAACAATGAAAAACAATATACCCATACAGCAAATGCTTTATAGGAATTTTGAAGTAACACTAAAATAATAAGTTGCTGCAGGGAGTGCGCATACATAGTTGCGGGAGTGTACTTACGTAGCTAAGGGGAATGCACCTACGTAGTAACGGGGACTGCACGTACGTAGCTCCGGGACAACACCATTGTAGCTAAGGGGAATGCATCTACGTTGTTACGTAGGTGAGTGAAGTGAGAGAAGTCGGCGAACCGCATTAGAAGCGACTAAAAAGAATTAATTTCCGTTGGAAACATTTCAAATACACGCAATATATAACTAATAGGCTGTCTTGACTATAAAAGAAATATCTGAATCAAATTCTATATTGGAATCCACAATAGCAATGAACTTGTGGACAGAGAATCTCATTGCAAACAATTTATAAAACAACTTTTGTTGAAAATGGCTTTTCATGGAATGAGAACAGTGTAATATTTGTCTGTTATTATATTATGATTAAGAAAAAACCATCGTCGTTGAAGAGTAAATTAGGTTATTGTAAGCACAATATTGTGCTTTTGCCAAAAAAAATGCAACGTTTTACAAGACGTCGGTTGTTAATTGACAATATTATATTAGTTACACTTAAAATTGCTAGTTTATCTAAAATATAAGTTGGATTTGAGACCCTGCGACTATCATGAGTTCTCAAATCAATTAAGAATGCTATAGACATAAATCCTTTATCCCAACAATAAAGTTATTTTTAAATCAATCACCTGCTTAGAAGTTAAAAATAAATAATTTTATAACATAATTGTTGACATGATTTGATTGCGGTTCATCAAACCTCTAAAAATAATTAAAATCATTTTTTGTACAAAAAAAAAATTTTATTTTGTAATAGTTACATTCAGAAAAGTAATTTGGTTGATTTAACCGGATTTTAATTAAATCTCAAGTTAAAATATTCTTACTCATGTCGGTGCAACCATACCACATGTTAGTTTTCATATCTTCTTCACCAAATGAACTAAAATTTTTCTAACAAAATGATCATGTCAATTTAACTAACGTGAGGTTAGATCATATTTTTTTGAGTGTAGTCTTTAAACTTACTTAGTGATGTTATATCATATTCACTTCTTCCTCTAAATATTTCATTTCATTTGACTGAGGCAGGACTTGGCATTGGTAGGCCGTTAATGATACCGATTCATGTTACAGTAAAGAATCCCGAATAAAGTCTATCTATTTATAATAAATAGTTTTTAAATACAATTTCTAACTAACAACCAAGCTCGTTTTAATTATATTTTTTTATATAAAAAAAAAAATAATTTCTATTAAAAGAGAGGTTTCGACCAGTAGTAAATTGTAACAACAAAACTTATATTTATTTTTAATCAATTGAGTTTTTGGCTGAACATATATAGTTTCGAGTATTGACAAATACCCATCATCAATGATCTTGGAATTATCTCCTATATTTAATTATTTGTAAATAATTTTTTGAGATTACAACTAGCCTGCCAAATTAGAAGCTTAAAATTAGTGTTCATTAGCCAACTGATCCAAGCTGTACTTTACTTTTATGTTCGAACTTGTAGCTTTGTTAATTTGTGAAAGTTCATTAATAAATTCATTTGTTGTGAATTCATAGTCACTGCTGTCATAACTGACGTTAAAATCAAATAATATAACAAAAATATATGGTATATACCTTTTTTTTATGAAAGTCAAAATTGGATTCCTTTAAATAATAAAATTTATTGTCAAACAATAAAAACATTCAGAATGTTCTGACACACGTTATAAGTCAATTGTTCTGAATCTAATTAAGTCTGCTTTTATTATGAAACTGTTATACGACTTCTTATACTTTTGATATAAAAAATGAATTAATAAATTACTCGTATTTTTAAAAATTTTTGGGGTTCCTGTGATTTTGGAATAATAATTTTGGTATAGAAACAAAATGATCACAATTTAACATTTTTTAGTAATTTAACAGGTTTAACGCTGGAAAATATAATCTACCAAAGAATATTATCGGAAAGATCTAAGACCGAAAAGTAGGCCTATTAGGGTACTAAGAAACGATAAAAGTCTAAGTCTACCTAAAAAAGATATCTACCTTAGCTTCAAGATTTGTTGAAACTATTAATATACATACACAAAAAAGAAACAACCGGCGCACAGTGCGACAAAACAGAATTTAAGCGATTAGAATTCCTAATTTTCGGAACCAGTAGAGACATTGAAATGAAATTCCGTTTTTGAGATGGTCTTTCTTTTAAATCTAATTTAAGCCCAATCAGCATTTTGTGATGTTCCCAGTTCCCTCAAAAACTATGATAGGTAGAAAGTTAAATTTCCAACTTTCCAAATCCCAACTTTTTCATGGTATTCCCCGCACTGTCACACCCACCCGTCATACAAACTTTTCATAAAAAATCGTTAATTATCGTTTAAAAAAACATTTTACTCTTATTGAAGTATATATATTAATTACGTACATAACAACATAACTTCATGCAAACAAAAGGCGTGGTCGGAGCATTAATTCTTACCTCAGTTATTTGCAGTTTTATGCAATTTTACTACTTATTCAAAAAAGATCATTTTTGATTTCTTTCAAAGCTAAGGGTATTGTTATCAATAAAATTTTAAAAGTGATATTGCGCAAAAAGTCCACAATTTTTTCATGGCCATTTTCACTTCTATCTGCGATCCCCAAAAAAGCGCGTCTAAACATAATATGTTATAACTCTGTTGATTTTCAACCGATTTAGTTGAAATTTAAAATATAAACAAATTGAATGTGTTAGGAAAATTTCATTTCAATATCTTTACTGGTTCCGAAACTATCAAATTTTGATCAGTTAATTTCTGTTTTGTCACACTGTGCGGCGTCTTTGAGTTGTAAAGACAATAAGGAAGAATTTTATTTTGTATGAAATATATTTGAAATCAATGACAGGTTGCATTGTTAATTAAAAGTAATATGTGGAAAAATGAGAACACCTAATTTTATGTTATAGTATTAAAACTTCACGAACAATATCCAATTATACAAATCACTATATCTCCATAATTAATTGTCTTGTTAATAAAATTTTTATACTTATATTAATGAGCTCAAGCTACGTTGTCCTTTAGATTTAGACAACTATGTAGACTGCCTGCTATTTAAAATGGACCGCATTTTGTAGAGACCGCTTTTTATACAGCGAAGCTGCTGTCGGTTGTTTTATATATTTAAAATGGAATATATGTGCAGGTCATATGCATCACAAATATTATCTCAGCGTTTCATGTAGTATCGATGGTTTCAGCTGATCCTGATTTCTTGATTATCATTCCAAATACCAAACATCTTGGATATTGAAGCCTTTTGAGTTGGATTGTAGTTCCCGAAAGTATCATTGGGATACATGCCAAACAAACGATTTCTCTTTTAAACTTTCTGTTAAAAATGCTTTTATAACATTTCCGGCGATCTGTTTGGTGATTATACGTGTGCCTTTAAGTAATCTGGATTAATATAAATTACGAATCAAAATCATAGGCGAACCAATCTTCAATCGAAGATTGTGTGTTGACATTTCTGGTATACTAAGTGAATATGAAAATTCAGTTGGATAATTTACTGCTTCGTTTTTATCAACTGGAGTGCCAATTCATTTTAAAGACCGCTGTATCTAAACATCAATATTGTCCGCATCCAAAATTGCACATACACTTTGCCAATTTTGATTGATATTCAGTATAGTCAGGAAAACACTTTCAATTCATGATTTGAATCAATGTATCCTGTGGACTAGTACTCTCTGCCTGAAATAACCGAATAGTAGTATAGTAAAACAATGCACTATCAAATAGTTTGTCATTGCCGTTTAAGACTTTTATAGTTCTTTGCAAGGGTTTTTGAGCCATAGTATCTTCATCCGAGATACTGGTCATTAACAGATTATTGTTCGCAAAATATGCAGTTAAGTCAAGATTGTTATATGGTTTATCTCGGTGCATATAACTGTTACCTAAATCAGCAGATTGGCGACTTGCAATCTTCGATCCTTGATTAATACGTTTATGTTTTTCTCCTACTTGATTGGGTACAGAAAATAGGTCTAAATTCAAAATTTATATTTCTCGTTTCCACTAATGAGTTAACTATTTTTTGTTTATTGTTGTTTAGGGTTTTAAGTTGGCAACGCATCATACAAATTAATCTAAATACTAAATAATAAATAAATATATAAAAATAATTACATACAAATTACTGAGTTAAAAAAAAATAAACTGAAAGAAATAAAATTCCAACAATGAAAGTGCGACATAAGATCCAGTTTTCTAATCCATGAAGGCTATTGCAAATATTTAATTAGTACTTGTTTCAAGTATTGAATTCAGATTTTAATTTAAATTAAAAGTTAAAAATGCATATAAAATAAATGAATTTATAATATAATCACAGTTATCGGCATCTATTAATATGTGGCATTATGAGATCATTTTAAAGAATATTTAGTTTAAAATTTTTTAGATTTGAAAGTGAAAGCAATATTTAAAATTTTTTGCTCCTTAAAAGTCACAAATTTTTTCATTTTAATTTAGCAAAATTTTATTTGAAACGATTAAGCTTCCTAATGCTGTTAATTTCGCAGAATCTTATTGAAACTAAAAGTTAAATTTCAACCTTTAATAAAATTTTGTTGCTAAAGTATTTCGCATATATTATTGTAAATTAACATAATTTTTAACTAATTTTTTGTTTAATATAACAACATTTTGTTATAATAGTGAATAAAATTTGAAAACGTGATATGACAATTTTATTGGCTTGATCTAACCAAGTTGTAGTTGACGAATTTTTTTTTTTTTAAACTTATAAGTAACTTTTTGTTTTTTTAATAACAAATCAAGAAGATTTTAATTAATTCTATACAAATAATATTAATTTATATGTATGTAAAATAATTTCAATATAGATGCTCCCAATCAGTCTATTAGTTTTGTATAAAACTAGTTTATATGTTTTTCTAGTTAAAATAATTGAATTAAAAACGATCGTATAAGTCGATAGAATATTCAAGTTATGTTTTGCTACCTTTTTTTTAACTAATAAGCATTTAAGCATATAGAAATATAATTCTAATAATTTAAAGGTTATTTGCATACTTAACATAATTCTTATTAAAAATAAAAATTGCTTTATATATATTTATTTTCCTTATTAATTAAAATAATAGCATGTTAAAAAGTAGCACAAATTTTAAATAAGAAATTAAAGCAGTAAAAAACTTCACTTTCAAATAAAGTATTTTATTTTTAATACACGAGTAATAGTAATTAATATTAGATTTTTTTTTGTGCATATATATCATATATATTTCAGTATCATAAATTATATTATTTAGTGAGGAATTATATATATGTGAACTAATTAAAATTTTAACATTTATTTTTCGTTTTATTTATGCTTAATATGCGTTGAAGATCACGCACGCACCGAAAATATTAATAAATTTCAAATAAATTTTCGTGATAAGTTATCAGATTTCGTGATTCTATTTAATTATTGAAGAAATGTTAAGCTCTGGTAGTTTAACACGTTTCCAAATTGGCATTAACATTTTAAAAAAGATTAATTGTTTTTAAATTAATAAAGTCTTTGATTTCGATTTTGGTGGTGATTAATTGTTATTTGAGATGTCTTGATCTACAGCAGATATCAATTGACAGTTTCTAATGGCAAAAAAAAAATGCTTCTAATTTCGTTGTGAGGATAATGTATATTATACTTTCTGTTTATCAAAGACAAAAGTTATAACAAAGAGAAAATATAAGTTTAAATATTTAAAACTTTATAACAACTATTTCACCGGTTTAGTATTTTTCTTAATAACGAGCATTGTTCATATCAATGTACAATGTTAGTATATATTCATCATCATTTTGGCATCAGAGTCCAGGATCGACCTCCATTCTTCTCTGCATTTCGCTTTCTTTCTGTGTTGTGTTTTTCTCATCGTTTCTATGTTGTCTTCTACATCTTGTAACCATCTTCGTCGCGGTCGTCCTCTTTTTCTACTCTCCTCTGGCTTTGTGTCGAAAATTTTTTTAGTCATTCTTTCGTAACTCATTCATAGGACGTGTATATCATACCAGCTCAATCTTTGTGCTTTAATGTATCATGTTATAGTTCGGCCTTCGTTCAAGACATTCAATTCGTCGTTATACCGTATACAATATGGGCCAAATATTTTCCTGAGTATTTTTCTTTCGAATGTCAGTAGCAAGTTGTTGTAGCTGGATTTAAGGACCCATGTTTCGCAGCTATAGTTAAGAACCGGTCTAATGATAGTTTTATATATGCGCAACTTTTGTTCCTTTGATAGTAACGTTGATTTCATAAGCTTGATATGGGCAAAATATGCTCTGTTAGCCTTTATATTGCAAGAGTCGCATCTTTACTTGTGTTGAGAACTACGCCTAGATATTTAAACTCGTTTATAAACTCGAAATTGTAACTGCCTATTCTGATGTGACTATCTTGGGGTAATGTTGCCAGTATACTTGTTAGTACACATTAATTATATATAAACTGCACTTAACACACCTACTGAATATAGGTCTTCGCAAAATCTGATCACTTAATATCACTATAATATCTTCATTTTCTCTTTTTGTGTATTTCGATGCTCTCTGCCTTTGAACGTTATCTCTGTCGATATGGTGATTATTATATGCCTGGCGACATTTGATTTTATGTGAGTGTTTATTTTTTTCGATGCTTCTCTTGCTTTTTTTAGGTGTTGTTTATGCCTTACTGATAAGGGACTTTTTTGTTTTTCCGATGTATATTTTGTTGACCTTGTAAACTAGGTCGATAATAAATTTTTTTTAATTTGGTTTTAAGACCTTTGGAGACGGTGTTGTTGTACACTACGGCGACTCTTTTTTGTTTTGGATTTTTCTGCTGTTAATATCGTCATGTTTCTGGAATATAGTTATCTGCGTTATTTTATGGTTCTGTCGATGGTGTTCTCGAAGTATCTTTTGATGTATACTATTTCCGTAATGTGTATGGTTTCTTCATTGATAGCTGGTTGTGTGAAAGCTGGGAACGTTAGTATTCTATGTATCATGTGGTGAAAGGTTGCCATTTTGTGTCGAAAAGAATGGTTTGAGTTGTTGGGTATGACACATTTAGTATTTGTTAGTTTCGTGTAGATATTAAATTCGCTCAAAAAAAAGCTGATAGGGGGTTACCCAATAGAGCGCCTTTTGTTTGTTTAAAGAAATCTGCCTTATTTAGCTAATCACTTATAAAATCTTGTATTTAATTTATAATTTTCATAAATTATATTAAAATAAGAAATTATCAATATAAGTTCATAAATATAAAGTTCATAAATGATATTAGATTGCATCATAAAATGTGTTTTAATTAGAGTGCCAATAAATTAATTTAGGTTGTTAAAAATCTCTCAGAAAATATGTTTTTTTTTTGACTATTTAAATATTACATTTTCTATTGCCTGTTTATAAAACAGATAAATTTATAGATATGTAATTGTTTCATAGTCTTGTTAGTCAACATTATTTGCTTCTTATTTTTCATTCTGTTCTTTTGGTGCAATTAGCTGGTATAAGTGGCTTACATATATTCCATAGTAACGTTTCATTATTTTAATTTTGAAGTTTAAGTACTACGTTTAAGTACAATTAGTTTGAAATTCAGATGCTGTCTTTTTTAATTTCACATAACAAAAAATTATTCCCCTGTAAGTACACTTAGTAATAAATGTATGACATACATAAATAGTTTAGTTAATGATGCTGAAGATTCTATATATGTATATGCGTTGGTAGAATGCGTTGAAGTTGAAAATTGAGAAACTTATTGATTTCATATAAATAAATAATAAGAAGTTAGAAAGTAGTCAATATTCTAAAATATACAAAAATTAAAAAACTTTTTTAATATGTTAATATCGAAAGAAGAAGTCAAAAATATTATTTAATAAATATAGTCGATGTTTTTTTCTATTGTTAACAAAACTGCATATATGCTATTTTATATATTTTATTAGCTTTTAATTATTCAAAGTATTGTTATTTCAAAATTAGATATTTCATCTTGCTTTTCTGGTTGAAACTAGTATGCCAAGATTACTGATATGATATTTTTAGAGAAGTGTTGTTTAGAAAGTAGACATTTTAGACATATTAATTAAATTTATTGTATTAAAAAAAATTAAAAATGTTAAACATACACATATTTGACGTCATTATCAGTGAAAAATCAAATAAACATATTGATTCCAAAATGTAAATGATCAAAATTATTTTAACTATTGATAAAACTAATGATTGTTATAAAATTATTCATGTGATTAAAATTGCACATTTCATATAGGTACAAGATCATATAGTGTACAAAGTATTCGGGATTATTGAATAAAACTTATGAACATCATACTCTAATCAAAATTTATTTAATTATAATAAACTAACTACTAGTAATATAACTAAGTTAGCCATTGATATAAATCTCCACAAGTTTTTCGTGGTGTAATTTTAACTAATTCTGCGAGTATTTTTATTGCCACAATCCATTCAAAACTTTTTCGTTGAAGTGGGTATTTTAGTTTCGAGAACGGAAAAAAGGTTGAATAGGTCGTGTCAGGCGAGTACGCTGATTTGTCGTTCACATTCGTTGAACGATTACTTACGTATTTAAAAACTTTTAATAGTATTTAAACAATTTCGTTCGATTCTTATGGGGTATTATTAGAAGAAAAATTATAGATATTGGCTATATTTGGATTTGATGGTTGGCACGTGTTCCTCAAAAAAATAAAATTAATTTTTTACTTTAAATCTTTAAAATATTTTACGAATAAAATAAAAAGTATGAAAATATTCGGAAAGATATTTTGTTTATATAAAATAAAATAAAGTGTTGATATTCTGTTCCAATATACGTTGTCATCTCGCTGAAGGTACCATAATTCCACGATCATACAATTTATGTTCTTTACTCGCAAAAAACTGATTCAGTTAATTTTTGACCTTCTTTTTTAAAGCAAGGGTTGTACAGTTTAAAGAACGGAATACATTATAATTAGAAGATGCCAAGCTTTGAAAATATGGTGGATGTAGAAGTATATTCCATTTAAGCTATAAAAGTTTTTATAAAAGTTTTTCGCATTAACTTAATGGAATACTACAACTTTCCAGATAACGAATTTTAAGGGGTACAAGCTCAAAAAAATCATGTGTTAGTAATAAAATCATCGATTATCATCAAAAAAAATAATTTTATTAGTAATTAAATGAATAAAATTTGTGCTTTTTGTCACATATCACAATTTAAAAAAAAAGATGATGGTTTAAATAAGTATTAAATTTCCACAAATATCAAATTTAATAAAAATTTTATTTTGTGCAAGAAAGCGTAGGGCAATTATAGTTCGAAATAAAATTAAACAGCTATCATTAAGTACAATTACCGTGTGAATTACATTTTTATTAGCATACAAAATTTCAAGTACTTGCATATAAACGAAAAAATAAAGAGATAATCAAAAATCAATGAGTTAAGCCGTTAAATGATCTTAATTCAGCTGTAATCTGGCTCGAGAGCTCAGTTAAGTACACTTCTAAAAATGTTTTTGTAATTTTTTGTAAAACATTCAATCAAGCGTTTATTACTACATAGCAAATTGGTATGGAAATTAAAAAAATAAAAAATAAGAAGAAAACACGATCAAATTGATTTAATTTTCATGAATGTTAGCTCGTGTGTCTCAATAACATCAACCACAGTAAAACAAAAACATAATGGATACAGATACAGATACATTAACTGATCGGATGGGGATACAAAACAAGTGACCTTTATATTTTACACATAAAAATAAAAAAGCACAGATCGAGTAAATAGAAATCCATGCGAGAAAAGAAGATGCCTCGCATATGTAATCCATGAAACTCGTTAATTTTTCTCACCGAGATCTTAAGAGATCTTGCAGATCTCACAAATCTCACAGATCTCGCAAATTGATCGTTAAATTGTTTCTCAACTGTGAATTTAAATTTTCATTGTGATTTTCTTTAAAGCTTTAATCGCTTCTTTTTTTGAAAATTAATTTTTTTGTGATTTTGTTTAATTTTTTATGCAAAAGAATCGTGTTTTTGGCTTTACTGTTTTTGTAGTCGCACAATTCGCGGCTTGGACCTCTGCTGGTTCTTATGAATTTTGCAGTTGTTGTTGGGAAGCCATGGACGCCAAGTGCGTTAAATTAACAATCAGGTTTCGTAATAAATTAGTCAAAAATTATTTTGACAATATTTATTTTTGGTTTTTATATTGCTTTTGTATTTAGTCAATGTTTTGTGTTTTACGTCTTTTTTTTATTTTATCGTATTATTGAGTTTTGAATATTTAATCGAAAAGCTTATAAGTAGGCTTAATAGGCTTATCTTTCAATGGAAGTTTGTCATTAGGAATCACTTTTACTGTAAATTTTAAACTGGTTCAGTGAAATCATTCTGAAAGAGTCTTGAATTATATTAGTGTTTATGTTTTATGAGAAATCAAGGGATGTCAAATATCTAAAATCATAACGAATTTATTCAATTGATAAAATTTGTTAAAATATAAAATTTTTATGAGAGATTAAGGTATGTCAAATGTCCTTTTATGCTGCCGTGAGTAATAACTGATTATAAATTATAAATAAGTATCCCAAAGAAAATAACTCAGATGAGAATGGTATATCCCTAGTCATATATTTGCAGATGCTCATAAGATTATTTCAACCTGAAGTTACATTATTTTTTATTTACATTATTTAAATAGTTGAGTGTTGCATTCAGCAGATATTTAAGTTAATACAAACCCTGAAGCGTTGAATACAGAAATAGCACAGAAAAGTTAATTATATATTACGTATATTATTATATTATATCGAATTTAAAATAAATTGCATCAGTATATTAAATGTTATGAACAAAATAATGAGCTCGAATATTATAATTTCTTACAAAAAATGCAAGAGAATCAAGTTTTTTGCTCGATCAATATATGGGGAAACATAGGTATGCATTGTTCTAAAAAAATGCCTAGCAATTACGATATTTTATAATATATGTTAATAAATTATGTATATTTGTATTATATGTGTATTATGTACAGAACGGGATTCTGTAATATCCAAAAAGGCACATCAAATAATAAGAATATTGTGTACAAAATCTGTTTCGGCTGAAACTAATTTGTTTCCTTGATGATTCAAAGTTGATGGAGAGCAGCGCAGTAATATATATTATAAACTGTATCCTGAAGACCAAATAAGATATGTAGAAGAGTAGATAAGTATAGTAAAAATGTAAATCAAACAACTCATGACTCTTGTTTCAAAATATCATTGGGAGAATGTTAATAGGATTATTTAGATAAAACGGAAAAATTTTAATATTATAATAAGTACAATATCATACAATAAGGATCTTTTATGATATAATATTGCTTCTTATTTTTATACACAGCATATTATTCTTAATACATTTAAAAGTTATTGAAATATGGATGTTCCAACAAAGGATTAAAACCAGAGCTTTTAACATTGAAAAAATTGAATGCACAATTTTGACAAAAAATTAATTCTTTTTTCAATAGATTAGTCCGAATTTCGCAAAGAAAGGGGTTAAAAAGAATATTTTGAAAAATACTTTTCAAGGCGGAAATGACGAAATATATATTGAAATAGTATTAGTCAATGGAATTGGATTATAGTGATATACAATAATACCACATTACTTATTTGATCGCTTAGACAATTAAAAAAATTTATATGGATTTTTGTATTTGAAATTATTTTATTAATAATTTATTATTATTACTAGAATAAGCAGTTGTATGCCAAAACCAATAAGACATGTATCCCTGGAGATTGTCTTTTCGACTAACCTGAAAATTTTAAGTCTATTAGGAAACTTAACAAAATCTATTGATCTAAAATCTCAATTGGCTTAGAGACAGTCGTGAAGATAAACTAAACATATTTTCTATCAATGCCACAGCAGGAATAGATGTTTTTCAAAATCTACAAACGTTGGTGTCCTTTATTCGATATTAGTATAGTAGTGATTTACTAAAGCAAGTCCAATGAAGAATCTGATGAGATCTGTTTAGCCTAAAAAACTTGTCAATATTTTTGTTTGAGCTGCTAACAATTCCACATGGCTTAAGTCTTTGGAATATATCAAGCTTTTACGAACAGTATATTTGCGATACTTCTAATAAGTTAAAGTAACTTTTTTCGCGATCTTATCAAATATTTGGAAACATTGCTAACTTTTTTATAAAAATATTATAAATATTGAAAAATTAATACTTATTTGTTGGAGTGAAAATGATATTGGTTGTGCTAGTTATATTGTAGTGCGAACCTTACAAGATAAGATAATTTTTCAATATTCGAATGATAATCAACAGCAAAGAATTTTTAATTAAATATATTTATTTTTATATCGTTGAAGTATAATCTAATATAAGATATGAAAAGAAGGTTTGATGCAAAATACACATAGAAGGTAGTCGCAACCTACCATTCTTCCTGATATATGTGTCAATGTGATCTCAAAATTTTCGCGGACACAAACTATTTCGAAGAAAAATAGTGACTAAAAAGGCTTTACAGAAACTTTGCTCTAGGAAAAAGTTGGCGTTTATCGCTACTCTGACTTTTAATCGTTATCAGCAATGTCATTGTCCGTTTTGGTTACCCAAATAAGATCTTTATTTCCAACATAATTCAATGAATATACAAATGTATTTTGGATGATCATAAAGTGAAGTCACATGAAATAACTAACAATGTAAAGATAGCAAACGAAAGCGTTAAACATATTCCACTTTTGGCCATGAAAAAGTTGTTAACAAAGTTAGTGAAGAGTTTGTTTAAATATTGCAGCGCGTTAATGAGTTCGAATTCGATTAAGCTATGTAGAAGAAATCAATAAAAGGCTCAACAGATATCCGTATTTTGAGATGCACTTGGTATTATAAATTATAATTTTTATGAAAAAGGATTAATCATTAAGGGCAAAAATTGCCGCTGATAAAAAAAATAAAATAACCGTTTATTAAGGTTATTCAAAGTTTGAACCTGATGATAAGTTTAAGTTTAAGTCTGATTATAGGAGACGTCACTGAAATTGTAATCCACCCGGCATATTTTCCAATATTTCATTACCAGCAATTATCGTACTTGAGCCTGGATATATATACTTGATATAACTGGAGCAAAGAAATTTTGTTGAAATCATAAAGAAAGTACCGAAATAGAGACCTGTTTTGAACGACTGAACAATAGGATAAGTAAGACAGATTTAAATTCGTTAAAAACGTATTGAATTCTTTTATAAGATATGAAGACGAATATATATTGACTATCCGAATATTAAACAAAATAATGTGTTTTTATACTAAATGTGTTTCAGACTAAAAAGCTTTCTGCTAATCTGCTATGTCCGAATCCACTTGTGTGACAACTAATGATGTGTATCTAGTGTTATTGGCTTATTTCATTCTGAATATTTGTTTATAACATATACGTTAAATATAATTACATAAATATTTTTGATCATTCTGCAGTTATGGTGGATTTAATGCGAATTATTAATGAAACACAACAATATTTCTGCTGAAGAATTGCCAGTTTTTCACCGCAACTGTATAAAATTGTAGTTCATTAGATGCTACTAGTATTTCTACAACATAATTTATATATAATTACAGGTGTAATGTATATGTTGCGAGGGTCATTGGCACAATTCCTAATGTCAAAATTGAAATCCAAATTTGTGCGATTCGAAGTCATAACAAAAATGTAGTATAAATATCAGATGTGATGAATTAATATGAGCATGAATAATGAATATTCAGTTGTATAATATAACACTGAACTAATCTTAATATATGCATAAAATTTGATTGACTTTAATAGTAATAAAATGTAATCAAGACAAAATAAAATAATCAATGTTTCTCATCAATGCCAAATTAGTGAGTTACATATTAGAAACTTCACAAGCACACATTTGTTAACAAATTTATGATAACGGACTTCTGAGGACTTAAGATATATGTAGGTAGGTATGCATAAGTTAGAGATAATGTAGGTTAAGTATTCTAACTAAATGTATTGAGTATACAACAATTGTAAAAAATAAAATAATTTTACCCACTGTACTTAGTCCAGAATATTTTTTAATTAATATATATTTTATATCTATGTTTTTATATATTTGAAATATTTTAGAATTATTAGTAGGTGTTTATGTTCAGAGATATTTTAATAATATATTAATCACTTATTTATATATTTAGATATTTATTAATGACATATATTTCTGTAATATTACTTATAATAATTCTTAATAACAATATTTCACAACTTTTAATGTTGACAGGTAGGTAGATTGAATTGGTTTTATTCGAACGGCATATATTAGGTCTTAAATAGAATCTATTAGAAGCTTAGGCGAATAATTCGCTAATATATATGTGGAAAAACTGCCCAGCATATCGACTGATTATTGTGAAATCAGTGGATATGGATAAAAACCTTGTAGTGTATTTACATGAACATTTTTAATATGAGTTTTACTATGCCATTAACAGAGACGTCACATATTATATTAGAAAAGATATAGCATTGGTAAGGAATATAAGGTTCTTCCATAATAAAATTAAAATTTCGAAGTAATTAATGTATGGATAATTTTGTACATTTCAAGTATAATTTCTAAGATCAATTAATAAATTTGTTCAGCTATGTTTTCTAATTTTTTTCATAAATTTTATATTACATTTTATTTTAAATATATAAACATATTTGTAATAGATGTTTAGTAATAGCATTGTTTACATTTTTACAAAAGTGTTGTTTCCATTCATATTTGTGGTGTACTAATATAGGAGTTGCATGTAATGTTAATTGTAGTAACTAGACACATGTGGTGACTAGACATATGTGGTGACTAGACATATGTGGTGACTATACACATGTGGTGACTACACAGATGTGGTGACTACACACATGTGGTGACTACACACATGTGGTGACTACACACATGTGGTGACTACACACATTTGGTGACTAGACACATGTGGTGACTAGACACATGTGGTGACTAGACACATGTGGTGACTTGACACATGTGGTACATTAATCAACTTCAAAAAAGTAAAATTAAATTTTTCTTTAAAATATTAATAATAAAATATTTAAGTAACGTTCTTACCAGAAAAATTTAAATAAAAGAAAATTCTATTATGCTAACTTTAAGTATTTTAACCGATTTCTAAGCTCCTAATAAATGTGTCGACCTTTGGTTGTTTTGCACTATATAAGGGGCTAAGAATTTGTCATAATTAAAGACAAGTCTGTTGCTTATGAGTTTTGTGCGTTCATTGAGAATGTTAATTCTGAAAGGTATCTCTATCTCCATATACATCTTTAACTGTATCTATACTTATATCTGGCAGTTATATCTGATACAGTTATATCTGTAACTGTATCTATATCTGTATCTGGCACCGTTGTGTGCTGGTACTCGTTTTGTTTCTAAATATATTTTTAAAAATTTCTACTTTTCCATATATTTAGAATATTAAAGTTTTTCCATTTTACTATACATATAAAGAATAACTTACTGAGTATAATTTATGTTAGATATGACAAATACATTAAATATATTTTGATGCATATTTAATAATTATTTATAAATTGATGTAATAATAATAATAATATACTATAGAAGTAGGTATGTAAAGTTAAATATATGCTTTCATATGTAGATATTATCTGTTTTATTGCAATAAATATATTTAGTTAAATTGAAGCATAAAGCTTTATATAATTTTATTTATCTACGAAGTACAAAAACGTGTAATTTTTCACAAAGCATTCTCACGCCGACGACCTTGATTGCCGGTCGTGGTGACAACAAATCTTCTTCTTGCGAATGCACAATCTTGGCAGCTTGGCAAATGAAATGAAACATAAGAAGCGGTACAAAAAATACAGGGTCACTATGTTTTAATGATTATAAAGAATCATTTGATAAATGACGCTTGAATTGTAATTAAGCAGTGTTTATTGAGGAATTCATTTGCGTACGACTGTGTTTCTTTTTTGCCTTTCGAAAAATTCAAAAAGAGTTTGGCCAGTGAACCAAGCGCAAGACACTGTGAAGCCTGCAGCACAATTTAATATATAACCAAATACAATTATTTTAAAGTTTTAGGAAGTATTTCCGTAAAACAATATAAAATATTTTTAATTATATATTCAACGCAAAAAACATCTGTACTGCTAATGTACTGCTAATGTAATTAATTTATGTGTAATATATTGTGAAAATATAAAAGAAGCCATTTAGTTAAGAAGTGTTTAAAATACATCTGAGGTTTTAAATATATATAAAATATTTTTTCAAGTTTGAGGTCTCTCAGAACATAAAATATTGATAAATTCAATAGAAGTGAACCTTAACTTTAACTTTCCAAACTCTTAAAGCTTTTGTTTAAATAAAAATAAATAGGCGAAAGTTGAAAATATTGCGTATTGAATAAAACAAATTTAACAGAGTTTCAATTTCTGTACGGGCAATTACATCTATAGAAGTCTCTAAAACCAATGGTGATGGACATTTAGCGCATCTATACCAGCTGTATGATATGATAGAATTTAAAAAGGTTCTTATATCTTTTTATTTCTATATGACAAAAATTCTTAATTCAATATTTCAAAGCATTTTTAATACATCTGATGTTTTTTTAGCTGAATGAAAACTATCGTTATCAAAACCTCATCACGAAACGTAAAAAATAAATCTGTTTGTAAAGTTCATATAACACTTTGTCCATTTTTCGGTCAATATGATATAGCTCATTTCTAGTTAAATGGCTACGCCAATAAGCAAAATTGCCGTATATGGAGCGAACATAATCCACAAGCCGTTAACGAATCACATTTACTTACATTATCATCGGTCCTTATTTCTTTCGAAATGAGGAAGGAGCTGCCGTTATGGTGTTATGGTGAATGGCGAGCACTATCAAGCCATTCTGACTGAATTGTTATTTCCAAAAATTAATTAGTGAAACATCGACAACATTTGGTTCCAACAATAAGGTGCAACTTATAATACAGTGCACTTAATCAATTTGGTAACAATTTTATTTCCAGAAGTGGTCCTGTTAACAAACAATCAGCTATTGTTAAAGCATTGGAAGCCAATGTTCATTCCACTATTGACGTCATACGACCACATTTACTGCAAAAAATAGTTAAAAATTGGACTAATCGAATGGACCATGTAACTCGTTGCCGCGGTGGTCATATGCCGGAAATCGCATTCAAAAAATAAATGCCATGGAATTATGTATCAGATTATAATAAAAAAAATTTCATTCCAACAATATTTCTGTCTTGTATTATCATTATAAGTTCAAATGCAGCTTAAAAAAGCAAGATATGTACTACTTAAAGGGTATTGTGAAATCAATTTATCTGCTGGAGCTGATCAGGAATTTACACATTATTATTGTTAGAGGATGTGGCACTGCGACTATCGGGTCTATTGTGCCCAATTTACACATATATCTTGTTTTTCAAAATATTCTTTTTGTTGAACCAATAGATGAAATACTTCTTTCATTTCACATTGATGCTTTTTAGTTATGTTGATTGTACGTATTAACGGCTTTTTTGTTAAGGAAAAAACATTGTCTATGCAATTTATGTCAAATAAAGATTTTATTTCTTGACTGCTTGTAACGCCACTTGTGTGATCCGATGAGTGAGAATTGATTATGACGATAAATACACACTTTTGGATTGCGGCCCTCCAATCTGTACACTGATTTGTATTGACCCGCGATAGCATTTGGTCTGGACAGCCCTATTCTATGACAATTAAAACAACTAATTTTAAACGATCCCCATGAACTTTGTTCTTGGTCGAATGATGTTTGCAATTTGGCTTTTTAGAATTTATTGTTAAAATTAAAATTATTCGCACAAAATTTCCACGACTTAATTTTTTTGTTCTGGAGATACAAAAAAGCAAAACAAATCGCTTTTAACTAGCAAAATTTTCTGAATAGGGTAGTAACCAAATTTTTCAAAGTCGGCAATGGAAATGTCACTTGGCATCTAACAATACTTTGGGTTGTTTGAATTCACAATATAAATATGTGTTTATAAAAAGAAACCAGCAAATAATAATAACAACATTTATTTTTTTGTAGATATATTTATTTATATATCAAATTTCATGCAAATCAGTTGAAAAACAATGAAGTTATCACGCATTATGTTCAGACGCACGTGCTGTAGTACGATTACATTTTATAGTTTTTGAGATATTAAAAAAAAATTACAAGTTTACCATGTTTGGTAAAGTTGCATTAAAAGAAATTTAATTTCAATATTTCTATGAATTCAGTAAAATAACGCATTTTTATTGTTCAGTTTTATTTCTGTGACAGTGTGTTTCGTCGGAATTCTCTCACAAATTAATATTTAGCATATGGACTAAAACCTTTCCCTTTGGAAAGCCTTATTGCTCTCCGAAAACGCTTTGGCATTACTATGAAGAACGTCTCTATTATCTGGGTCCAGGCCTTCACTTTTTACCAGATTTTTTCATTTTTTCGTTATTTGCTCCATTTATTATTTATCTCGAACATTATAGTATGATTTAACCGCATGATATTGATCGCATTATCTACATCTGCAGTCAAAATGATTCAGTGAAAACTAAGTATGCTCGAAGTAAATGGCACACAAGATCCGCTGGCAAACACAGGAAAATACCATAGGTTACCTTTTGATAACAGACGAAATTGGAAACATCATGTCAAACAGAAGTTTGATTAAATCAAGTACAAATCGGGACAACTGTATTGGCTAATTGGACATCAATTTCATCAATTGTAAAAGGGAAATTTATCTATCTGCATTAAAATCGAATTGGATGTATAGTATACAGCTATGGGGCTGTACGAAACAATTGAACCGAGACATCATAAAGAGAAGTCAAAACAAATTTTTACGGACACATAACAAGACCAAAATACGAGTATATATAATTGATTAAATAATTATATTTTATATAATTATATTAAATTAAGTTAATAATTCTATTTTATGTAATTTCATCATATAATATTGAAAACTTACTATATAAAACATAATTAATTATTAAACAACATGGTGTTCATAAACACACTTCATGATATCATTACTACTATAGGGCATAGAACTGTCTTCAATACCGATCATATTAATAGCATTTACACTAACAACAACTATAGTTGCGCTACTGTCGATGCTTATTTACCTCATAATAGGCACAACCTTATATTTTTGTACAATGCCAGCATAAAATTTCGTCAAAACTCAAATTTATAATAATTTGGAAGAACTTGTGCATTACATGCATACGAAGCCAATAATATATTTTACGAAAAATGTATGCCAAAACAAAGTGTATGCATTAACTTCAGAAATATTGCTCCATGTACCCTTGCAAACGAAATCATTTAGTAATTACCATCGCACATATGCTAAGAACTGTGTGCTTTGGCTAATAAAGCAAACATTAAAACAACAACTACCAAATGCATGTTCCGTTCTTTCATGCCTATATGGAAGTAATATTAACAAATCTATTGTATTTGTTGACTATAGCAAATTGTCGTAAACCTGGAGACTGTGCACTTAGCAAAGAAAATAAGAAGGATTTTACTATATATGTCCTATGTTAAAGTTAAAGTTCCATTATAAATATTATTAAACTAAATTTATTACGATGTTTGCAATACAATTGAAAACTTTTATTATTCTAGTGCTGCTAACCAGATGAGAATTGTAATTTTTAAATACTCTATATACGTATAAAATAATGATAAAAAGAAGCTACATTGAAACTCTTCAGATATATTTAAAATTTAGGAAACTATTTAATATTGCAGATTAGTGATCGGTAGTGCTTTTTCAGTTATTGCATTTTACTAAAAGTACCTTTTGTTTTGGTTTTCTCGTTTCTGTGCTACGTGCTGCTTTGTGGCATATTTTATTATTTTTTGTTGGTGCTGACTTGTGCCAAATTTTTTATTTTTTTATTGGTGCTGTTTTGTGTCACATTTTTTGTTTTCTGTTGGTGCTGTTTTGAGCGAGTTTTATTTAGTTATTTTTTCTTTTTTTTCATTATAAATAATTATATATTTCACATAATTATTATAGACTATATATTAAATAACTACCTGTATCTTGTTTAGTTAGCAACGAATGTAGTCATGGAACTCCCATCCGCACCTTTGCTTCAAAAAAACAACCCAATCTAGCTCCAAAGAACGACTTAGGCTAGATGAGGCCAAAGTTGGCGAACAAGCCAAAACCAATAAAGTTCTGAGAGCAGACAACTCCCGGCTTCTTCTTCGAAGTGCATTGTCCACTTCGAACGTTTATACTTTTGTTTTATCGACAGCGATCTTAAACTTTTACAAAACCATTGTCTTAGATGCTTAAGCCGCGATGGTGCCAATATTCGTTAAGTTGACATCTTATGTATATATTTATCTACTCTTTTTATGCTTGAACCATTTATAGTAAATCTCGTCCCTTTTGCTTATTATCATATATTGTATTTTATTACAACTTAATTTTAGTCCATATTTATTAAATTTTCTTATAATATCGTTTAATAGATTTTGTAATCTCTCTAAAGAATCCATTAACCATAACTCCGTTTATTCCATCAAATAGAGTTTTATTAAATATCGTTTCGGAATAAATATTAAATAGCAAGGGTAACAAAATGCATCCTTGTCGAACAATGCGTTTTATTTGTAGTTTCTCTGTGAAGCAGTTTTGCACGTTGGTTCCAGTACAAATTTGCAATTATTCGAATATCACTTTCGGCTAATTGACATTGCCATCTATATTAGTTTTTCATGTTGAACTGTATCGAAGGCTTTTCAAAATCAATAAAACAGAAAAATATGTCTTTGCTATAGTCTCTACTTCTTTCAACCAGGACTCTAATTCCGTACAACGCTTCTCGTGTCCTCAGTCCTTTCCGAAATCCAAATCGTAAATAATTACTACTAACGGAATATAAATTTTGCGGTTCAAACAATTAGTAAATTTGATATATATTTGACTATATATTATTTTATTTAAGTATATATTTAAAATAATTATTGAAAAAGACAAAAACATTTTTTGATATACATAAAAATTTAAAAATTTTCGAATAATTCAAATTTTATTGAAATTTTTAAAATTCAAAACAAAATATACAACAAAACAAATCTTGTCAAAGGTGAATGCCATCCAATGAATTTGGAAGATATATTTATGGTGCACATGGAAGTAGTAAAGCAGTGCAAATATTTACACAATTTGCATATTAATCCATTTTATATTGTATGTATAACACTATTTGCATTATTATCTTGATGTCTGATCCACAAAAGTTCAATGTCATTCAATAAAAAAACAAACACAAAGAGCATCAAATTTAAAAATGTATTAAAATAAAATTATTAATAGTAAAAATTATAACAAAATAAAAAATTACAATAATAAACTTACATTGAGGCAAATTAACACCTTCCGCACATTTGGAAAAGAAATATTTTGCGAAATTTTATTTAAAAAAAAATACAAATAATTAGAAATGATTATATTATTATACAATCAATTGCCATAATAAAGTAGATCTATAAAACACTGTTTTCGGGTACCCATAAAAAGAGGTTCCCTGGTGGGTGCAAGCCACCAATTTACTGTTTGGTTAATGAAATAATTTGTTGGACGATTTATTGGCTGCGATATGCGTTGTGCGGGTGTTAATGTGAGATTATTTAAAAAAATATTTTTTTAAGTATATAGTTTATTTTAAATATTATAAAATATTTTTTTTATATTTTGATTTATGTTTTACCATGGGATTTATTTTGTGAATTAAATCTTAGCAAAAGGGAAGTACGTTGCGATTGTTTTTAAAAAATATTAGCAGAAAATTATGAACGCGAAAATATTCATTATGAATGAGAATTGAAAGTAAAGTTTGTGGGTTAAGTCTTTTGTTTCAAGAAGATAAATATTTTTAAAGCTGAGCTATTTCTAAGAATTTATTAAAGAATATATAATAGATGAGTTAATAAAGTTTACTTTAATAATTAGCATGAAAATATGTATTATATCTTTTATATTATAGTAGTTTTGTTATTCGTTGGTTTCTTTATAATAAAAGGTAATTTAAAAAAAAATTAGTAGTTGGCATAGGATATGAAGGTTTTCTGAAGATTGCATACTATTTACACAGATAAAAGGCGAAGAGGTATAAAAGAAAAAGGTTGCATTTGAATTTAACTGTCTGAATTGACAAAAAGTCTCAATTTGGGATTTTTATACATTTAGCAATGTAAATAGATAAAGATTGATTAATCCATTCATATTGTTACTAAGCGTAATATTTAATATCAAGTATGTTTAGTCCATAACATTTCTTAATTTGATTTTCTTTTTTAAAAATTATTAAATATTTCAATTTATAAAGTGTTTTCATGAGATAAGTTATAACTCTATTATTCTCCAATTTGCAGATATTGTAATAAATATCAAATTTCCAATCAAATCGCAACTGGTTAGCATGTGCTAGTGGTGGCACATGTACCTTAACATTAAACTCCAAATTCTCAATTTTTCATGGCATGCCGCTTAACCGGTGGCAACCGTTTTAATCGCACGACAAGAACTGACAAGATTGGAGACAAGTGACCTCAGTGGCCGCGCTCAGAAATTGTCTGCACATAAATGCTTCTCATCCATCTGGTTACAATTTAAAGTTGCTGAGTTATATGCTTTTTGGATTTTTTTGAATGTGATTCCACCAGTTTTCATCTTTGTTTAATGGCAAATGGGCAAGTTTGTTTTTTAATGTCTAAATTTAGTTTTCCAAAAAAAAAATAATCAGTTATTAATTTTGAGGTCACATATCTTTTGCAGTCGTAAGTGTTAAAAATTTTTATTCTTTATCTTAAAGTAAATAATTCATATCTACAATTTTATTAAAGTTTAGTTCTTAAATAATTTAATACATATTGAATAGGTCAACGGAGATTGCAGTATGTTTAAGATAAGCTAAGATAACTTTATTCACCTCCGTTTTAAATTATGTTGAAAAATTGTTTAAAATCAATAAATACTTAATTAAAAAATCAAAAAGGTGTTAGAAAACTCGATTGCACATAATAACAATTATTTTAATATCACATAAAAACGTTCTTACAGAAAACTTAATTAATTGACTAAAATAAAATTTGTATATCAATAAATATAAAGTATACATACTAGTTTATTTTATAGTTTTTTATGTACTCTATTAAATCTCTTTTAGATTTTCGACATTTTATTTAAAATGTAAGAAATTGTGGATTTAATATTATTTAAATTGAGCTGATTGTATTGAATCTAGTTATTTATTTTAAAGTTAAAATGAGTAAAGAGAGAGATATATATGTTTACTTACTGTCTACAATGACAAGTAATTTAATTTCAGATCTTGCGTTAATATTCTGCAGAGTGATAAGAGTGATATCCTGCTGCAAGGCCAAGGTTCCTGTAAAGCTAACATTGACAAGATCTTTTTACTGATGGACTACGTCTAAAAATATAGCATAGTAACTTAAGTTAATTATACAACATTGTTGGGTGAATTGTATGTCATAATTCTGAAAAGGTTTTCATTTAGGTAGTGTCATATTACTGTAGTATATCAACTAAATCAACTATGTTGATATCAACTATGTTGATATCAACTATGTTCTATTTTGAATTAATTAACTTTTTCCCTTATCACCAGGTCTAGTGACCGAGTAAATCTTTTTAGCAAATGTGGAGATTTTTTTGTCGTAAAAGAATATTTTAAATATCTTGACAGAATGCAGTATTTAAATGGATTAAAGGAAGTTAGGACATCGTTAAATAAAATATGTCAATTTGAGAGTAGAATATGTCCAACAAAAAACAATACAAAAGAAGTGATTTCGAACATTCCTTATGGGTATGAACTTTTTTTTTAGATAATACACGATTTTAAAGATTATAATTAATGATATTTTAGTAAAAATTTGACTGTATTTCACACGAAAAATAATATTTGCTAATGACCATCTATTCATTGCATAAATACTTCAAAAATAAGTAAATCATTTATGTTAGGAAAAAGCAAATATATTCAACGTGGTTAATAAAATTAAACAAATCAGTATCCTACAGGATATTAAAAGCGAAAGCAGTAGATGTATTTATAGAATATGTTATTGCTTATGCAACAATTTGTATATTAAAACTGCAACAAATATTTTAATTAGTCTAACAATAATCACTGTTTTAAGGTGCATGTAGACATGATTACTTTATATAGCAAATAATCACAATAAAATGAAAATAATAATTTATAAATATTAAAATATAGAGTGATTATATTATAATGTGATACTATTATTATCAGATTATTATTCCAATTTAATAAAATTGTCAATGAGTGAGTTCATACAACTGTAAAATGAAAGATTTCAGAATGAAGAAAAGAAAATTGTATTTATTTTAAAACACTAAGATATCACAATGTAATACATGGAAAATAATAAAACCATAACTTAATTTTATCATTGAATTTTTTTAATTTAAATGAAACATTGTATCTCTTTAAGTATACGATGCTTCTTTACTAATAAATAATCAGTTACCGATACGGTAATAATAACATATTATGTATGGATAGCTCAGTGGACCTTCATTATTCAATCAATAAACTTGACACATTTAGAATTTTTCCTCTTTTAAGCAAATCTTTAATATGTACTTACTTATGTAGATAAATAAAAATTAATTATTACTAATATAAATAGAAGACCGTTTAATTCTGCACGACATATGATATGCTAATGATTTATTTTGCAAATGTAGCTGAAGGCTGAGATTGTAATAGAACTACTTAAAGGCAAAGGTAGAAGGGCTTTAATTTATTATTTATCTAAAAAATATTTTAAAAATTACCATGAAGTTGTGTAAATATAAAATGAAAATGAGATAAATATTTTAAAATATTAAATATAATTAATTAAAAACTAATTATGAAAAATAAAATAACTATATATTATATAGCATGAATTTATGGTCTTGAGAAAAAAATACATACCATATATGTTAAAATTATTTGGTTCTAGTAAACATCAATTTGCAGCTAATCTAAGGAGTAAAAACCTTGAAAAACAGAAAGACTGTTTCTGCAAAAACAGGAAATGAGCAAAGTTTATTAAATCTTCATATCTACAAATGTACTAGAATCAATCTAATGATTTGAATTTTAAAATAAAAGATCGTACATATTCACAAAAACTTCAATGAAGCATCAATTGCCTACTACTACAACTCTAGACACCAAATTGCAAAATGATGAAATACTTATTTGTTACTAATAAAAAAAGGTTTACTCCAACTTTTGTTATTTATAACACTTCCCTTAGAGAAGTTTATTATAATTTTAAAGATCTTTCAAGTCAAATGTCTAATGGAACAATTGAGTCGCATAATAGTTATATTAATTCTTGTTGGAAAAGTCCTATACTTAGTTGAACAAATAAGACATATTAATAGATCAATAAATTCCCATAATACCAATATAATGTTTATATAGTATTCTATTCTGAGACCTTTCGTCACATAATCTTTTGACAGAAATTTCTTCTACTTTGAGTTCTTCGATGATAGTGTAAGATACATTTTGGCTTGAGTACGAAATAATAAAAAATAATTTATTTCTACATCTTTGAAGTACTCAAATTTCAATTTCTATATTGATTTAAGTATAACAAGATCAAGATCGCCACTTTCCCCCACTCTCTACAACATTTATACATCTGATATTCCATTGTTAGGTCCCTCGACTTTGGTGTTATATGCTGACGATAGGTGTATGTGTATGTTATACTTAGACAAATGTGGAGACAGAATCCGTCAAGAGTGAGAGTGGGTGATATGGTGATAAACTGGGAGGATAGCGTTAAATGTCTCGGCATCACGTTGGACAAACGATTCACATGGGTTAAACATGTTCAACTGAAAAGAATTAGCTGCGCCAAAATTCTTCATTACCTCCAATCGCTATTTAGAAATGAAAACCTCAATGCTAAGAACAGGAAACTGATATATAACCAAATAATTTGTCCGTCACTTCTATATGGTTGTGTAGCGTTTAGCAAAGCTTCAAACTCTACTATTCACCAATTAGAAATTGCACAAAGTCAGGCCCTAAGAAGACTTTTCAAAGTTCCTTGGTATATTAGGACGAATGACATCCTCAGGGACCTCAAGATTGATCCCATAAAAAAATACATAAAGGATAGAGCCCTGAAATTATTTGCGAAATCTGACAGACTTACTAACACCGCGTTATCAAATCTCAGAATGGTTACAGGCTCCTCGGGGAGATATGCAGATCTGAGGTCAATTATTGCTTAGTCTAATGAAGTGATGAACAATAATCCAGTCAAGACGCAAAGAGGGGTTTTGTAGAAACCTCGCAGTTAATAGAGAGTAAAAGTGCTCAGGTGCACTGACTCAACTCAACTAGTCTCAACATAGAAGATCATTAAATAATGAAATTAATGCTTAATACAATAGTGCAAAAGAAGTAAGCTGCTGCCTTTTAAAAAATGATCAAACGCAATTCTATAAAACAATTGGAGTAAAAAATATATTAGAATTAATTTTATAATTTTTTTTTTCATTTATGTGAGACAAAATATGCTTCGAAATTATAAGATTTTAAAAAATAACACGATCCAAGAAAAAGAGCCATGGAACTTATTCGTGAGCTTTAACTGTATATAAGTTAAGTTGAGCATTGTGTACATGCGTGAGTAAAGTGAAAGGATTTTCTTCATAAATGATATAAATTCAATTCAGTAGGGTATTTTACTCGTTAGATTTAATTGTTTTAGTATATGTTGCTGAGGATTTCTTTTTATTTTTCAAAATACATTAATAATATTATTTTAATGCATGTAGTTATAGGTCTTGCGTAGTTAACGATTGCGTGTTTACTAAATTTATGTTATTAAATCTACATAGAAGGCTTCAAGCAATTTATATTCAAATAATTTTTTTCAACATTAACTAATATTTAGGATTTAATGCAATCATTTCAAATGTGATTATACCTACATATAAAAGTAAATTTTTTTTTTCTCCCAAGACTATTGCTCTACTGTTGAAAATTAATGTAGATCAGCTCCAGGCTTGTAAACAAAACATTAAATAAACTTACAAGTTAACCATCTAAGCACAATTAACACAGAAATGCCTTAAGTAAACAAAAATATTAGCAGTGGCAGCCGCACATGTCAAATAATGTAAAGGTTGCAGAGGTTTTTACGTTATTAATTGCAGTGTGTGGCTTCATTGTAGCCAATTTGGTGCTGAGGCACATGACAAAATGTTTAGCACTACCTAGGCCAACACTTCAAACGATTTGATATAAAAAAAAAAATAAAATTACTATTTAGTCAGTTGTAGATATATGTATATATGTGAACAAATAAGAAACTACGTATGTAAATATATCTGTACTGATAGGGCCAGTCTCGTCTGGTCAAAGACGTTGCTGACTTTGTAATATCGAAAGCGAGTTTAACGAGTAAAGATTAAAAAATAAAAGAGATAATTGAGAATAAAAATATATTGAAAAGAAAAAATTGATTGCTATTAACACGAAGACGTCATCATTGAGATAGTTTTTTTTTTGTTTAGGTTTGCCAAAAAAACAATAAAGCTGCGAAGAGCACCAACAGGTTAAACGTATGCTTGCGTACAACATTTTTGTTTTTGTATAAATTTTTTCCAAACAAACTAAAACATCTTCTGTGAGGTTGTTTGTTGCTAACATAAACTTACAACAGTACAAATATACAATAAGCGGCTATGCTAAATTAACCAAAAAACAAAAAATATATTAAAAAAAAATATTTAAGAAAATTTTATATCTAAAAAAAAACAACTAAATTTTGTTGCTTTTTTAGTAAAAAAAAAATTTTTTTTTTAACTAAAACAACTTGCTTGGCCAGCAGCATCTGAATTGCGCTCTCGATCGTACCGATCTTCAATCGGTCAGAGTGTTACCAGTTGTCGCCCAAGCAAAAACGTGCTTGAACATCTGCTCTGAGTATATATAGAAAATCTATAGGTTTTGATGGTTTAGTTGGTATCCCACACTCGACCTAGAAGTGAAGCCAACAGAGTTTAATACCTCAGCTTGTCAGCTCTATTGACAATTTTTTTGGTCAAATCAAATCGATCAAATTCAATTGCAGATTGAATTCTGATACGATCCCATAAAATCGGTTTAGCAATAAAGGATTAACAATATTTGCCAAATAATTGGATACACGCAAAACGCAAGGATTTTTTATATATATAAAAACGCGTACAACAATCCCAATTTAGTGGTTTAATTGTGCTCAAAATGGTAATAAAAACTTAATTAAAATTTAAATGTATAAAAATTTTTATATAAATTAAATATAATTTGAGTGAATGAAATTGTGCAAGAATTAGTGCAAAAGGAACTAAAGAACAAATATAACAAAAATTTTATGAAATCTAAAGACAAATTGCGAAAATATTTAATTTGCAACAAAAAAGATATTAAAATATTGCAGTTAATGATGATTTTTTTTTTAAATATTAACAAAATTTTTATTTTTTGATATATGTGTTAAGTGTGCCATGCTGTGAATTAAGAATTGTTTTAATATTTGTTAATTATTGCTGCCGCTGTTGATGTTGATGTTGCTGCGTTGTGCAGAGAATGTCACCTTAGCTGACATTTAGTAATATTTGCACATTTGCTAGTGACAATCAACATGATTTATGCTAATTTTGCAGATTGTGTAAAAAAAATGGCCAATGAAGTTGTGCAAATTAAAAGCAAAATAAAAAGAAGGAAACTATTATCTACTTAAGTAGTAGCAAAGACAATGTCGAAAGGGATTAATTGCATACAATTAATTGCATGTTAATAAAATTAAAAATCACTAAAGATACTTTCAAAACTATATTTTAGTTAAAAAATCATTTCTAGTGTTCTAACGTATCACATCCTTAATGAAATATTTGATCTTAAATTTCTGACCTTGACTCAGTTGCCTGCAGTTTGATTTATAATATCAGCGCTTCACTTTCTTAACCTTTCATTAACATAGTTTCAATTAATGCAATTATTTACTTGACACATATTCATGCCATGGTGTTAATATAAATTATTAAGAGTTCAGTTTCAGTTTCTGAAGCGATTGCAACTAATTTGCATCTAGCATAAAAAAACAATTTGTTAACTTCTCTTGCTAAAGCAAATATATTTGCATAAAATACATTTATTTATAATATAATTCATCTGCAATTGAATTTATTAATGACCGAGGGTTATTAAAAATTGTTCATATTCCATGTATTCTAGCTCAGCCATCAGACGATGATGTCTTGCAATTAAAAATACATAAACTCATTCTTGTTCGCTGCAAATGCAAATTTTAATTTTCTTTTTGCTTTAGCTGCAGATATATTTATTTAAATAAAATTAAGTCTGACATTTAATTGACATTTTTAGGCAATTACAATAGCTAAAGTCTGCAGCTCATTATTTTTTGTACCTTAACTTCTAATGCATACGCATGTGCATACTGCTAACGCATTAATTGTGAATATAAAAAATACTATATTTAATAGCGTTCATACAGGCAATTAATAATTATAATAATTTATTTGTTTATTTAATTGATTATATATATCATATATTTTAAAAATGTTCGATTATTGTTGAAAAGAAATGTTAACGCGGCTGGTGTCATTGCTGAACGAAAGACTCAAGCAACAAACTTGTTAGGCGTCATCGAAGAAATTTATGGTCGTTCTTGGCTTTAGGAGCGTATTATAAAATTCCAGTTATTAAAATATAAAATATATCAATTTAGAATGCAATTAAAATTTATTTATTTGTTTACTTCAAAGCATATACAGAGACTTGTTGAAGAAGGCTGTATATATCTTGAAATAAAATCAACTTATTTTTTAAAATAACTATTTCTTCTAATGTAAATTTTGAAATTTATGCGAATGATTTCGGCATAACGTTAAAATACTATGGATTCTGTTATACAAACATGTGTCGACAGATGTATGTGTTAAGTTGATGTATTATAATAATATTTTTATATTACACATTAATATTGCAGTCTCTTTATTTTAAATTCATTTATTCATGTCTGAAAACTAAAATTTTTCATATTCCATTTGATATAGATACTTTATCATGGATAATTTTTCTCAAGATAGATAAAGGATAGATAAAAAATTTGGTTGTTTGAAGTGAGGCTAAACTTCACATATAGTACTAGGTCCACTGACTGCGAACGTTCTGAATATTAAACTTTTCAAGTAGAGCTAAGTGATTAGTTAATCAAAAACCTTAAATAAAAATTCAGGTAAATTAATTACCTATATAATTAATAATATTTCATATCAATTTTTAACAGAAGCATCAAACTATTTTGTTATTATTATTTTCTCCTTAAACCTTTTCTTTGTATGTTCGAACAAATGAGTATTTGAAAAAAAATATTATTTAACCTTTTGTATGTTACAGACCTTTAAATGTTATTAACAATTTTATTCTAATGTTAATACTGAGCGTGTCCTTGAACTATTTAAACATAGAAACTCGTCGTATGTTACACTTTTAAGTAGCCACTTTGCCCTTTAATGAGCAATGTAACTTAATTAAGCAGTAGCCATATTATCATTAATCAAAATTATTACTATTTTTAGGAGTACTAAATTATGAATTATATTAATTAATGCTAATAGTGTCAACATGTATATTTTCGTGTTTATTTTGGTATAACAAATTTTTAAAATGTTTGTGTTTCTACTTACAAAATACAAAATCAATTAAGAGATTTAAATTTCAATGGTCAGTTGAATTGAGGCTGAAAATGCTGGTTTGAATGGCAGCTTAATTAGATTAATTGATTGGTTGCCAAAGATGCGCCTATAAAAACATAAATAAATAAAAAAATATATAAATAAAAAACTAAGATTTCATTAAGCAATATTTGTGTTAGGTTTTTTAGTAAAACATTTATAATTGATTTTAAAATTATTTTAATTGATTTTTGTTCATTTGGCATTGTAAAGTTACTTCGGTAAAAGTGCTTAAAAGATTAACTATAAAGAGTTAAATAATTTGAAAATAGTAAACATGATCTTTAAAAGTTTGAAATTTTAAAGATTTTAAAGAAGAATTTTAAAATCATTTAAAATTCTAATAAATTTTATTTATTGGATAAATAAAATTATGTAATATTGTTTTTAACACCTTTTATAATTTCCGCTTAACAATCAAATTTTTAAATTATAAAATTTTTGAGAGTAGAATATCATTTTTTTTATAACTGTGTCGTTTAATTATTAATTAAGAAAATAAACCACAATTAGTAAAATAAAATAAGTACAAAAGACATAAAATAAAAGTAAATAAAATAAAATACAATAAAAAAAAATAAAATAAAATAAAATAAAATAAAATAATATAAAATAAAATTAAAATAAAATACAATACAACAAAATGAGATAAACTGGAGTAAAATAAAATGAAATGATTTAAAAAGAAATTAAAATTTAATAGAAAATAATAAAAAATAAATAAAAAAATAGTAATATAAAATAATGATTAAGTTTAATTTGAATTTGATTGTTTATAAATTAATTAAAAAATCATTCGTATAATAATTGTTTTTCTTTCAAATTAAACTGATTTTTAGTTTTTCTGTTTTAAAATATAAGATCTCATAATCAAATTCATTTATAAGTGGTATATATTAATTGTATTTCGTTTTATTATTCTCTTTTTATGTATTATATTTATTTATTTTACAAAAAGAAAAAAAGGTTTATTCAGTAAAATAGAGGTCAAAATTTTATAAATTAATATATTTAATTAAAAATTATTTTTTGATAAAACCTATGTTTCAAACAGCTAGAAAACAAGTTTCAAATTCAAATTTATCAAATATTAAATATGAACTAATATATTTTATATCGGAGTAGTACTCTAAAAGTTTACTTAATTTCATTTATTCAAGATATCTAAATTGGACAAAACAGTAACAGAAAACCATAAGTCATGAGTCGGTTTTGAGGTTTTAAACTTGAAACACTATTAAACTATTCTTGATGACGAATAGAGAGTAGTAATCACTGGTAAAGCCGCTTACATATATTTTCAACTAGAAACTAGAAAGTAACTAAATCTTCAATTGAAGTGACTATCTTCAATTTCTAGTGTTCATTTCAATAGCTATATTATCAAATCTTGTCACGACTTTCATGATATCATACAATCTCAATTTTTCTCAATTATTCTAAGGCAGTACAGTTAATACTCACTATTGCAGAGAACTACTATATTAATTCAAGATGGTACCATTTCAATTTAAAAATCACGATTAGAATATCACGCCTACTCTAGATTAGAATCACAATATTTATTACAGTTTAAATAATTTATTCCAAACCTACATATGTTATAAGTAATAAAAATTAAAGTAATAAAATTAATAAAGCAAATCTTTATCATTTCAAAATTATCAGATATAAAAACAACTTTAGAATATAAATTCAAGTTCAATAAATTTATAAATTTCGATTTCATTTTCTTCTTAGTCTACAAAGATAGTATCTGCTTACATCACATCCCGTTGACCACAAAAAATTGTAAACCGTAAAGGTTAAGCACCTCTATTTAAATCAAAGCCAATAAACTTGACCTTTAAGCTAATAAATTTTACTTTCTTCGCTGTTTATTTTCAAATTCTGCATAAATTAAAAAATTGTATTAACTAAGAGTTATATAAAAGTTATATAAGCGATTAAAGTTTTTTTACTAGATTCAAAAAAAAAAAACAATTAATTTAAATTAATTTATAAAAAAATGTTACTGCTGTTATCCTTTCACTTTCGAAACCACAAGATGATAATGAAAAAGAAGAACATCAAAAATTAAAAACTAATTAGCATAAATTTAATGAACTTGTAGACATGCCGACCAAAACTCGTTGAAGACTGACTACATTAAAAAATTAACAAAATTAATAAAAATATATTTTCTTAGTTTTATTATTCTATGTTTGAAACGTAAAATTAATGCTAATGACTTTAATTAATCTTTAGTTAATGTAAAGTTTCGAGTGGTTATTTTTTATATCTGAATAGAATGGAACAGGTCTATTTTGGTGAAGACAACTATTTTTGATATGGTTTTTAATTATGCAAATCTTTCAATGGCATATATGACAGTATAAAACGAAAGAAATTAACATAAATACAAAAAGTATATAATATATAATAAATTCAGAAACATCCGGATTCTTGCATAATTTAGATACTCGAGATGAAGACAAAATTTTTTTTGGAAGTTTCTAGTATCAAATTTTGTACGAAATTAAGTAAAGAAAATTTGCATAGTTTAATGGATACTTAACAGTAAATATAATTTAAAATGAAGTATCTATTTGCCAGAGTTCAAATTCAAACTATTACCAGTTGTAATCTATTTATTATATATGAACAATTAAATCCAAAACACATTTTCGGAGACCAAATGATGGTAATACCCGAAACTGTGGTGAAGCACGAAAAAATTTAATTAATTAAAACCACAATTTCGTTTTATTACATAAATATTTATCCTTTTAAGTAAATAAATTTCAAGTACTTCGTTTTTTAATGATATTAAGAAATTTTAATATTTAAATGAAGGAAAAATTTATTGGTACAATGTGCTGTTTTTAATTTGACCTGATCCAAGAAACATAAACAATATAATTAATAGGTATCCATTTCAAGTTCAAAATTAATTTTTCTTCAAATGAGCATATATTGCATATTATACATATATTTATATATAAATATATGTATATATGACACAAATAATTTTTTGCAAGTATAATATTTATAAAATATATTTTTAGACAGTCTTATTAAAATTTAAAATTATTAATAATTTTTTAAATTTTAAGAAAACTGATAATTAAAATTTCATCAATTATAAAATCTTATTAGTTAATAGGTTTCAATTTTTTAGTTTTAGTAATTTAGTTTAAAATGTTAAAACGATAATCAAAAATGGATTCTTATGTTAAATATTATTTTCATTTACTAAATATTAATGAAATTTTAAGTTGATAGCTTTTTATGCTTGTTAGAATGAACATATATTTTAATTAAAAATAACATATAAAATATTTTTTTTATTGAGTATTTAATTAATATTATTCATAAATTTCCATATTCTTATTTTTATTTTTCTTAAAATTTATATTATGTTATATTCGAATATAAAAACTAATCCAACATGAATAAGTTGATATATTTAACTAGTATTATTTGAAATAATTTTAAATCAGAAAAATAGTATAACCTGTTAATAAATAAAAGTTTTTTTTTAAATTAACTTAACTATCTTAGTTAACAATTTATTTTATTTGAAATGGGATTTTTAAAAATTATAAGCATATAAAATATTTTTTAAGTGCATTAAAAATCAAAGTTACTTTCTGAACGTTTTTAAACTTTTCATAATGAAAAAAAAAAATTAATAATTAAAGTTTATTATTCTACTTTAATAACGCTCCTAAAAAATTAATTATAAAATAACAAATTAATAATAAAATGTTTAAATTTTTTTATAAAATATTTTAATAATAAAATGCTTAACATCTTTCTTAACATATATTTCATTTAATGCATTTAAAATATGTTTTTTTTGTGTTTAAATTTAATATTTAAGAAATTACTCGTTATTTTATAATGATTAGATTTTATTATAACTGCAATTAAAATAAACCTTTTTTTTATTTATAATGAATTTGTGATACAAGAACTATTTTTGAAGTTTTAGACAGCTTTTTAATTTGCAATTCTTTATTTTTAAACAATTTTATATAAAAAGTTATTATCTGTTTAGAATAAATTAGAAATATAAATCAAAAAATATTATTTATATAAATTTAAAAAACTAGTATTTTTTTAATAATGATTATTTTATTTTCAACTATTTTTATTTTTTTTAAAATAATATTTAAAACTAAAAAAATCAAAAATATTATATAACTCTTTTTAGTAGTTAGTAAATTTACTAATAGCTCTCTTACAAACAATACGTTAAAAATGTTTTTTTTCGTTTATATTACTTTTAACCAAACAAAAAATGTAATTCTTGATAATACTTTATAAACATTTATATCTTTATATATATTTCTCACTTAAACTTGAACTCAGTTTACTCCTATGTGTACTTGAGCCTATTTAATTAAATTAATTTTTTTATTTTAAGGAAGTTAATGTGGAAGCTAATAAATTTTGATTAATGATAATACATTAATTAAGAGCATTTGACCCACTCTCCTTCAAGTTGTTCAGAGTAAATAAAAAAAAAAAAATAATAACAAATTATTACAAACAATTAAAAAATTTTAAAATAAAAAAAAAATTAAATGTAAAATAATACGAAATATGTATAATAGCTATATATTTCTGATAACAAATACAAAATTAAATATGAAATTATTAATAAAATTAAAAATGCTAATTATTTGTTTGGTTTCATATATAAATTCCAAAATTTATTGCACCAACAGCCGAGCGAAGCTTTAAAAACAATAATAATAATGCCATAAAGAAACGTTAAACCGAATTTAAATATATCTGTGTGTTATATAGTTTATATATACATATATATATATAACTAGATATATTTTCATTCAGTTTTATTAACAATGTGTACAGATTTAACGATCACCATGACCTAGAGCTGCTGTCAAAGTTGAATGCTTTATACATTTTGTATAATTTTATCTACAAACTTTAATGGGCTAAACGCCGATATACACGTACCAAGTGTACCAATGTGCGCATGCAGATGTGCTCTCATGTACAATTTTGTTAATAAGATATTTAAGCCATAATTCAACAATGCTTGATTACCAATATTTTAAAAATTGCTTCCAATTTTCAATTAAAAACAAATTTATATAAAGTCTAACAAAGGAGAAGAGGTAAAGCGCGCCAACCACTACAGCTAAAATATTTTATTATTGATCTTTAGATTCAATGATCGGTAGTGAGATATGACGAGCAAAATTTTGGCATTAGAAATTATTAAAAAATTATTAAAATTAATTATTAAAATTAATAAAAATGCATCAAATTAGACTAAAGCAGAAGCAAGATAATTTCAATCGAAACTATTTTAATTACTTTTATAATAAATAATGAGTAATATATACTATCAAAAAAGAATCTTTCTAAGAATCTATATCTTCTGGACACCATAGCCGGGCATTCATAGAGAAAATGTATTACTGGATGTAATACTGGATGCCCGTAATACTGCTATTACGGTTCCTTTTTGGCTGTTGTCACCTGCATTTGACGTAAAGCCAAGTATCCATAGCAGGAACATTTTGCTTGCGAACTGAAAACTAGTGTGGTTACATATCTACGAAGCATACATTTCTGCCGAGCTAAAGAATACTATGAGTTGGCAATACTAATAATCATTCTAGTATTAATGAAACTATTACCTAGTAAATTCTATTTTATTTTAAATGATTTAAAAATAATATTCAAAATCGTAAGGAACTTCAATGCTCATGTTATTGTTATGTTATGAGAAATAAGGTACAAAAAATAAAGATGAAGAAAGTAATTTAAGTTAAATTTATTTTAACGACATTAATTAAATATTTGAATTAAATTAAAAATAATGAATAATTATTAGTATTATGTGTCATCGGAATTCATTTATAGTTTTAGTTCATGGGATGCTAAATTTTATTGCAGTTTTAAATCTAACAGCAGATTGTAGAGTGGCAATCTACTCTTTCTAGTCTAATTTAAATATCGACTTCACAATAAACTTTACTAAATCCATAATACCGAATTTCACTGTAGCTACTAATATACAATCTATAATAAAACTCATTGCGCATCTTTTAGTTGCAAATTTATTGTTAAAAAAATTTCTGCGATAATGCAATAAGAGTTCATATGAACACAAGACTTAAGCTAATCGACCCACAATTTATACGTAAATGTGATTTTAATTGAAATTCATTTTTTATGAATATTTTGTCTTATTTTTTCAATGGCGGTAAATAATATATATATTAAACTTGCAGTGGTTTTTTTTTTTGGAAAAAAAATTCATTACTGATCTTGCAAAATAAAACCAGTAGGCGAGCTGTCAAGGATAAAATAAATGAATAATGATACTTTGAATATTAAAATCAATAACAAAATATGATGCATTGCAGACCTTGAATACTTAAAAGGAAACATTTTCGAGAATTAAGTATGAAAAACTGGAACGTATTAATTTGCAAACAACACTTATTAAAAACTGAGTAGTTTAATGAAAAATAAAACCTTTAAAATATATTGCACATTTAATAATGAAAGAATGCAATTCATTTTATGAGTGTAAAACTGAAAAAACAAATTTATCAAAAAACATATAACATGAAAATTTATATTTATATGCAAAAAAATGTATTTAATTCACTTATATTATAATGTAATCAAACATATATTGTCTTGTTAATATTTTACAGAGGAGCGCATTTTTGATTTTGGCGCTATGCGTCGCGGGGATTTATTCCAACGCAAGCGAAAATAATCTAGTGGTAAGAAGATTGTGAATTCTTAACATCAAAACATTTTATTAAAACACAAAAAAACTATTACAGAGACAAAAACGTGCTGATGGTTATGATTATCCAAAGCCAATTGTGCCATTCCCCGAACCAGTGCGTACAACTCAGCCACCAACACGCCCACCAACCCGTCCACCAACTCGTCCACCCACAACTTATTTGCCACCAACGAATAAGCCCCAGCCTCCAGTAACAACTACACGGCCACCAACTCGGCCACCAACAAGAGCTACACCACCACCAACCCGTCCACCAACTCGTCCACCATCAACTTATTTGCCACCAACAAATAGACCACAACCTCCAGTAACAACTACACGTCCACCAACTCGTCCACCAACAAGAGCTACTCCACCTCCAACTCGTCCACCAACTCGTCCACCAACTACACCTGTACAACGTACGACTTACGTATACACTACTCCACGAGTTCCAATCACATACCCAACAACTGCAAGGCCAACAACCCGAGTAGTAACAACTACAGCTAAACCAAAACCAACAGGATATGAATATCCAACACCAAAAACACCATTCGAATTACCAACTACTACTAGGCCAACAATCAGAGTAACAAATAAGCCTCAACCACCAATTACGACTCGTCCACCAACACGTCCACCAACTACACGTGCTACAACTCCAGCACCAACATATTTACCACCAACAAATAAACCACAACCACCAGTGACAACAACACGTCCACCAACCCGTCCACCAACAAGAGCTACCCCACCACCAACAAGAGCAACACCACCACCAACTCGTCCACCAACCCGTCCACCAACAACTTATTTGCCCCCAACTACACGTGCAACTCAACCACCAACACGACCACCAACCCGTCCACCAACTCGCCCTCCAACTCGTCCACCAACACGTGCTACTACTCCAGCACCAACATACTTACCACCAACAAATAAACCACAACCTCCAGTGACAACTACTCGTCCACCAACCCGTCCACCAACAAGAGCAACTCCACCACCAACAAGAGCAACACCACCCCCAACTCGTCCACCAACACGTCCACCAACTCCACCACCAACTCGTCCACCAACCCGTCCACCAACTCCACCACCAACACGTGCTACAAGTACCCCAGCTCCAACTTATTTGCCACCAACAAATAAACCACAACCTCCAGTAACAACAACTCGTCCACCAACCCGTCCACCAACAAGAGCAACTCCACCACCAACTCGTCCACCAACACGTCCACCAACAACTTATTTGCCTCCCACTACAAGAGCAACTCAACCACCAACTCGTCCACCAACCCGTCCACCAACAACTTATTTGCCACCAACCACAAGAGCAACTCAACCACCAACCCGTCCACCAACTCGTCCTCCAACACGTCCTCCACCAACTTACTTGCCACCAACAAATAAACCACAACCACCAGTAACAACTACACGTCCACCAACTCGTCCACCAACAAGAGCAACTCCACCACCAACTCGTCCTTCCAGTACTCCAGCACCAACTTACTTGCCACCAACAAATAAACCACAACCACCAGTAACTACAACTCGTCCACCAACCCGTCCACCAACAAGAGCTACTCCACCACCAACTCGTCCACCAACTCGTCCACCAACCCGTCCACCAACAACATATTTGCCCCCAACTACACGTGCAACTCAACCACCAACACGACCACCAACTCGTCCACCAACCCGTCCACCAACAACTTATTTGCCCCCAACTACACGTGCAACTCAACCACCAACACGACCACCAACCCGTCCTCCAACTCGTCCACCAACACGTGCGACAACTCCAGCACCAACATACTTACCACCAACCAATAAACCACAACCTCCAATAACAACAACTCGTCCACCAACCCGTCCACCAACAAGAGCAACTCCACCACCAACAAGAGCAACTCCACCACCAACTCGTCCACCAACCCGTCCACCAACTCCACCACCAACTCGTCCATCAAGTACTCCAGCTCCAACTTATTTGCCACCAACAAATAAACCACAACCACCAGTAACTACAACCCGTCCACCAACTCGTCCACCAACAAGGGCTACTCCACCACCAACAAGAGCAACTCCACCACCAACTCGTCCACCAACCCGTCCACCAACAACTTATTTGCCCCCAACTACACGTGCGACTCAACCCCCAACACGGCCACCAACCCGTCCACCAACCCGTCCACCAACTCGTCCACCAACACGTGCTACAACTCCAGCACCAACATACTTGCCACCAACAAATAAACCACAACCTCCAATAACAACAACTCGTCCACCAACCCGTCCACCAACAAGAGCTACTCCACCACCAACTAGAGCTACTCCACCACCAACTCGTCCACCAACACGTCCACCAACTCCACCACCAACTCGTCCACCAACCCGTCCACCAACTCCACCACCAACACGTGCTACAAGTACCCCAGCTCCAACTTATTTGCCACCAACAAATAAACCACAACCTCCAGTAACAACAACTCGTCCACCAACCCGGCCACCAACAAGAGCAACTCCACCACCAACTCGTCCACCAACACGTCCACCAACAACTTATTTGCCTCCCACTACAAGAGCAACTCAACCACCAACTCGTCCACCAACTCGTCCACCAACCCGTCCACCAACAACTTATTTGCCACCAACTACAAGAGCAACTCAACCACCAACCCGTCCACCAACTCGTCCACCAACACGTCCTCCACCAACTTACTTGCCACCAACAAATAAACCACAACCTCCAGTAACAACTACACGTCCACCAACCCGACCACCAACCAGAGCGACTCCACCACCAACAAGAGCAACTCCACCACCAACTCGTCCACCAACCAGACCACCAACACCTCCTCCAACGACCAAACATCCTGGTTACAATTACCCCGTACCTAGCATTCCCTTCGAGTACTAAGCTCTGTTTGTCAAACTGCTGTAACGCTGCACATATATTTCAACTGTGAAGCAGCGTTTAGTGATAATGATCACTGCCTTTAAGTCTAGCAAAATGGTACCATCTATTTGTCTAGGGCTAGATACATCTAGTCAATACACTGTAAAAATTTTTGTTTTTTGCAATTGCAAGAATTCATGTTTTGTTTATATATTTTTTAATTAATAATATTCTTATAATTACTCATAGTTTTACTCTGCAAGTCGATAGCAAACGCGTGAATTTTTGTACAGCACGTTTGTATCTTTTCTACTGTATATCTTTGTTTTTTTATAAGACGAAATTAAATGTTTTATTTACAATATTTTAAGGAAAACTGAACGCTTTTGTTGTGCTCTAGATTTGTTACTAAAAATATTAATTCTTACAAAATGTGCCTTTGTATCCTTGCCAACGAAACTTTGTACTTTAGTTTTTGTGAATAAAAGAAAAATTAATTTTAAATGAGTGTTTCTTTTAATTGATTTTGTTTTTAATAATTTTTTTTTACTTCAACCATTGCCTAACTAAATACTGATTAAGGTTCATTTTTCGTATCTCAACAAAATTGCCGAAGATGCATGAAAGTAATTAAGCCCATGTGAGTTCATTTGAAGTTCATAAACTGCAAATTCAAATCTGAGTTTTCAGATTTCACAATTCTCCGATGATGGCAGATCTGAGGCGCTTGGCAATTACACCTCAGTGCGTACCAAGCCGAGGCGTGTTAAACAGTCTTTCACGGTAGGTGCACCCAAGTTTGTTTACACGAGTACTTGACTGCTTGGCGTATTTTATCAACAAATTTCAGGCAAGAAAAGCCAAGAAAAGCCAAGAAAAGGCAATGAAACAGACTTAAACACTAAATTACCTGATTGAGATTAATTATGAATTTGTACTCGTATGAGCATTTAATTTCTATTATGGTTTGCTGCTTTAGATTTTGTTATGTAGCTGATTAAATTACATTTTTTTGGTATGAATTCAGTTTAGCCAACTTTCTTTTTGATCATTTAAATAGGCGAAAAATTATGAAAATTTATTTTCAAGAAGAAAACGGTTTAATTATTCGAGCCAATTTTCATCTCAGTCGATTTTTGAATTCGCAATGAAGCAGAAGTCGTGCGGAGTTTTCTCGTCCTTACAAAACGGTTAACTTATAAAACAATAAAAGAATTTATAAGTATTTTTAAAATACAAATACAAATTTACTTAAAGATACTAAATAGTTCAATTAGCGAAAAAAATGTTTTTGAAGGATTTTAATAAATATAAAAAACTGAATAATTATAAATACGATTTTTTAAAGCAGCGAAAATTGTTTAATTATGGCTTTTGTCTTAGAATTATCGGATTATTTTTCACGTTTATAATTGTTGTAAGTTCATACCGATCTTTTGATATACTTATAATTTAAGTAAAAAAGGGTTTTATGGTGTATATTTTTACATCTCTAATACATATATAAACAATATATACAAAATGGCTAAAGACATTTTTTATACAGCGTGTTTTCTTGGTACATTTGAAAAATATTGAAAGAATTTTCTATACATTATATTTTCTTGTAACGTCTGGTGATGATTACTCGGTTTTGGAAACGAAAAAAATTTTTCTGGAATTAAAAACCCACACAGCTATATATAAAAAGATATCAAATATAAAAAAAGTATTTCTATTGAACGAATTTTCCATACATTATATTTTCTTGTAACGTCTGGTGATGATTACTCGGTTTTAGATACGAAAAAAATCTTTCTGGAATGAAAAACCCACACAGCTATATATAAAAAGATATCAAATATAAAAAAAGTACTTCTATTGAACGAATTTTCCATACATTATATTTTCTTGTAACGTCTGGTGATGATTACTCGGTTTTACATACAAAAAAAATCTTTCTGGAATGAAAAACTCACACAGCTATATTTAAAAAGATATCAAATATAAAAAAATACTTCTATTTCTTGAACTAAGAAACGAAAAAATTTACCAAAATGCTGTGTCGAAAAAATCAATCACAAAAACTGTTTAGTCCTTAATAACCATTGTGGGCTATTTCCTAATTAAGACTGCCTCAGTCCTCTTTTGTTGGACATTGAATCAAGAATTTAAAAAGAAAAGTTCTAGACTTAAAGCGTCTTTGTCAGTTTTATTTGCTCAATAATATGTAGAGTTTGTATCGAGTATTAAATAATCATCGGATATTATGGACTCAACAAAGTGTTTCTACAGTTTATGTATCACTGCAGCACACTATTCCGTAAATGTTTCACAGTTTGGTCTTCGTCTATAAAACATAATTTATCATATTTCAATTCTTGATCCATTAAATATAGTGAATGCCTAATATGTTTTACCTATTTTGAGTTCGGAAATTGCAGTCTCTCAAAGTTGGATCTTTGGGAAAATTTAGGTTGTTGTAGAAATATCATTTTTGTCAAAATTATTTCATTCATATTTCGCATATAACATATTAAATCCTCTTTTTATACTGTAAACATATTTTTCATGACAGATTTTAACATCTATCATGCACTATTTTTTTTAATTGGTCAAATTTATCTATTGAACCAGAATGCATAAATTTGTGAAAGTTATTATTACTCATAAATAAAGAATAATTTTATGCGGTATTTTGTTGAAAAATTGAGTAGATAATTTGTTTTAAATTTCGGTTTTACGAAAACAATGGAAAATAGATAATAATTTCTTTTTTTTTTATTTAATGGTGTTTGCGGCCCCTAAATATATAAATATATATAAAATAGTGGTACACATCCATGTTTATATATTGATGACGTGCTTTACTTAAATATTACAGTAAAACTTCATTCACAGAAATACAAAAATTGATTGATAGGGAATTTGATTCTTTTTTAATACTTCCAGAAAAACCGGTCTTCTAACACAAGAGGGTAGGAGATTTAGAGTTGATTTTTTATAATGTTTATAATGTTTGAATATTCCTTTCAAGAACCTTTCTTTCTTGTGTATAATTTTAAAAACATAAAATATGAAGTGTTTTATTATATCAAGTTCTTTTGAAGGATTATTGGATCCATCATATAAGCATTTATATAGTATACCTATATAATTTATTTATTTTGTTGGACCAAGGAATAACCTTTTAATTTTGATTTTTAAAGTCAATTATGACAAAAGAAAACATGTTTCTTAATAGAAACTATTGTTTTAATAGAGAGGTATTTTGAGCAGTAGTAAATCACAACACCAAATTTTTTATTATTATTTATTAATTAATTGTATTTTTGGCTGACCATACAGCTGTTTCAAGTTGAGACTGCAAGTACCAAGGGTTGAATTTTGGTACTTTGGAATAACTTTTTAAGTTTAATGTATTTTAAAAGGAAACATTTTATATAATTATGTCTTACAATATATACGTACAAAAAAAAATACTTTAATTTAGAATAAATAAATAAAAATTCAAGTTGACCTTTCTTGCTTTCTTGCTAAGGCCTTTATGGCCTTAAAGTAATTGTTTGTTTCGGATGTTACTTTGTTATTGAAGTAAAATCTTCTTGCTTGGATTTCTTTCTGGAATAATTTTTAAGATCTACAATAAGTCAGTATTCGTTGAAGGTGAAATCAGGCAAATACAGTAGACGTGGAATAAATTTGACTTGATACATAGCATTCTTTTGGTAATCTGAATAATTGCCAAATATCATTGAATTGTGACATACATTATTCAAAGTCACAAAATGATAATTAAGGTCATTTAGATTGGCGTACTTAATATTTCTTAATAATCTTACGGATTGTGTCTGTGAAAACATGTACTAAAATTATACTATTATATAGTCTACCTATGCTGGTTATAAGTGATTCTTGATGGGTTGATTTCAGTTTATAACAAAAAGTACATTTACGTCTTAAAAAAGGTAGATGATAATAATTAAGTTTACTGATCAGTGGTAATTGGTGATGTTTAGTATACGTATATAAGCCTATAGCTATCTAGGTATACATATTTACTTTGTCATAAATTAACTCTGTAACGTGAGTGTGAAGAGTATTGTATTTTAAACTATTACTGAAATAAGTCGATATTTTCTTATTGAATTATTTTTCAATGATATCAGTTTACAAAGATCACAATATATCTACTATATATATTGATCATTGGTAGATTTGTTTGATTTGTCGTAAGCCAAGGAACTATATTAGCTCTGCGGGTTTGAAAAGTTTTTTGAAATTTAATTTTTGAAATTTTTCTCTATATTCTTTATATCAAGAAGTCTCTATATCAAGAAGTCTGCTGATGTTCTTTAGAAAATGAAGAATACCGTTAATACGTGTACTTATTGCCACCAAAATATTTCGGTCCTTGAGGCTTCAAACCATTATCTAAAACTTAATCCAACTAGATATTACCAATATTTTAACGACATAAAACATCAATAGAGACCGATAATCGACGTCCAAACCATGACAAATGGTGGGACTTAACTAAGAATGTTGTAAGAGAGTTTGAAAATAACAGACAATAACTTAAGTGGTTTGAGTAATTAATGAACATAAACTTGGAACTTCTAGGTTGTTAGTTTTTTGTTGGAATCATATATGTTTAACAGCCAAGAATATATTTAAGTAAAGTTCAAAAATTTTGTGCAGCCTTCATAAGAAATTCATCTGCTGCTATCAAAATTTTATAATCCGTCAATATTGTTATTACATCCTACTGTATCATAGAATATATAATTCAGGATATATTACTGTTTAACGTATAATTTTATTCTGCCTTAAGAGTTGTCTACTGACCTACATATTATAGACTAATATAACTAGTAAGATAATAAATATAGTAAGTTATCGTGGCATTTTGAAGTTGGCCTCTAACCTTAGCATATATAAAAGACAAATAAATTTACAATAAGTCAATATATACTTCAAGTATACTTTATTTTCTTTAACAAAACTTATCTCTTTTTATTATTGTTTGTATTTCTATTAGTAAAATGATTAGTAAATTGATTAGTAAAATGAAAATGGTTTACAAAAATGTTTTGTTTTATGTATTTAATTGCAGATGTCTTTTATGATAGTCAAGGTCTCATCTACAGCAGAAGTTCACAATAACAAAACATCAACAATAAAATCAAGAAACGTTAAAAGTTATCGTCCTAAGTTCGTTAACATAACAACAAGCACAGAAGCGACACCGAGACGCCGCGATCATCGAAAGGAATTAATTACCACAGATTTCACACACGAAAAACTGCCAGCACTTAAGCTTATCCGAGCCAAAAAGCGAAGATTTTTACGAAAAATGCGTGCTAAAACACAACAGCTGCAGACATTGCCACCGTTATTGCACCAGCAACAGCCTCAGCTACAGCCCCAACAACAAGAGCAACAGTTGCAGCCAACACAGCAATATCAACAACAATATCAACAAGCAGAGCCCCAGCAACCACTACAACAGCAGCAAATAGAAGAGCCGCAAAAACAAATTCAACAACAAACACAGCATCAAACACCATTACAATCGCAACAACAATCAGAAGATTCACTAGAGGAATCACATGCAATTGTTGGTGAAAATAATTATTTATTAGAGCGTGGTAACAACAGTGCGCATGAGCAGTCCGCTTATGGTACATGGCGCACGAAAGCGATACCAACGTCTCAATCACCAATTGAATTACTACCAACAGCAGTTCCAATTGTTGATTTAATTACTCCGGTAGCACTTTCAAACCAGAGCAACGAAATCAGACAAACATCTGCCAACAACGCTTATCAGCATCACTTCTATGAACGCCTACCGAAACGCATATCCACCATGTCACCTATTAAGAATGAATTCCATGATCAAATTCCACGGCCACCCCGCTTAACTTCACGTAATCCTTCACTATTGGTACGCAGACAATATTTAGCCACACCTACAACAACAACAACAGAAAATTCGTTGCTTAATGAAGCTGCACCTAAACCTTTTCATTTTCCACACGACGGTCCACAACCACAAGAATTTAAAAAGGCAACAGATTCTGAACGCAGCAGAATAAATAACATACAGGATATACTCCAGCAATTAAATTTAAATGGTGTGACTACCAAAGCGCCGCAGTTGGTTATGATGCCCACAGGCTTACACATCGCCGGTTCTTTCAAAAATCTTAAATCAAGTGGGCTTATGAACTTCTTTCGCAATAAGCGCAATAAAAATAATATGCAGATTGCTTTTCCCATGTCAATACCTATGCACATGGTAGGTCCACCACATACACCTTTCCATAATCCATTATCGCAACCATATCAACGTATATCCATGGATCAATTTTATCCATTTAAGCCACGATCTCCACAAGATATTAATTTGTTGGCAATGCAGCAACAAATACAAACACAGCGTTCAAAGAGCAAGAAAAAGCAAAAGAAAATGCTCACTCCTAGCAATTTATTGCTGCAACATAGCAATCAATTACCTTTTGCTGCAGATCCGTATATGCAATATCCACCGCAACTATTTGCCATCAATGGCGCACAGAAACCAAAGCGAGTACCTTTCAAAGTGAATCTTGACATATTTCCAGTATTGCCACCAACCAAAGACTACAACGTGAATCCTTACAATATGGATGAAGCAAAGCTAGTACCAACTACACGTCCATACACGGTTTTACGCAACCCATTCGTTGATTTGTATCCTTACCAGTCAGCTGCACCAAATGCTGTTGGTACACCCGTCTTTCCGCATATGAAACTTCCACCTGCACCAATCGCACAGGCCAGCAATATGCAAATTAGTTTTCCAGATCAGTATACAAAATATCCACCACCTCAACCGCAATTGCAGCTGCAACCACAACTTCAACCGCAATTTCAACCACAGCTTCAGCCACAATTGCAACCACAGCTACCACAACAGCATCACATAGTCTTTCCGGCTGCTAATCAACAAACACCGTTTATACCATCTGAGCTAATACGTACACATCAAGCCAGCGCAACACAAGCACTTAACCACATCAACCCCAGCAATGGTCAGTTAATGGTGCACCTCAATGTTTTCCCTAAGCAGAAACCGTCCACAAATCCTTTTTATAACTCCGCTGCAAATATTAATCGCAACACTAATTTGGATGATTGCGAAACCATTTATCCAATTGAACCACGCGATCAAGGTGCTAAGGATGATAAGGTCACATTCCCTGACGAAGCGGAAAAAGCAACAGCTCGTAGTGATAATGAGGATTTGCATGAACTTGTTGACTTCGAACATCCCATTGTCGCCGCTGATATGCCAGTTTACCCTTTTGCTCGTGCATTGGTCAGTAATAAATTGGATAGTTCAGCATCCTCACCACATTATGAGTTCATTGACGGGCCCAGCAATTACAACTTTAATATGAGCACAAATTTCGATCAGGCGGCAAATGAGGCTAAAACTGCCTCACTTTTCCGCTTACCCGTAGAGGATCTCATACAATTTCAAGTTGATGATGCTCTGTAGTTCGGTATTTTTTGTTATGTTTTAATTGTTTATGTTTTTAATATTTAGTGGTTTATGTATAAAATAGTATTTATTACATTATTTTAAATAATATAATTAAAAATATGTTTTCGGTTTTTTTATTGTTTAAATGCATAAAATCAACAATTGAGTAAGATCTGTGCTTTAGAAGTAGATAGTAAACTTTTGGGTTAATATTATAAGAACACTAATACAACGTTGCATAAATATTTTTTATCATCAAGTAAGGTGAAGATGTTCAAAAGATGCAGATAGTCCGCGTTGTTCTATGAGTAACATTCATTACTATTTATTAGTGGTTTAACTTTGTTTTCGAACTAAAATAAGAGTAACCACTAAAGAAATGAATGTTTGCAGTATAAACCGCGTCACTTAATGGTTACGAACTAATTAAAACTATTGATAAACTATTGATTTATTAGTTCTAAATCTAAAAGATATTTTCTTTAGTTAAATTGAGTTCAAAATGTGTTTATAAGAGAAAAATAGATTTATATTGCAAAAAATTATTAATTATCAGTAAGGGATTATTTAGCTATTCCTATTAGCATAAAGTCTTCTTTATATTATTTTCTAAACAGTTAAAACCCTTGTCATCATTATAAATCTACTATATTCAAATAACATGTTTAAAAAATTCAATTTTTATATAACATTACTGTAATTAGATCGGTTTTATGATTAAGCATCAAAATCTGTGATTAGAGAGAAACTGTTGAATTTGTTTAAACTTTATCAATATGGCAATAATAAGCCGTCCTATAAAGAACGAACCTCATCCTCATCAATGTCTCTCCATCAATCATCATTCAAATTGTGTTCATATAATGGGTGGTTGGATAGAAGTGGTTAAGTCACATTCCTGTCATATGTTGAAAAAGAAAAATCCTTTAGTTGAGCAAATTTATTTTGGATAGTATTGAAATCTACGAAAGTCACTTCAAAACTTTGTCATTTTAGAGTAACTTTTGAGAGCATAAATGAAAAATATGATAATTGGATTAGTTTTTCATGTTGGAAAACAACTTTAAGTACACAAAAGTACAATACTTTTCAATTTATACACTTTTTAAGAAGAAAATAATTTCAGTTTGAAAGTTCTATAATAGATAGTGTTCCCAGTATTTTTAGTTAAGAGCATTTGACATAATTTAGTCATTCATAGCACATGTTTAATGTGCAGTTAGTCATTTTTACTAATTAAATTATAAAAAATTTATAAATACTTATTGTAATTTATATTCAAGAATTTCTTAATTTTTCTTTGCAATACATTAAATCGTCTCCTCCTAAAATTATGTTACAATATTTGTACTGTTCGTTTGCAAAAACAGATGCCTTTACAACACATGTTATCAGCAATTCTGCTTTACACTTATTCTAAACAAAGCATTCAAAATCGGTTAATAAAAATGCGAATTAATGTGCATGGAAAACTGTTCCCAGTATTTATGTTATGGTAACAAAGCTTGAGTTGAAATGAGTACGTGTTTCTAAAAAAAATTTATTTATGGCAAGATTTAAAAAATGAGAACAGTGATAAGACATCCATACAAATAGTTTAATTAATAAGATTTCAGCACTCTTGACAAAAATTATATGAAAGAATATTAAAAATAAGGAAAAATAAAATTAATATAAATAAATAAATAGGTTATTTATCTTGATATATTAGTAGTTTTATTTTGATTTTAAATAACATTAAGGTAGGTTGTTTTAAGGAATATATGTATTAATTGTTATTTGAGGAATACTATGCATTATTACTATGACGTAGTGTAGGTATGGGTTACTAAACTGCCAAGCCTTTGATGTATCACTACTAAAGATTTTTCGTAAAATATTGTGTTTTCGCCTTTAACATTAATTTTTCATGAAAGGAAATTGGTAGATTGAATATTTGATTAATACTTATAAAACAGATTGAAAGACACTATTTACTTAATTATGTAATAACCCGTTTTAGGACTTCGGCCTAGCGCCATTTTTAACTAGCGCCTCATTTTATAAGACCAATGTCGAACTATGTGCACAACCCAACGTAATAGTCGTAGGGATAGGAATCGGTGAACGCACTCTGAGTTCATTCATTAGCAAGTAACTAGGTAACTATTTAGTGGCACTATATGGAGGCTGTACGACAGCTTGGATTAAAGATGACAGAGATTGTGATGGCATTTTCTTGGTTAAATACAATCAGACAGGTTGCCATGTGTACTCACTCCCAGGAGCTCGTCGGAACCTAACCGACATATCTTTATAAAGTCTACAAATCTATCCGAAATGTAAATGATTGATTAATAATAAATCTTAAACTATGTTCAGTTGAATTTAATATTTTTTTTTTCATTTTATTTAAAATAGATGAAATTATTGCAGTCACTTTATGACAACCACATGATTTTAAAAAAAGAAAGTAAATGCAAATTGAAATTTGCATCTCTAAAAATCTACAAGTCTCTATGTTCCTTGATTTCATTTATATAAGGCGGTTACATTATACGACATTTTTTAAATAGGAAATCTATTATTAACTGAAGTTTAGATTAGTTCCGATTTTGAAACTCTTTAGAATTTTTATTGCTAATCGAAATAAGTCATTCGGATTGTAAAGATGTTTCTGTATTAAGTATAAAATTATTATTCTATATAAAGTAGAATACTATATTGTTAATATAGAATTTTAAGAATATATTCTATATAAATACTATATTAATAGAATAGAATATATAATAGAATCCATTAACTGTTTAAAGTCTGTTAGACTTTTTTTAGATTATCTTCACTTTACTTTATCTCTTTCATTCAACTAATTGAATGTAATTCTAATAGAAAATGGATTGATAATGAAAATATATTCTCTATATTTAATATTAACCAATTTCTGATTGAATAAAAATTTAACTGATTAAAATTTAATTGATTCTGAGCTTCATATTTGGCAGGACCCGAGTTCGATTCCTGGTACTTGCAGTCTCAAAAATAATTATTTACGAATAATTAAATATAAGAATTATTTTCAAGACCAATGATGAAGGGTATTTGGCAATACTCGAAACAGCTGTATGGTCAGCGAAAAATTCAATTAATTAAAATAATTTAAAAAATAAATTTTTGTTGTTGTTTCACTTCTCTTCGAAAACCTCTTTATAAAAATTTAACAAAATCGCTTACAGTATGGCAAATTAGGATTACTACATCTTGCGCTATTATCGCAACAAGATGAGCCTTTGGGACATGAAAAAAAAGCAATCACTGTCCAGAAAGAAATCAATTTACTTATAAAGAGGAGTATATTGTAAACACAGTTTCTACCTCCATCTGTTATCAGAAAATTCTAAATAAAACACATTTTGGCCTTTATTAATCCTATATATTTATAATGAATTTTTTATGATTATAATGCTTCTTCTTTCTTGGGTCTTATTAACATTAATAATGATTATATTATCTAGGCTACGTAAGGAATTTCAAGCCATCTAAGCAGTGACGACGCGTGCCCTATTTGGAAGGGTGTGCGGCTCTTCTTTAATGTTTTTTTTACATGTACCACTTAAATTAAAATATATGAGATGTTTTATTAATAATAACCATATTATATTAGGCAACAATATATTCGCAATATTATATTAACAATTCATTAACAAAATAACATATTAAACAAATTAAATTAATAATTTATATATAAATTTAATATTATATCAATATGGAAGAAACAAAACATTTCACATAATTCTCGTAACATCAAACCAACTTTTTTCAAACAAAAGAGTTTGTACTTAGAAACATACATGTTTGTGCAGTGATCAAACAAAATCGAAACCACTTGCAATGTGCGCACAAGTACCCCGCACCATAAGAACAGAAATTCGTGGGTACTGCTGTTAAAAGGGGAGAGACGAAATGTGATAGAAATGTATGGTGAGATGAGCTGCAAACTTCAGCCGCTCATGCAACCACTTTGGCAAATCATAATGTTGGATTCGTATGCATGCAGTTGATATTCGAATAGAACAGAAAATTACTCTCATACAATTCTCACTATATAAATCTCTATCTCTGATATTACGAACGGGAGCACACGCACATTATTTTGTTCATATGCAACGTATGAATGTGCTGCCAACTTCTTTGCACACAAAGGGGAGAGACGAAATAAAATAGAAATGTTCTGTGATTTGAGCTGCAAATATATGAGCACACCTAACAAGTATAGCAGCAAAGAGTATATATACTCTATGATAGCAGCTAACAGAAGCAAATTGATTGAGTTTTCATAGACAATTATATTTAATTGTTTTTGCTAAAACTTTAAAAAATATATATGTATATGGAAATGTAATAATTAATAATAATTCTTGATGTGAAGATACCTAATAAATTTATATACCTATGTTATTTGACATTTTGCAAATTATGTTAGGGTGTTCACCGCACACCTCCGCACCTTAGAGCAATCGTCACTGCATCTAAGGCAGTAATACATTAGCATAACCTATTGTATTTGTTATTTATTTTTATTTTATTGAAATAATTAAGTTAATTAAATTAATAAATTTAAAAAAAAATAATTAATGTAATAAAATTAATTAAAATACTAAACTCGTTTTTTTTTGCACGAAAACTCGAACGCATTAAACGTAATTGGATCGACTTGTGCCACTATTTTTTTAAATTGATTTGATTCCCTGCTGACACCATTTGGCCAAGAGCAGAAATTTAATCAAAACAAAACAAAACACACAACATAAACGCTGAAGCAACAAAAATGTAAACAAAACAAAATAAAAGCGGGAACCAGTATTTTTGCAAATGTGTTCGATCCACATTTGCAGCAGAGAAACTCACCATACATGAAGTGATCTCACCTGCACGATCTCAACAGGTAACTTCAAAAGCTGCAAGAATCTACAGAGTTGACATTTGGTGAGTTCGTTTCGAGTTGTGAAGACGTGTGGCGGTCGGATATCTTTTCGAAATGTTTTTTTATTAAAACAAAAAAAAATAATCTGAAAAAAAAAATTATTTTGTGGAAGAATCGTTAACCGCAAGGTAAAGAGCGCCGGTCAAGCAAGATCAAGAAATTAGTGTGTGCAAAAAATAAAGATACAAATGTGAAAAAGATATAAAAATTCAAGAAATCCACTTTGTGGTTTTAGATCATAACAACAACAATTCCTATAATAAAATATTTATATATTATTTGAATATGTTGGTATGCTTTTAAAATGTAAATATGACGCATTGTGAAATTTTGTGATTAAAAGAAAATAATGCAAATAATAGAAATTTGCTTATTGAGTGTCTTAATTGGCCTAATAAAAAATGTTAATTTGATTAAATAATATGAAATGCCATTTGATGAAATACAACAACTAAGGAAATGAAACAGTGAATTACTTAATACAGAAATTTCATTAAAAAAATACTTCACTTTACGTGATTTCTACCCGTTGACTTAATCGGAAATGAAATTACAGAAGAAAAACAAAAATATTGAAAAATTGCATCGTTGTTTGTTGTGGTTGTTGTTGTTGGCTGCTGTATGTGCCTATTGTTGACGTGACCGCAATTTGCAGTACTTTTCCTCAAATAAATTCGAAAAAGAAAACAGTTTTCTCCGCGAACGTACTGCAGCAGCAAAGTCGGCAGTAGCATAGAATGCATCTTACAGATGCACTCAGATACCACAGCTCAAAGTATCTGGCAATTGTGTACCGAAATTTTTCATGTAAAGTAGAAACATTGCTTCAAGCTAAAATAATTTTAATAATTTTTAAATTATTTTTGATGTTTTGTTATATGTAAGCCAAAAGTACAAGATCAACGATCCAACCGGATTAGTCAGTTATCTTCTGATCGATTGTGAAAAGTTGAAACCTAGCTTACTTTTCGAATTAATTTAGTTTGTCTGGGTTGTGGGCTTGCAGGCATGACTTGGTATTTTCTAGCTTTTTCTTTAATATATTTTTTTTTGATTTACGAACGCAAGATCAACTTCAGGTTCACTTATTTACATTACCCAAAAACCTTTTTTCTTTCATTTTAATCTATTCTTCATTTATTTCGATACAAGACAAACTGGCTTTGTTTGCTTTTGGATCTGTAAAAACTTTTTCTGTTTAAATATTTTATTTAACGTGTTCAGTACAGCATCCAACTCATACACGAGTAGTAAATCCATCCCAGCCGTGTACAGATCCATCGATGCTGTTCACATCACAACTTTGCTTCTTGTCGCGTCGCAAATAAATTTTAACATTAGTAAGCGAATTTCCTCTGCGATTTCTGTCGTATTCTCCGTTGAGAGTTTATATCCGCGAGGCATATTTTATCTTATTTCTTTCCATTGGTTCTTTTCTAATTTCTTTTCTTTTTTGTTTTGTTTTTGTTGTAAAGAAGAAAGCATTTTTTGTAGCTCGTTGGTCTGCAAGTATGGAACTAAGCTGCTTATGAGTACCAGTTTTGCAAATCGCAGTGAAAAGAAACTTAAAACGAGTCTACGGTTTCTTATGAAGTCTGTAGTTGCCCCGTGGAAAAAGTTCTATAAAAAAATTTGATGGCGTGTTTGGTTCAGTAAAATTAGCAGCTAAGCTTTATTATTTGATTAATTAATGTTTAACGCATTAGCAGAAAATTATTGTTTTGCTTGTGATCAGAAAATAGCTATGTTATTAAAAACTCTGATTAATTTATCTTTAATATGTGAAATATTCGATAATATAAAATTAGATAAGTTTTTTTATATCACAATTATTGTTATTAAAATTTTAGTATAACTATTATTAATGTTTTTATAAAATAACGTCATGTTTACAATTAAAATCTTAGGAATCTATAAAAAAAATTTTAAATTTTATTAGCAACAATAATCCTTCTGTTAGTATTATTCCTCCATAATTTGTTTAATAGTTATGCACACATATCTATTCAATTACAATAGAATATATATTTATAAAGTAAAATTCTTCCCATATCTTCAACACTTTTAACAAATTAATTGACCTCCTTAAATCAGTAAGTAAAAATCTCAAGCATTGCATTAAACATTCTGTTATTGTTTGCTAACGATTTCAAAAGAGAATGTGATTCATTTAAGTCCATTTCAACCCGACTCTCTTTTTCGGTAAAATCGATAAAGTTCTAAATTTTCAGCATAAGTTCAAAACGATAACGCTACGAATTTTAGAATTTTCGAAAGTGTTAAAATTTTGTTTTTTTTTAAATTCATTTTTTTGTGCTTATTTTATTTCGTAAACAATCAGAGTGAAATAAATGTTACAAAATTTGTATCTAAGTTCAAGCAAAAAGTATACTAAGTTATATTTCCTGTGCTCTTTTAGATCCATCTGATAATTGTTACCGATAAAGCGATAACTTAAAAGGTGATAAACTTATAAAGAATGGTGTCATAACTTTCTTCAGAGTTTTTGAACCTTTTCACTGGCTAACCACTCGTCAAATTGCATCGGACTTCAACTACAATATAACATATGTAGGTATATAGATTTCTTTGATTATATCTACGACGAAGAAGCTATAAATGAGTTCATCTATTGTCAAGATATTGGAAACAGGTTTTAGGGAGGCAAATAGAAAAATAGTTCACGTAAATATTATTACAATTATTATTACAATTGGGTTGGTTGGTTGCAGTGGCAGGTCATAAGATAACTTCAAATGTACCTCAATTAGCGATTTTTCGCCGTTTTGTGACCACATTCCTCGCAATAACCCTAGTATAGAAGAGTAGTGACTAAATCCATCCCACTGAATTTAGGTAATTTAATAGGTCTTTCGTCTTCACCATTGAGCAGTCTGATAAACTATCACAAAAGTATTTTCCTAAGAACCTATATCTTCTGGATGCTAGAGCTGGGCATTCACAGAGAAAATGTATTATTGTTTCTTTCTCCTGCGGGTTTCTACAACTTCTGCAGTGAGAGTTATAGGGAATACGCAGTTTCTCTGCGTGAGTTCCTATACACCAATGACCAGTAAGAACTGCGATAAGCCTTGCAGTGTTTACGCGATCTCTTTTGATCAGTTCCAGGGATTTATTTTTATTATAGATGGGCCACGTTAACCTGGAAGTTGCACATGACCTTAGTGCTTTCCATCTGTTTTTGGCGAGTTGCAGAAAGTAAAGGAAGGTACTTCTTTTGATGGTCTCCAGGGTAATATAAACTGATACCGCCGGTGACGCGTCTAGGGAGGCACCAGAGCGGGCTAAACTATCAGCTTTCTCATTCCCTACGATGTTCCTATGCCCAGGAACCCAGATGAGTGTGATATCGGCCAACCGATTTAGCTCGTCGATTGCTTCTCTACATTCTTTTACTATTTTTGATTTTGTTATAAAGGTTTCAAGAGCTTTAATTGCTACCTGGCTGTCAATAAAAATAGCAACACTACATCTGTTCTCGATGTGGCTTGCAATTTGCCGACAGTCTTCTCTTATTGCTAGGATTTCAGCCTGAAAAACCGTAGCCTCATTTGGTTGCCTAAGAGAGTTATTTATATTTTTAGATGGTGCGAAGATTCCTGCTCTTGCTCCACCGCTAATTTTCGAGCCATCTGTATATATTGAGATATCGTAATTTGCTTCGAAATTTTTCCTCATTCATTTCTTGAAGGGAATATTGTCTGAAAATTTATTTATTTATTAAAATTTAGTTATTTATTACAATTATTATTACAATTACAAATAGACTTTTTAATTATTATATGAGGAACCAACTAATACGTTTGTGTAAAAAATTATTTTTCCTTAAAGATAATAAAACAATGCAATCGTTACAAAAAATAATTGGTTTTGCTATAAAACACCAATCTAATTAAATGGTCAAAAAATTGAGAAAATGTCTGACAACCTAAGCTAAATTTAGCCGATAATGTAAAATAAGACGTTTTGCTGTAAATAAAAACATTTTTCGGTAATTGCAAGAACTGCTATAACTTAGTTATTAAGAATGACTATATCAAATATGATAAAAGATTTAGTTCAATTTGTTTTAAAATGGATTTGTTTAATTTCTGGGAATAAGTTTCTAGTAAGCCGATCGTCTACAGTTCTTTTGAAAGGTGTAATGTCGAATTCTAACTTTCTAACTTAATGTTGTGTAGAAATTGATTGATAATACAACAGAATAAAATGATTTTATAACAAAATAGTGTAGAAACATTTTTGACTCAACGGGACTTGTAACCGATCCTTATAGAATTTAAATTTATTTTTTTGCTATATTTGTTAAATATTGAGGATGATACCGTTTAATAGTGCTTCAGTATTTAAACGGCTAGTTATGGGAGGTTGAGAAAATTTAGTCTAAACAAAGTTGGCATATAAAGTGGAAAAGATATACTTAGAGTTTCTTTCTTTGAAGCATAAAATATACATACCATATTGGCGTTTTGTGAAGTATATATTAGTATAGTCAAATTAATGCAGGGAATCACCATAAAGTAATTTTTAATACTGCGCTAGTCAGAATAAAATATTAATAATAATTATGTTCACTATTGCTTGAAGTAAAAATATATATCATAATAAACTGTGAGAGTTTTCGAAGTCCATTCAAAAGAAGACTTCTTTTAATGATAGTTTGAAAAAGTTTGTTTTTAAGTTCTTTAATTCATGTTTTTAGTAAACAATTTAAAAAATTAAAATATTTTAGCATTTATTTTAACAAGACTATATTAAATGTCTAAGGTAATGTTATATATAGATAAACAACATTTTAAATTTTAATTACATTTTAAAAGAAGTAGTATTTGCTTATTAAATTTGTTAGATACAAAGAGACAACATACAAAAAAACAATTATATAAAAAAATAAAATAAAAAAACATACGTTAGATAAAAATAATAAAATTATTTATTATTAATATTCAATAGTCCAGTGATTTAATGGGAGTGTCAGTAAAGTATATGTTTTGTCCATTTTGTTGCATTCTACTTCATTGGCTTTAATCTGTAGTGATTAACTTCATCATAACTAAAAATACTTTTCAAGGTAAAATTAAAAAGTATAAAAACTTTTATGGAAAATATATTTATCCAAAGTAGTGATAAAATATACGAAATGATGAAGTAATCATATAATTACAGTTATTGAAAGTCCACAAACGGAACTAACGGAATTAAAATATTAAATATATTATTTAAATATATACTATATTAAATTATTATTATATTAAATGTATAAATACATAATTCTTCCTTCCTTTATAAATCGGGTTTTATTAAGTGACCTAACTAAATTCCTAACTGTAGACGAATTATTAACATACAGTAACCATTAAGATATATCTTATCGATGCTCTTATTCTTCTTTCTTTATTAAAGGAAGGATGTTTTTTAATTATAAGACTTGCCGTTGACATAATTTTTTGTGTTTGTTTAGTGTTGTGCATAGATGCCATTAAGAGATTCTTTTGGTCTTATTATTATTATTATTAGAGTAACATATGTAAAAATTAAAAAATTAATGAATGATATTAGTATTTCCACAAAAGGTTTCTATCTATCCATCTATATTGAGCGCTATGGTTCTCAACTCCACAGACAATTTATAGGTTTCTCTGCTTATCGTCTTGATACATTGATTTTATGGCTGTCCTTTTCTTTTACGCATACTGTTCTATCATAGTACGGTATATATCGTATTTATTGCCTTTGTTACTGTCTGACGTATCTACATATATTTTCGTTTCCGATGGCCTAGAGTTCAATTCAGCTCCAAAAATACTTGTCGCTTATAGTATGTTAAAAATTGGAAGGATTCGACGCAGATTTCTGATCCATTTCGTTACTGACCGTCCATGTTGCTTTGGAATCGTATAGTAAATCTTTTAAAAATTTATAGTTGAGTTTTCATATTCGCATTAACAAGTGTTCTTTTTGCTATACACTAGTGTTTACCAAAATCAAATGCGGTTTCCCGATTTATTTCGCATACTATCAAAATATTTAAATTAGTAGAAATTTTTTATCTTCGCTGTTAATTTGACACTCTACATCATCATTAGCTTTAATAAACATTATTCCCTGCATTAGGGTTAAGATCCACAAAAATACACTCTCTCTACTACTGATCGATTTGTTTACGTATTGAAATGGCAATAAGTTATAATACGTTATACCAGGTCAGCATCTTATATGAGAAGACTGTGATTTGTACTGCATATCCCAGTGTACTACTAATTGCTACCTATTTAAAATTTGAGAACTGCATCCACAATAGTTATAAGGACAAGAAAGGGAAGATATCCTTTTCTTTCCCACTAAACGATTCGAATGTCTCATTCAGAGGTTTTTTGTAAGACTTTTCACTGAGAGCTTCCGTTAAAAGGCTGCCAAACTATTGTTTATTATTTTAAGAATTTTTTAGGTATATCTCTAGCGTTTAGTACTATCTATGTAAAGTCTTTTCTTTAAAACGTCTAATATTCAAATTAATACAACAGAAATGTAGTGCTCAAAATTGGTGTATTTTGAAGATTCTTTCAGTACATATTTAAGAACAAAAATTATTTAAACGACAATGTACTTCAAATACTTTAATTTCTTATTAAATATTACTTCTTAATATTTTTAATAATGGATTTATAATACAAAAAATGCTTGATGATGATCGTTAATATCAAAATACAAATATAAATCATAAAAGGTTTAATGTTAAAAACATTTCAAATAATAATAAAAGAATTTTATTTGAAAATAACTCGTTTTTAATATTATTAATAACATTTTTGTAACTTTACGCTATGCAAACCGTAACTTGCAATCTCCGTTTTTAATGGACAGTGAATAAATTAAAAAACTGCTATTAACATAGAGTAAATATATTCGTACCATGAATAAAATGGGCACTTAAACCCGTCTAGTAACTGCAATGTCTGTTATGGAAATATTTACCTTATACATATGTAAAAAGAATTTAAAGAACTTGTTTGGAAAAATACACAGCATCAACACAAAAAAAAAAATAAAAATAAAAACATAATAAAAAAATAACAAAACTAAGAAAATTAATTTGAATTCATAGTAAAGTAGATATTTGCTATAAGAAAATATATCAGCAGCAGCCATAACAACAACAACAACAACAACATTAACAAAAGTAACTAAATAAATTGAATAGCTTTTGGAACCAACAAATCTCAACATTGGCAACAAGTTTTAAGCTCAAGGTTGCCACAGAGTTGAGTTGATATTCGAAAGGAAAAAATAAAACTTGACTCAGTTTTACATTGATTTTTTGACAGCATCAGAATCAACGGCAAAAGTATCTTTTCTTCATTGCTGCTCTGGCGATAAAAAGTCCACAGAGTCAAAGACACTTGAGATGCGCCTAAGAAAAATTCGCAAATAAAATTTTCGGTTAAAAAGATTTTGACGTTTCGACACCATTTCACCGCAAACAACCGAAAGCAAATAAAAAATTGATTTTTTGATAAAAAAATAAACAAAAAAAAAGTGTGTAAAAAATCGTAAATATCAAAAAGTGAAAAATATGCAAATTTGAATTAAAAAATTTCCAAAAAAAATTTAAAAATTTTTTACGTAGAATGCGGGGTTAAAAATCTTCAGGTCTTCATATGATTTAATAGTGTGAAGGTGTGTGTGTGTTGAAGATTTCTAATTTTTTATTTATTTATTTATTTTTTTTGTATCAAAAACGTTAATTAAAAAGTTAACAAAAACGCGCTGAACGTCATAACGAAGTAAAAATATGCGAATTTCATTTTCTTGGTCAAGAGATCGTCTGGATCGGCCGTTAATATGGCTAACGCTTTGCTGCGCTCTGTGGTTGCTGCAATTAAGAGGGGCAAAATGTCAGAGCCTGAATCAACCGCCACATTTTGTGGCTGGTACCGGTGACATGTCACGCTTCAGTCTATCGGAAAACACACCAGTTGGCAGTCCTGTCTACCAGTTAAGAGGTAAGTGAAGAGTTGCTTCCGGTTTGAGAGTTTCGTAAGGGTGGGATATGTGGGCATTTTTTTGAAAAAATGTTAAAGTTAATCAAAATTTTTTATGAACATTAAAATTATTAATTTTAAATTAATAAAAAATTTTTTACAATCAAAAGGCCCATAAAATCAAAATAATATAGATATAGTAAGATATGTAGAAAGAGTATAAGCATAGAAAGTACAGAAAAAAATTAGTGGTTAATATTGAATGTACTTAAGCATTGAAATTTATGAAAATTATAATAATTTTAGTTGATTTGAACTGAGCATACTAACATCAAGATTAATCTGACTCAGTTAGTACAATTCTGCTGAACTATTTTTTGTTTCATAACGGTCAAAAAACAATAAATATTAAGCGCATAGAGGAATTTGTTCTCTTGAAAACATGTACAATGTTTAGTTTTCATATTAAATAAGTTGATAATGTGATTATATACCTTTGTTTTCGATTCTGTGGTATATGTTAACAAAATCAAGTGAAAATGAAAAAATATTCAGGATATGTTTTCAAATATCCAAAACAGCATTACAAAAGGATTAAAAAGTAGAATTTAAAGAATAAAGAGATTCGCAAACTTTTTATAAGCTTAGAGCTTAGAGAAAGATAATAATAATGATAATAATAATAATAATAAAACAGTTTAAGATAAGTAAAGAATGATACGAGTATAAATTAAAACAGAGAGAAGAAAATATAAAGAGTGGCAAGAAAATATTAGAGACGCCAAGAACATTACAAAGGTAAAGAGAGTAAAAATTTTAAAATGCTGGATAGTGAGTAGAAACAGGAGATCGAAAAACAAAGGTGTTGTGATTAAAGAAAGTAGATAAATCTATAATAAATAAGACTGATATGCGAAAATAGACGTTATGAAAGGGAGTTATAGTTATGTTTATTAAAAGTTTAAGATCAACAACGACAACTTTGTTGTAGAACGAGAATTTCTAGACAATGGAGGATTTAAGCAAAAAGAATTTTAAGCAATATTACCTGTTATTTGTGTTATTTACCACTGGGAACCAGGCATTATATGTGCTTATAATTTCCAAAAGTCATTCTAGAAGATAAGTGCCATTTTAGTTATGCTACTTTCATTGCAAATGTTCGAATTATTTTTCAAATAAAATTTCTTTTCAAATAAGATGTATAACTAGAAACTATGATTCAAGAAAATAAAATAACAAGGTTTTATAAACAGTATTTTAAAATTTATATATAGATATATATAATTGAAACATACATACGTGTTTTTTCTTAATTATTTTACATAAATCTGCACAAGTAGCTGCTTTTTTGTTTTTATATTTTTTTTGTGTACTTTTACGGAATGTAAATAATACTGAGAAAAATTGTACGACGACGACGTCACAAAATAAAAGTATAGATACTGTTGTAAAAATAAGTATATAAATGCAGATATGACAATTTTAAATAGCACTCTTTATTTTGCGCTTAAAAAATCTGTAACATGATTAATGATTACAGTAAAATATTACGATTGAAAAATTAAACTAAAATTTACTTACCTTTGTCTAGCAATCACAAACAAGAAAAGAGAGAAAATGAAAAACGGAAATGTTACTAAAAATTTCGAAGTCTCCAAGTCAGCTGTTTGTCATGATTGCCAGACAAAGGTTTTTAAATTATTCGCAATTTTCGGCAACATTCTCCTCCCCGCAGGCGACCCCAATGTCGTTTGCGTCAACTTTGCCGATATCCAGAATGGCCAGCTTTACGGCAGGGCGCTCCAAAAAGCCTTTTGTTGTTTTGACCTTAGCTCGTCTTACTTGGCCGTCTTTCGCTACAGTTGTCTCGATAACTATGACTTTTACCCAAGTATTTCTCTTAGCCGTTTCATCAACTATCAGCACAACGTCTCCTACCGTAATGGGTTTCACTTTATTGAACCATTTGCCGCGACGCGTTAATGTCGGAAGTATCTCACGCACCCATCGTCGCCAAAATTGATTTGCAAACATCTCAGATTGTAGCAGGCACATCTTTGGATCGATTCTCTTAGCATCACAAAATAGTTTCAAACCACTAGCGCTCCCCAACAAGAAATGGTTTGGAGTTATTGGATCCTCATCTTCACTATCGAGTGACACGTAGGTTAAAGGACGCGAGTTGATGATCATTTCAACTTCAAGTAATGCAGTACGTAAACTTTCATCCGTAAAACGTTGAGATGGCGAAATTTGATACAGCACTGTCTTAATTGTTCTTATCAGTCGCTCCCACGCTCCTCCCATATGTGGTGCTGCCGGCGGATTAAATTTCCAGTCTATTCCTTGATGAGCTAGCTTGTGTTGCATAACCGAGGAATCAATGTTCTTTAACTCCTTTCTTAAAACGTTCTCGACACCGTGAAAATTCGTTGCATTATCGCTGTAGATGGTGATAGGTTCTCCTCGTCTGGCAATAAAATTTCTTAAACACATTAGGCATGAGTCAGTACTAAGACTATGGGCGATTTCGATGTGAACGGCTCTGATAGTCAAACAAGTTATTATAACACCCCACCTTTTCAGTGCTTTGCGATTCTCAATAACCACCATTGGTCCAAAATAATCAATACCCACATGAGTAAATGGACGTTGAAAAGCTGCTAGTCGTGCTGGGGGAAGTAAGGCCATTTGCGGCGCTTGAGGTATTGCCGATGAAATTTTACATACGTTGCAGTTTCGTCGCATCGATTTGAATAATGGTCTTAATTTTGTTATGAAATACAATTGTCTGACCTCATTTAAAGCAGTTTCATGTTGGATGTGATAAAATCGTTCATGATAGTGCCCACATATAAGGTACGATACTCTATGTTTTGGCGGTAAGAAAATAAAATCAGTTTGAGGTTTACACTCATTCGTAAAGTTACTCGCTCTGTTTTTTACTCTTATGAGCTCATTGTTATCCATATACACCTGCAACCTATATAACGGACTGTTCCTTTCTATTATTCTCCCCATTTTCAGTGTCGACCAATCTTCAAGTAGTTCCTGTTGCACGCTTTTGTATATTAAGAGCTTCGCGCGCTCAATGTGTTGAACAGTCAAAATAACGTTTGTAGCATTGAAACCGCCACAACGAGCCTTTAGTTTCCCAATGTAGAGTAGCCAATTTGCAACGGCACGGTACAACTTGATCCAGGATGAAAAATATTCATAATTGAAACATGGTTGTGTCTCGCGATGATATAAAAATTTTGCACGAGTTTCACTGGTCTCCATCGGACCTAAGTCCACCTCAGTTGGCCATTTATCCTCGTCTTGTAGCAAAAATTCTGGTCCTTCGACCCACCGCTGCACATATTCGGGACTTTGTTTTGTTTTCGTTGCACTGTCTGCAGTATTTAATTTCGTGGGTACCCATCTCCACTCTTCGACGGTTGATGCTTCTTGAATTTCTGCAATGCGAAACATTACGAATTGTTGAAATTGACGTGGATCACCACGCAACCACTTTAGCACCGTTTTGGAATCGCTCCAAATGAAACGCTTTTTAATATCAAATGTGTGTACTTTACATATTGTATTCATAAGCCGTGTGCCAATTACAGCAGCTTGTAGCTCCATTCTTGGAATAGACATTGGTCGCATTGGAGCGACTTTGGTTTTTGCTGCTACGATCCTCGTACTTACTCCATATTTATCTTTAATGCGGAAGTATGATACAGCTGCATAAGCAAACTCACTCGCATCTACGAATGTATGAATTTGTACATCACATGAACTTTCTGTAATGTATGGTGAATAACAACGGGGTACAGAAATATTAGCAAAAATAGGCATGCAGGCAACCCAAGCTAACCACTTGCCCATAAGATCGGGTACCAGTGGTTGATCCCAGTCGATTCCGCTTCTCCAAATATCCTGAATAAGTATTTTTAAATATGATGTGAGGCAAGCTGCCAGTCCCAATGGATCAAAAATGGACATTAAAATTTGAAGTACTTCTCTTTTAGTGGGTACAATTTCATCTGCAAAAACATTACGACGTAAACGAACGAATTTTAAAACATATTTAAAGCAATCTGACTTCGGGTCCCAATACATGCCGAGAATTTTTTCGATCGGAAGTGTGTCGATATTATTATCAAACGACTTACCCGTCTGTTCACCATTTTCGTTTAACGCAGCTAAAACTTCTGGTGCATTACTTGTCCAGCTTCTCATATGGAAACCACCTTGTTCATGTATGTTGCGAACTGCCTCGGCTAATGCTATTGCTTGTTCAATGGAATTTGTTGAATCT
>NC_051846.1:46689768-46702495 GCF_002237135.1 Teleopsis dalmanni
TTAGTGTGACTTAAAACTGTCCACAGATAAAATAGAGTAAAGGTGCTGATTCACCAACTCAGACATCTGAATATCAATACATATTGTCTACTATATTATGTAGAATATGTTTTTAAAATAAATTAAACTCGTATTTTTTAAATAGTAATGTCAATAAAAGAAGTATTTACCAAAGTAATATTTAAGTGATATTTGACGTTTAACTCCTAGCTGTCGACCATACATACTTCTATTGGTTCCTAACGATATTCGATGGAGCAAAGTCTTTATATAGATATATTCCACATATATATATATATATTCCAACTATATATATATATATCTTAACTATTATAATTAGTTATGAAGTTATTATAATTTCAGCTTAAAAAGAACTTTAAATCGGTGTACAATGTAAATGTATAACCAGTCCAGCACTATTATGCAAAGCATAATTACTAATCTTTACATATTTTGCTTAAAAACACACATTACATTGTCCTGGTGTTCCATTAATTTCCAATTTCTTCATTTCGATATTTAAGCATTGTGCCAATGAACCGTTTTTTGATTTTTTTTTTTTTATTTAACGATAAATATATCAAAAAAGTGAGTTAAAGAAGACTTTATTCAACACTCCAATGCAAGAAGTTGGTTTTCCGATAGAACAAAATTTAGAAGTCATGCTGATGCATATAGACCTATATTCGACCTAGTCATTCTAATAGAAAAATTTCCTATATTCCTATATAGGACATTTTATATATATATCTTGTATATATATCCTATATACCTATATTCGACCTAGTCGTTCTAATAGAAAAATGTTCTAACATTTTTAAGACAAATGTGCCTGAAAAAGCACATTTTAAATTTCATACTAACATTTTTTGTAAGTATACTGAATTCAAGAAGAACATCATCGTCCTCCTTATATAATGAACTATAAACAAAATTACACAATTGTAAAATTTGATACTACATGTTACTCGTAATTACTCACTGTAAAATTTAATTGTTGAATGGGGAATATCGCATTTCATTTAGAGTGTAAATATCATGTTAGAGACTACATTTATAAAGTTAAGTCAAGTTTTGTGATACAATCTGTAATAGTTCTTTTGTTTTTCTGATATAAGATCACAAAAATGCTTGCAATGTTTTGAAGTTATTTTAAAATGTATATTTTTTATACTACTTACTACTTAGGACGGCAATGGAGAACCGTATATGGTATGGTTATAAGCCATTTTTTAAATCTGTAATACAATATTAGGTTGAATATAATTCTATTTTTATAAACTGTTCTAGCCCATAAAGTTATTAAAAAAAGTGGAACTTTTCAACTTTAATTTTCTTTCTATTTAGGCAGTTAAGATCTCTGTTTAAGAATTCTTCGAAATTAATTGAAAAATCCAGCATCTACTGATTACCGGGTTTCCAGCATAAAGAGGATTCCTTCTGCCTTTAAATGTTAAAAAGTATGAGTATATGCAATTAATAAATTAAGTTCCTAAAAACAAATCCGACTGAGGTTTCACTCTTAATTATTTAAAGTGATTGGTATTGAACACACTAACCCCCATTTCCTTGAAAATTCATCTTGGAGTCTACACTAGGTTTATTTCGCTGGTGAAAATTCGTATAACTAACTTCTTTGTCTATAAAAAAATATGTGAGTGTAAATAAATTAGCAAATAAAGAATTTAGCATTTTTAGATTGGTGCTAAATTCTAATACACACTAGTGTATTCAAACACATTATATTTATTGAAGACATAGATCAATTCGACTTATGCACCACTTATGCCTTTATAAATTTGCCAGAGAGCAATACACTGAGGTAATTGAGAGCTTAAAAAAAATATTATTTCATCGCCAACACTTATCGTCGAGTTAGTGAATGAAGAAGATGTGGATACTATATATTTTTGTATAATTTAATATATCTATTAAAACTGTTATCTTAAAACTGCTTACAATAAAATCCTATATAAGTCTAATTCATGTTAAGTAAAATTTTATGAGTAAATATATAATTAATAAATTTGTATAGAACTCTTATATAGAAGAGTTAGAAGATAAAAGAATTCGTTAGAGATCGAAAATATTTCCCAACCAACCAATACACAAAAAAAAATTAATAGATTACCACGTCCAAGTAATTAAAGAGGAGTAAAAATTGGAGTGAATAATTTCTATTTTAATTTGTACAAATTTAATAAAAAATCATGAGAATCTAACATAATTTACACAACACAAATTAAATAAGCTTGCTCAATATAAACGATGTGAAAATGTTTAAATTAATTATATATATTCTATATGTATATACATATATATGTGTGTGTATCTGTAACTCAAATAATTTATTGAAGTATTTTTAGCTGAAGCCAAAGAAAACAAAAATTATATGGAAACAACATGCAAGAAGCTCAAGAATGATTATTAAATAATTATTATAAAATAATAACGAACCAACTCATGAGTCCGTAACGGTATAAGATATAATTATATGTGATGTAAAAGTATATGTAATCATGTTAAAAATTAGTTAGAATATTTTCTTTAGTCATGTGAAAATAAATTTATTAAGCCACAATATTAAACATAATACAAAAACAAAAAAAAAACAGAGCATTTTAATAAGAACAAGAGAAGAGCTAACAAAGTGAAAATAAGTAAGTAAAAACTTTATATACCTACATCTACATCTATATATAAAAAAGAAGATAACTCATTCTTTTGAAAAACGTACAGAAAAAAATGTATTAACACGCAACGGAAATAAACATTTTCTACTATTCAAATATCAAAAATGGGTTTCAAAACAAAAAAAAAAAAAGAGTGGATAATATAAGAAAAAACCTGGAGTTCAAAATTTTCGACAGCAAAAATTAAAACATTTTCTCAGATACATTTGTAGAGCATATAAATACATAATGACAAAAGTATCTACAAGCTGACCAAAATAAGTATCTAAAAAAATTTGTATAAACTTGCTCACAAATAATATATTTAAAGTATTCATATATATTTATATATATGTACTATATATACAGATAAGATTGTATATATATATAAACATTATGAATTTGTGCAGACACAAGTTCTACAAGCCAATGAAGCTCAACTGTTTTTTGTTGTTACTAATATTAAACAAGAAGAAGAAGAAAAAGAAAAAAATCCAACAACAAAAAATAAATTATCTAAGAATATCTATCTGAGTTTGAAGTATACTTAACCAAATTGAAAAAATATTAAATGGCTGAGACCATACTCACTGCCAGACGTGTGGCTTCAACTGAAATTAGTTTTCTGATCGCGTTGATCTTTGCTCACGCAACGAGCGATATGCAAAGCAGCAGCGATGAAACGCATATGAAACGCTGATGGCCGGTAAACAATTAGCCAATCTGAAGTTATCTCATATCTTTCTTTGTATTGCTGAAGTGTTTTGCTGTTGTTGTTGTGGAATTTTTAGGCTAATAATTGGCCAAATAATTAATAAAAAATTCTTGTAATTTTAAATTTAATTTTAAATTTTTATTACCTTGAGTGTGGTTGTGTTTATTGTTGTATAAATCTTAAACCATTTAAGTACCTGTTTGTATCGTATTACCTTTTTATGTACTTAAAGCGATTAAAGCCTTTTGTATGAATATTTGAAAAATGTTTTGAAAAAACTCAGTAGCACACTTCACAGAATAACATAAAAAGATATCGAATAAGAATTGTTAAACAAAATCTTTTGTTAACAAGAATTCTTTCATGAAACATTTATAGCCTAAAGCAAAGTTCAGCAAAGTTTATGAAAAATTTTTAAAATTCATATGAGTGCTTTAAAGAAACAACTTTTATATAAACGATAAATAAAATAAAGTTTATCTTTGTAGAAACTTTAAATCCCTATACGCTAGGTTATGTTAGGTTAGATCCTAACGATTCACTTAGACCTACTGGACTTCTATTGTCTTCTACACTCAATTGAATGAGGTTAAATCTATCTGAAATCTTAACAAAACTTAAAATGTTTTTCCTACAATAAACTTAAGGTTTCTTACAGTAGGAGAATAGATTTAGCGATCACTAAATAGGTTCAAAACCATCCGTAATATTTAATAAAGCCTAATATGCACTTCATACGGTTAACTAAGAGCTTCTTACAGAATTAAGAGGGTTTCTTTTCTTTCGTAAGTACCCAAATTGTGTTTTTTTTTAATTTTTATTAATTAGTTTTGACACCAGCTAGTTGTTGGCTAACATTAGTTAGCTAAGCAACTAAACAGTTACTGAAGTTAAGTCTTAATATAAATATTTCGTTCTATGTTTGATTTAGATAGACAGTAAGAAATTTAATAAAGTTATTAATTACGTTGCAAAATATTGGTGTGCTATTTTCACTACTTAGACTTTACTTTTATTGATAAAAGTATATATCAAATTTTATCTGCTTAAAATAAAGAACCAAAATTATTATATTTTTTATAAAGGTAGACGTGAAAATGCCCAACAGCCGGTACTGCGACCAGAAGGGTCCTATTGTACCAATATCACTATTGATTACACAATGCTCTTTAAAGTTTTGTGAACAAAATCTAGAACTGAATCTAGAGAAGAGCTCTAGATTCAGTTCTAAAGTTTCCATATGAAAGAGGTTTCTTCTGTGCGTTCTTAAAGCATAAGTCTATTAATATATATAGAATCAATATAGGTCTATTAATTTCTTCCTCTAATAGAAAATTAAAGAAAAACACCGTGCTATCATTTTATAAAATTATATGTTTATATTAGCAAACACATAGAGAATTTTTTTTGTAGAGACTCATTGTCAGCCATTTTTTGGCTACTCAATAGAGTCGTACACCCAAAAAGGATTTAATTTTAATCTAAAATTAATTTAAATTTAATTTAAATAATTAATATTATATTTATAATAAAATAATTAAATAATAAAAAAAATTAAATAAAAATAAAATTTAGTTTTAATATAATAGTTCATTCAAGAGCAATGTCGTTTAACAATAACATCTATACAATGTACTGTCCACTCAATATAACATAAGGTACGTATGTGGGAACAATTCAACGGAGATATCCATGAGATGGACATTCGCTGTTTACTTAATAGAACTAGGGTGCCGTTGAACTAGTGTGCCAGTGGTGTGAATTTTTGCTGTCCGTTCAATAGGGGTATGCGTAAGCTTTTCACTGTTAGTTCAATGGAGGTGTCCGTAAAGTGGTTTTTCGCTATTCGTTTAACAGGGATGTCCCGAGGGATAGATTTTGGTTTTTTATTTTCTATTTAACGGAGGTGTTCGTTTAACAGAGTTATTAATACGGTCGATTTTTATTGTCTGCTTAACGGAGGTGTCAATTAATGGACGAGTTCGTCTAACAAGGTAATTCGTGAGGTGGGTTTTTGATATATTCAACATTATTTTAGTTTTTTCTTACATTAAGATATTACAACAAATAGTCTCATAACTTAAAATGGTGAACATACATCTTGCTGCAGTACAATATTAAAATGCCATAATATTTTTCACTTTAAGTTGGTTATTACAATAATTAATTATTCAAACTGAAAAAGAGAAGAACGTACTTGAAATAGAAACTTTCTTTTTTAAATTGATTGCGTTTTGAATAATATAAAAGAAAATTATATTTCTAGCACATTAACTATTTAAAAAAATATTAAAAATTATTTTATAATATAAACACGTACATAATAAAAACAAAAAAAATAAAAATAAAAATACTATATATTAACAAAATATATGCACAAGTATAGAAATTGAAAAGCAAGAAATCAGACACCTTCGTTACCGAGATAATACGCAACGGTGCACTACCGGGTTTTCGAAAAGTGTAAAATGATTACACCAAAACTGCTTACAAAGTAGCTCATAACAATTGAAATTAATTTTTAATTAAAAGTAGCTGCAGTCGAATTTGTACTTGAATCTTTACTTTACTTAAGTAAAGTGTATCTACCTTTCACTTCAGGCATTTAGTTAATAGTCAGCCCATATGGCTTTTATTATGAGACCATATATCTTACAGATACGAAAATGAAGAAGAAGTAAGCAATCGGGTATATTACCGACTAATAAATGTGTGTGAACCATCTGTGCAGACAAAGAGTTAAGATACGCACGAAAGCGCACGCCTCGACGTAATCGCAAGAACTGTTGTCACCAGGCATTGTGACACTATTTCCACCTTTTTCCATTTCATATATATATATTTTGATTTCAATTCAATTTTATATATAGGTATATATTTTTTATTATATTATTTTGCAACTTTTAGTTCAAAACATAAATTTGTTGTGAATTTAACATACATTTGCACATGTGAGTGAATACAACTTGTATTTTAGATTTCTTAAGTGTTCGCAGTTTCACACTCTAATTTCCTGTAATTCAATTCATTAAACTAATATGAAAAGATATTTTTTTTGAAAGCTGAAATTGGCGTTTCGCATTTCATGAATTCAACAAAAGTGCCAGTCTCGGTTAGTAATGGTTTCAGCCATATTTCATTGTTGGCCAATGGACAATTGTTGGCTATTTTAATGAATATTTTTTTTCTTTGTCAAATCTTCTTTATCGCAAAATTTTTATTTTTAATTTTATTGAAATAGTGCTTAAAAAAGTTTTTCAAGAATATTATTTTATTTTATTGTTTATTAAAAATAGAAACTAAATTATAATAGTTAAGAAATAGAATACTTTTGCATTTTAACTTTATATAAAATTTGTAGTTTTATATAAATTTTGGTATAGATTTTTCGCTTTTGAAAAAGGATATTTTTAACATTGAAAATGTTTATATAGATTTAAATAGATTTTTTTATTCTTTATTAGTTAGTTTTGACAGCTTTGAAAATTTAATTAAAAGCTCATCTTAAATCGATGCGGCCATAACCAACGAAGCTGTAAGGTACATGCAACAACTTGCTACTTGACTTATTTTGTAATCAGCCAGAGATAACTAAGTCTTTTAGATGTCCAAATCTGTGCAATGGTTTTGAAGTAAAATTTTTCAATTTTTTTGTCCAGTTTTTTTTAAAGACCTATTTAGATAGAATATTTTAAAACAATTCTCATATTTAATATAAAATACTGTGTTGATATTGACTTTTTTTAATAAATGATAAACTCTATGTGTTATCTTAGTTTTAATTATCAAAACCACAAAAATAATGAGCGGTCAAATTTTAACTCACGACCCCAGTTAGCTGACTTCGAGCACCTATATAATTCGTTTATGAATCTAAATAGCTAAAGACTTACAGATTCTTTGAATAGGATGTGCTAGTGAAGAAACTATTGAGATAATTTAGCGCTCCCAAAACAAGGACTTGTGATTGATATATATTACACCATATTCTTATACATAAGAATTATGACCTTCATCATAATCTAGATATGCCAATTGTTACCAATGTAGTGAAAGAATTCACCAAAACAGCATAAATAATAACATCGACATCATGTTAATGTTAATGCAACTCGATTATTCCAGAAAAAGCTCATTGCAGATTATACAATCGAACTAGACTTTATATATATATAGCATATATATACTGTTGTACTGTTGTTAATTTTTTTATTTTACTTTTAGCTTAGAGAAACATAATTGCTTATTAAATAAATAAATAAAAAAAGAATCTAAATTTTTTAGCTATATACATATTCCTATTAGACAACTGCGGAACTCCAAGGCAGTTCCGAATAAATCACGTTTTCTATCTATCTATTTCTATCTAAAACAATAAATTTATATATCCTATTAATAATTTCTTCCATTAATTTTTATATGTAATGTTTACGATAGCAAAATGTAAAAATATAGTAATATGATCTTAATGAATATAGTATATAGAACTGTTAATTCCACAGGAGGTTACTTTAATCTTTCTGTTATGTAAATTAAGATGTTTACTTAATATGGTTATTATTATTATAATAAAATATAAATAAAATATATTTTATTTATATATAAAAATATATATTATAATTTAATATAATAATATTCTATTATGTTTAGATTATAATTATTTTAACAATAAAAAATTGTTTTAAAGATACATATTAAAATGCATCTTGTCTAAGTATAAGTATCGACAAAAAATTGATAAAAATTCAAATATGATAGAAAAAATGAAAGATATTGATATTGTTATCAGTCAATCTATATTTACTTTCAATATTTCACAGTAATTATAAATTGATAAGATATGCTTTTGTGAAAGTCATAATGAAATGGTAACGTACTCAAGAAAATTAAATGTCATTAAATCAACAGAAACTAGAGAAAAATACTATTTTAAATTAGCAACTATTATTGAATAATAATTTTATATCTTTCTATTTTTTTTAGTATTGTCATAGCTTTTTTTAAAGATTTATATACTAAACTCAATTAAATTTAATATATTAAATAGTATTTCTTGGACTTGGAAAAACATTACTAGTTGTTTAATATTTTTACTTATTAAGTGTTTTATTTCAAGGAGAACCTAGTAACCATATAAATTCTTTAATTTATTCTTTAAATACAACTTTTTAATTAATTCAATTCACTCATGATTATTTTTAGTAAACTATTTTCTTATATTTACAGCCAACAAATTGCATTGGAATAACTCAGGTTTTGTCTATATATTATCATAGACAAATTTGTAATACAATACATTTTTTGGTCTATGGTATTACTAACTCACACTGTATAATAATATAAATTTAATTAAAAATTTAAATAAAATTTCATATATTGATTAAAGTATTTTTTATTAAAGAAGGTGTTTTATAATAAAAATTTAGAAATTTGTAATTGGACAAAACAGGAAAGTTTGGACTATATTTGTACCAAAAGGTGAAGTGAAGGTAAATGTACCTAATTTTTATTAAAGGCCAAACAAAAAAAGTGAAGTTATTTTAGAATAAAAAAATATAGAAATTTAAAGAACAAGGTTTTGGACTGATTGTACCGTGTTTGGACCAAAGAAGAAGAAACTGACGTAATTTATATTAAAGATTATTCAAAAACAAAGAATAATAAATAATATTAAAACATCCAATTGAACAAGAGAAGAGTTTTGGACAACTTTGCCGAAAAATAAAATTATTTTATAATAAAACAATATAGAAATTTGTAATTGGACAAGAGAGGAAGATTTTGGACAACCTTTGGTACGAAAGGTGAAGCTAATGTAATAAATAATACAAAAATTCTTTTTTATAACTACTTCTTCATTTTTCTTTAATTTACCTCTTAAAAAAAACAAAATCATCATCATTTGAAGAATCCAAAATTAAAAAGATTGAATGTTGATTGTACCTTTACAATTTTTTACTATAAATAATACCATTTCTTTAATTACGATTTAGCATATACAACAAGAACACCATTAAAAAAAGTATTAAAACATGTACTAGAAGAAACATAGCGACATTGAACTTAAGTAATCATAATATAATCTATTCCTGCTGAAAAGAATTTCTAAGTAACTAAGTATATAACAGCATAATAATCGCTATTTTTTTTTCGGAAAGTCAACAGCGAATATTTTAAATTTCTTAAAGAGTGAAAGCCTTCTGTGTTCCTACTTTTATAATGGTTAAAACAAACTATCTGGCTGTATAAAAATATTATTTTATACTATACAAAGTTAATATGTAATTTACATTCATTGTATGCCATAAAATAATTTTTTATATTTTAATTAAAATTTAATAGCTTGTACGGTATTTAGAATACAAATAAATATAATTAAATGAAGGCAATCAATACAAATTTTCCGGTAATAAAATGACTATATAAACAAATATTCAATAAGAAATTAAATAAAAAAACTATACAATCATGTTAGTGTTAAGCTATTTTGGAACTAATTCGGCGATGTTACATAGAGGAGACAAACAACATTGACCGATATTTGTAAACTTACTTCACATTCATAAAAACGTAAATAAAAATTTTGGGCGAAAGAAATTTATTGACTTGAAAAACCTGTTAAGCATTTAAATGGTCAAAGAAATTTATATACACAAACAAATAAAAAACTGTGAATTACAGATATAAAATAAAAATGACGTCATGTAAGCAACGGGAGACCCAACACTAACGATAATAAGCCGGCCGCAAACAAAACCAACAAAATGAATATTAAAACCAGATTGCATCAAACGAAACTGCAAATCTGAGCAATGTTTCAAAGCTGATTAACTAAAAATGATGAATGAACTTTTAATGCAACTACAAGAACGACAAATAGTCAAAACCAATTTGGCGCTCCAGTCTACCACTAAGATCGCTTTGAACAGATTGATTAATCATTTGGAAAAATATGTGGTAAAATATTGCAACAACAACAAAACAACAAGTGAAGATAAAATTAAACAAAGAAATTGCTTTTAATATATATATATTATATATTTATTTGAATTATATTGAAATAATTTAAAAAAGAGAATTAATTTTATTTACTTAAATGTTTTTGAATAATGAAAGAAAAATATTTTTAAATTACTGATTAATTAAACTAAATTACCAATGGAAACTCGCAAATAATTTTTTAATTATAATTATTAATTATTTTAGTTATTTAAAAAAAAAAAATAGCAAAAATTACTCATATTTAACATAACTTATTTAAGTAATTAAAATATAAATATAAATAAGTAAAGTTTATGAACTCAATTCAGATTACACAATGAAATTTTTTAATGAAGCGCTACATAAATTCATTATAATTAAATGTTTCGGTTAAATAAAAATTAAATAAAATTATCAGTTACATGGAGCATGCAATATTTACCCAATAAAATTGCTTTGGATCATTCAACTGTTAACAGTTTATTAACTTTGAACATTATAATGAATACTATTTTTTTAGTTAACATATACATTGTTTCATTATTTCATTAACTTACTGATTAACATTTAAAGACTGTAGTACACAAAATGTTTTCAATTGACAATTTTTCTTTTCGATTTATTTGGCAAACTGCAATTGGCGTAACAATTTTATAATCAACAAACAAAAACTCATATTGAAATATAAAATAAAATAAAATAAATGTTTGAAATTCAAAGCTTAATATTATAAAAGAAATGCAAATTCAACATTAAATTGAATGAGTTCATTTAGGTTATTGGCCAGTCAAGCAAAATCAAAAGACTTAAGCAACAAACTGAGTTCAAATTTACATAAATATTGAATTATGCCTAAATCAGTGACCGAAAAATATTTTACTATTTAATTTAATTGCATATTTTATTTCGATATTATAAAAATATCTTTAAAAAAAAAATCAGAAAAATATTATTAAATCAACAAAAAGTTTGTGTCTAATACAAATAAAGTTTGTAACCAAAAACATTATAAAAACTATGTCGGTACTAACAAAATAATATAAATAAAGATATTTTAAAACAACATTTATGCTATCAAATTTTTATAAAATTTTATACAAACTTATTATGAACATCTTTATATATAAATAAAGAAAAGTATAGTTATTTTTTAATATTTAAATTTTATCTCAAAAATGTAGGAGTCGTTTACAAAAAAAGTAAAGTTTTAAAGTGCCTAAAAGTATACTACAATTTAGACATTGTTATATGTATCTGAATGTAAATATGTATATTTTTTTTAACATAAGAATAATAAAATATCGCAGCATACTTTAAAGTGTACAGGGCGTCTAAAAAAAATATTATTACAATTATTTATGGCTTCTTAATATTAAAATTATTTAGTTATCTTTCAGAACAAAAGACCTAGTAGTCCAGTTTCTTATTCTCCATTAAAATTAATTTTAATGTTAACTCACAAATAAATAAATAAATTATTAACTTCACTTTTATGAAACTAAAAAAAAATATATACATTAATATATACATTGGAGATTTTTTACTAATCTTCTCTAATCAAACAAGAATGACCGTATCTCGGAAAAAACCTATAAGGTTTTAAAAATTTGCATTTTGAATTAACTTTTCAATCGCACTTTTTTAATTTGCATTAAAATAAAAATAGAAACAAACATAGTTCGGTTGATGAATCTCGTCAAGCTTAATAGATACATCTACACTTTATAAGACAAAGAATTAACAGATCAAGTCTACGGATCAGTATGCCTGGAAATCTCAAATATAGATTTTCCATAAACAAATATTAAAAATTTTATTATTTTTAAAAAAGTTTAAAAAACTTAGATTCCTTAGATACAGTGTCTCTGCTCTTTTTGGACAGAAGAAAAACCTCTGACGAGTAACCTTTGCAGCATTTATAGAAAAATTGGCATAAATAAATATTATGTAAATATTATGTAGTGTTCTGATGTATTAATGATAATAACAAAAACAAATGTACAGTTTGCAATATTATCTTGAAATATTCGTTTGTTATTTTCTGTCAAATATTTTGGAATTAACAAACCTAGCTTATTATAAGAATAAACTCAAATCATCTGAATTCCGTAAAATTAAAATTACAGCTTTTAAAACTTTTTTAAGAACTTTTCCCCATTATAACCTAATTATCTACTTTGGACTAAAAGTGTGTGGACCATTACATATAATGGTCTTGAAATTAAGATTCAAAAGTTCTTCACTAAGTTCGATATACATATATTTACATTAAAAAACAGTGTTATTAATACAAAACTACGAATTCTAATAATAATGAAAACAATATTCTAATATTCTATAAACGATAGAATAATGCTGA
>NC_051846.1:46702595-46715214 GCF_002237135.1 Teleopsis dalmanni
TATACTTATACTTATACTTATACTTATACTTATACTTATACTTATACTCATACTCATACTTATACTTATACTTATACTTATTTGTAATAAAAAATAATAATAATAAAAAATTTATTTTATTATTTTAGATTGTACGAAAAGAACGCTCACTGATTGTGCAAACAACGAATTGTGTCGAAGAGCAAGAATGGATTGATTTGCTGCATAAAATTTGCCTAACAAATTCTATACGCCAACAATATTTTCATCCTTCAGCCTTTGTAAATGGTTTCTACAGTTGCTGTTCACGATCAGATGAGAATGCAGCCGGATGCAAAAATGTATCGGCCGAAGCTATGAACTATTTTCAGATGGATTTGGTGACAGCACTCGATCCGGCACTTGATCTTCAACGTATACATACATTGATAATGTCGCATATGACACAATTAGAGGCATTACTCGATCCAATAGCTTTTAATCATTTACAACAACATAATCCACTTGTACGAACAGCAGTCACATTGCAACAACAATCGCCTACAGCTTTTGTGAAGTTCCGAGAAACCATTGAGCAACTACGAAGTGTAGCGTATATGATTGATAAGGATCATCGAGACTATAAACAAGGAATAGCGCGAGAATTGAAATATGGCAGTAGGCAGGCACCGATAGGCGATGATAATTATTTAATACTGCAACACCAGCAGCAATATCAGCCACAACATCAACAACAGCAACAGCAAATACAACAGCAGCAGCAGCAACAACAACAGCAACAACAGTCGCATGTATTACCACAAATGCAACTCGTTATGGCGCTTCCATATCAACAACATGCGCAAGGCAATATGAATGCATATTTAATGCATAATTTACAACCACAACAACAGCGACAGCAGCAATTGCAGCATCAGCACCAGCAACAACAACAATATTATTATCAGCAACAACAACAGCATTTATTGCGTGCATCAGCTACAGTTCATAATACGAATGCTTCCTCAAGTAATTCTTCCACTTCGAGCGCCGCACCAGCATTGTATCTGCGAGAAACTAATGCAGAACGCTATGCTAACAAGTGTTAAATAAGCAATAAAAACAACAACATGTTGTACCTAATATAAATCATAAAACAATATGTATAGGTACTTACTTTAAATGAGAAGTTGTAGGAACTTTTATTGTTTGATAAAAGTTGTAAAATATTTTTATTACAAAATTTATAAATATTGTGAAAACAAGTAAGTCTATTAGAATCAAATTCAAAAAATAATTTATATCCTTTCAACATAGACATCTGTATTTGTAGATATACATTTATATATATACATAATATATATAAATATATTATATTATATTGTATAATTTGCCAATAAAGTTCCTTACAACTTATCATTATGAAGCAGCGAAAGTTCAAATTCTGTATAAATTTATGTTTTAAATATTTTTATATAAAAACTAACGAAATGCATACATATATATATATATATACTTTACTTTATATATATTTTATAATTGCTAAGATAAGGAAACTATTTATTTTATACATACTATACACATGCTTATACTTATATATAAATATATGCATATATATTTACATATATGATATACAATGAAGATAAATTTTAGTAAGAATTAAAAGAAAAAAAGGAGTAAAATGAAAAATACAAAAAGAAATCAATTTAGTTTTAAACTCTTAGATTTTAAGTGTTACTTACTTTACAAGTATGTACATTTGTACTGCTATAATAGATACTAAACTCCAATATTGCATTATTTGCTTTAAGTTAGTTAAATAAGTAAAGAAAACATACTGTGTATTAGATGCATCATTATATCTATATATACATTTATTTATATTATATATTGTATATCTAATTAGTAAAATCTATTTTCTAAATTTTTAAAACTACTGAAATGCTTAAGTGTTAGTCTAACTATTCATTAAAAAAGCATTAAAATATGGGGCATAGTTAAGATTATTGGTTTTAAGCAGTTTTAACATCATAAACAGTTTCCTCATAATAGCATTCATTTTTAAATATTGTTAATATACAATAGAAATACTTGCATCGATATGTAACACTTTGAGAAAATGTCGTAATAATTTCATCAATTAATTTTCATAAATTAATTTTGTTAATATTTCAATTATTTTTTTTTTATACGACTACTAAGTAAATGTTCTGTTTATATAGTAAAAGCTGTTTCTATCGAATGAATTTATTCTTTTCAATGCAGTGGTATATATAAGCGAGATGGGTTTAGAGCTCAAATTCCCATAATATATTTCATACCAGATATAATGGATTTTATGTATTAACTGTTTTCATACAAACTATGAGTTTATTTTAAAAAATCTCTCATTGAAATGTACCGCTGTATCAAACCACTAGTTCAAAGAACAAGTCGATTATTTGTAATAAAATTTGTATTAGCAAAATTATACAATATTTAAATTTTAAAAATCTAAAACTTGTATAATTCTAAATATCAGTGTTTTGAATACTGCTTTTTTTCTAAAGTACCTATTATTTAAATATATTTTTAATATAACTGCAACCGCATTTACTAATCATTGTGAAATTAACACTTCCAATTCATAAACTTTTATTAAAATAATTATTTAAAAAAAAATATTAACTTAAATTACGCTAAAATTCCTTACATTCAGCAAAAATTCTTAAAACCATGCCCTATAATTATTTCAAAATGTATAAATAAAAGATTATAACAGAAAACGCTTTAGTAATATAATTTTCCATCGAAGTATATATACGTTAACTTTTTAAGTTTTATTAATTTCTAAATTTTAATTTAATCAATTTAGTTGAATAATAAAAATATTCATATCAATTATAAATAGTTAAATACTTTTAAATGAATTAGCTTTTGATTTTATACATTGTAATTATTAAGCTAATATTTAGTAAAATTAATTTATATAATTATAAATGCATATACATTTACCATAGCAATTGCATACATAAATAAACCCATGATGCATACATTTACAAAATATATGAACTTAATAATTCGTCAATTCATTTTTAGCTAAACAATTAAGAATATATCTATATTAAGTATTAGCAATATGTTAATTTTGTATTTTTAGTAATTTTTTTCATATTTTCCACTATACATTTTTAACTCCTCTCTTCCATACATTTGAAATTTTACATATAATGATGGTCTTCCCTTAAATGATTCTTGTTAATTTTTTAACATTTAAAAAGAAATATTGTTTATTTAAAACTTTATTTAAAATTTTTGAATCTTATAAAAAAGTATTTTTTTTTATGTTTCACATATTGTTTTATGCATTCCATTATTTATTTATTTTTACATATTTTTTTCATGAATTTGCATTTATGCATATTGTCGTTTTAATCATTATTTTCTCATGTATAAATTCATAAACAATTTACTGCAAAAAAAAATTATTTTTTGTTTCAAAATTGTATATAAACAAACATTTAATTTATACGTAAAAGTTAAGTTTTACTTTGCTAATTTCTTATAGCAAATTCGTTAAAGTTTTCATTTTTTATACATGTATTTTCATGAGCATAGTTAAGATCTTATTTTTTTTTAAATTAGTTCATTAATTTTGTAAATTATAATTTATATTTTAAAACTAAGTTTAATTTTAATTTTATAATTATTTTTATTAAATTGGTACAAAATTTTTTAAATAAAACCCATATTACTTTTCCTGATTTGGTTTGTTTTGATTTTTATATATTTTAGGATTTAAGAATTTCTCACTGAAGCTAGACCAAAAAAGATAAACTCGGTTTAATATTATATTATTTTTGTTATCTTCAGTTGAGTTTATTTTTTAAGTTTTATATGAATAATATTTGATGTACCTGCTGGACAGAAACACCAACTATTTTTAACCAACTCAATATGAATTAAGTTAACTTTTAAAATTAACTTTCCTATATCATCATTGCTCTATGCATACCTTTCCCACGTGATCTCATTTTTTGGTGATCTTCACTTATCAGCAACCAAATATTTACTTCCTAAACTAAAGTGATAACCTTAACTTTGCCCATCAATATCGGTAAATTCAGTCCAAGCATAAATTCTGGATGTCGTAATCCTTTTTTGCACATGCCAAGGCTCTTGCAATTTGTTCATGCGATAAAGATAAAGCAATTACTGCATACCAATGGATCGTCTCCAACTTCGACCATCGACAATCTAATATGCTTTTTGTAAAAAAATATAGTCAACGCCTGTTCAAGCAATACCTTTTTACGTAGCACACAGATGGACCATTTAATGATATCAAAATGTATTTGTCGAGCAACTTCTTCATATCATGGATATATCGACTACATCGAATATGAATATGGGCTAACACAACCCTTCATACAGATGCAGTTTTAGGCTCAGATAGGCCGAAACTTAAAAGAAAGACCAACTCAAAAACCACATTTAAGGAAAATTTTATTTCAATATCTCTACTGGTTCAGAAAGTACAGAATTTTGATCAGCTAACTTCTGTTTTGTCGCACTGTGCCACGATTGCACAGCAACAAAGTTGTCAATAGACCCCCGCCTAACATTTCTCAGACAAAACGACGCATTCCAAGTACAGGAAAAAGGATGAGGATGTACTAATGTGCTAAACTTTTCAATCTCAACCATAAATGCTTCAATTCCCAATGTGTGTCCTAACTGCAGCTCCTAATGCACGGACAAACTTGAGTCCAATCGATCTTTGAACCCTCTCCATTTAAGTGGCGAGGTTTCTCCGCCTTGATTCTCGTTTAATTCAATTTAAATCCCCAATCCATCGTTACTCCTTAACAATCACCTCTTTTCTCACATTAACATTACTTATCCATATCCTAACCCATGTATACATCTTTGTGATTCCTTTAATATTATCTATTTTTTAGATAACAACAACCTGCGAGCTTTAACAATAACATCATTGTTCTTGTTGTGTTGTGGAGGGGGCGCGTACAGCAAAAGATCGCAGAAGAAATACAAGGGTTAGATGAGGGTTAGATGGTTCGTAAAAAAGTAGGTGAGAGGAGAAGAGACGTCCCAGCAGGAAATAGGTGTTAATGTTTCGATCGATGCCTTTATACATCAATTCAATTTATATTTTTCTGTAATCCATTATTTTTTTATTATTTTAGTTATTCTTAACCTTATCAGTAAATTTAAATTTCTTCTTTTTAATTGAAGACTTCGAACAAAACAAAAAAAAATTAGCAAAATAAACTTATTTGTGATATATTTTTTTTAATATATTTTAAAAAATATATGCATATACCTTATTAGTATATATATAACATTTAATTCTTGTACCTAGATAACGTAGACTTAGAATGCAATTCGAATTGAATTCACAAAGCAATATTCATCAAGCAATCACTAAAAAGTTTAGTAAATAAGTCCTTATAAAAAAAAAACAAAAAACGAAAAGCAATCAATTATGTAAAATGTTTTTAAAAACGTTTTTAATAGTAAATATAATATATAAAATATATTATAAAGTAATTAAAATGTGTATTTCTTTTTTGTAATTATATTAGAAAAGCAAGTAGCATCGAAAAAGCAAGATTGGAAAAGCATCACCCTTACACTATTTCAATTAACGAATTTCAGCAATTAAATCCCTAATTGTTTATCTATTAGTTGCATATTCCACGAAAACATGTTGGAGATAATTGCTTTAAAATAGTGCAATTGCTGAGTTTACTGTGTAAACGCTTATTTTACTAAATAAAATATTCTAGTAAAGTCTAACAGATTCTAGAATCGAAATTTTATGATCTAGTAAAATTTAACAATTGTAGGGACGTACCAAATATAGAAATATAGTAGAGATTTAATAGGGAGTAAAGTAGAATTTAGTAGGAATAGTAGGGATAAGATTAGCAATGTAGACAACACTGTTATGTTTTGTTCCAATTTTTGAAAATAATACAGGAGAAACCTATGCAGGCTTACAAATAAAAACAGAATATCAATTTTCAAGCTAAATAGCATTATTGCATTTAATAGTATGAACTAATTGATTCAGAATTTCCATTGAAACTAAAACAAAATGTGTTAAGCAAGTCATTTTTAATTTGAAATTTAAAAAAAAAATGATTAATATCATTTAACATGATAATATATCAGTGTTATCTTAGCTAAATAACTAAGCCAATAAATTATGAAGTGCTATCACTAAGTCATTAAAGCTTAGTTATTAAGTTGGGTTATATCGGCGATCCTAACGAGTAACGAAAACCTGTTGGTTCATTGTGTTGCCATATAACAACAGAAAGGTTAATAAACTACATAGAATCTTTCGCAAAGCTTAAAAAACTTTTTAGGAGGTCCTGCAACTCGTTAAGATTCTCAATAAAGTTAGTTTCTAGCGTAGACAATCGGGTTATTATGGCTTAGTTGTTGTTGTATGCTGGCGTTAAGTTATTCGTATTGCCAAGATGAAACTCGCTTAGGTAAACTAGTTGGCAAATCATACACAGCAAATGTTATATAAAAACGCAATAAGCAGTGTTCTTCTGGAATTATCGCTAGGCAAAATCAATCAAAAAATGAAGCCCTAAATAAGATGAGGTATGTAAAAGAAAGGTTATTCTCTAGAATCCACATAATGATGCTATTCCGGATTTAAGTTCTAAGACTCTTAACACCTTTGATAAATATTAATAAATGTTAATAATTAATTAGATAATATATTTAAGGGTTATTGAAGCTGAATAAAAACATTTTTCATTTTACATCTTAAATTTTATATTCTTTTGAAGGTGAGAAAATGATTATTTTTAGAATTAATTTATTAATTGATTTTGTTATATAAAATATAAATTAAGTCAATTTATATCAAATGTGCACAACAGGTTAAATATAAAAAAATATGACGTTATAAGCATTTTATTAAATTGAATTTTTCATAATTACTTGTTTTTAACGTAAATCGCATATCTCGAAGTGGATGGGAAAAAAGCTTTCGAGCAGTACATTTAATGCCAGCATTACCGGTTTATCAGTTAACTGTGAAACTAAATACATTATAATTAAGTGATTATTATGTTATGTATTATAATAAATTATTCATCTATTATTTATTCAATTTATTAATGAATTAATTAATTTGATTTATACATTTTATTTTATATACTGCGCGCCGATATTATTAATTTTTGTCGATAATGATTCATTCTTGCATACAAAATTTCAAGCGCGAATGAGCCATTGCATCACACTCTGTATGAATGCGTCCCAATGATGTTTGCAAGCGTTCCAAATATGTTCCAAATGCAATGGAATACGTTGAACATACCCTAAATAAATGCTTTTCGTGGCATTATGACAGCTTGAGAAAGCTGTTTTTGACATATTTACAAAAAAAGGTAAACAAATGTTTGATGGTTGCACTTCCTTGAAAACGATGCACCTCTTATTAGAACTTCTACTTCCCAAAAAGTAATTATTCGTAGTAAAAAATATGTTTTGAGTTTATATGGTAAGGTTTGAAGGCATATTTAACCTTCATGCAACATTTTTTTGGTACAGGCCAAAAATCAAATCAACAGGCAAATTGAAATATCAGCTGTTTGGAATGAGAACAAACGAATTACAACGAATGTAAACACTTTCAAATGGCTCATTCAAAATGAGCCATTTTCGGCCAATGTAAACGTCGTATAACTGTGGTCTGTATTAAATACAGAATTATAATATAATACATATTAATAATATAATACATTATAAAAATATAATATATACTAAAAAAACACTCAAAACATGTTCTTATTTATACAACAAATTTTTTTCCCAACTAAAAACTGAAAAAATGCAAAAGAGCATTATTAATGTAGTTTAAGATATACATAAAAGTGTGAACATAAATTAATATATTTAATTTATAAATTTATAAATATGTTTATAAAGAGGTTTTCCGAACAGTAGTGAACTACAACAATAAAAACTTATTTTTTTATTATTTAAATTAATTGAATTTTTGGCTGACCATACAGCTGTTTCGAGTATTGCCAAATACCCATCGTCAGTGATCTTGGAAATAATTGATGTATTTAATTATTCGTAAATAATTATTATTGAGACTGCAAGTACCAGGAATCGAACTCGGGTTTATAAATTAACATAATATTATATAAATTAATATATATATATGCATTAATTTTTTAATATAATTTTTTTAAGGAACATATTAAAAATGTATACATTTTAAAATTTTTGATTATATTACACTTAAGTCTTAAAAGACTGACTATAGCATGTTTATCGAAACCAGCGAGCGAGAGTGAGAGAGAGAGCTTTTAATTAGGCACTCGCAACATACGTTGCATTAGGAAATGTCAAAAATCAAAGCTTTTCAGTCAAAACAAAAGAAAATTTCAGCTGCATTCGTTGTTATCATAAAATTAAATGAAAATAAAATATTTTAGCAAAACATATGCAGCAAATGATAATACAATTATATATATTCCATTTGGTGCTGTGTTGAATAAAATAAAAAACTAAATGGAAGATGTTTTGCAAAGTTGTTAGTATTTAAGCTGCCAATTAAGAACTCAAAGTCAACTAAGAGGTTTGCGGTTAACTACACGACCCACCGCCCACAGTGCACCCTTGGAGTATAATAAAAATGGGAAAAAAAGTTATTAATAATTAAAAACAAAATTAAAAGAGTGGCAACTAAGAGCAGCGCTACACAGCTAATTGCCTGTGTGCGCCAATTTGTTCCGCTCGATTTCTTGTCAACTGAGTGGGTGGCGGTGAACAAACAGAAGTGAAAAAAATTCAGTTGACCTGTGAAATTCGTTGAAGTGGAAATTGACATGGAATTTGCAGATCTGATTAAAACGCCAAAATTGGATGGTGTGTTCTTACATGACCATACGCATGCAACAGTCGAAGGTACGCTTTGTATAACCGGTCATCATTTGTTACTCAGTGCAAGGCAGGAAAACAGTCAAGAACTATGGGTGAGTCAAATAGTGTTCCTGTATACTTTTTGAATAATTTAATTAAAAAACGCCCCTCTATTTTATAGTTACTGCATAAAAATATCGACTGCGTTGAAAAAAAACCTTTTGTAGTACAAAACATAATAATAGGTGGCCTTATCACCTTAAAGTGCAAAGATTTACGCATTATTTCTTTGGAAATAAAATTTGCTAAAGAATATTACAATGTGGCGGCATCGCTGGAGGCACTCTCTGCATTGCACAACGCCGAAATGGAGTACCCTTTCTTCTATAGACCAATGTACGCGATATTAGAAGATGGTTATACTATGTTCAGGTAACTGTTGCTTTAGTCAGTAATTTCATTTTTAATTGCTTTTTTGTTTTTAATTTTCTTTTTTGATTTGCCTGGGTATAGACCGGAACTAGAGTTTGCCAAACTAATATCCGTCAACAATGCCAATAATACAAATGGCATTGACAACGGTGGCTGTGAGTGGCGTATTTCCAATGTCAACAAAGACTTCAGTGTTTGCAAAAGTTATGGCATGACACTGATTGTACCAAAATCAATTACCGACGAACAAATAGTGCAATCATCTATGTTCAGAGATGGCGGACGATTTCCTGTGCTTAGCTACAGACATGACAATGGGGTAAGTGTATACAATGCACTTGCGCCAATATTGATTTATGTAGGTTTGTGCATAAATGTTTTTAAATTATTGGTGTGCATAGCGTCAAAAGGAAAATTGCACTTTAAGGACTAAGGTAGCTTGTGCCAATAATTATTTCTGTTGGTTTATTGATATGGTAAAAAACGAGTAATGTAATGGTGTAAGAAATAATCTTTAACAGTTAAAGCAATAATAATATGTATATATAGGTTTGCATGCCAGACAACCTGTTGCTACTTGTTAGTCGTTTCCGGTAAATAATGCATAGATATTAATAAATAGATTAATGTATATGTGGTTCTAAATCAATTTGTGACGCCGTATATAAAATGATGACTGCAAGGTATGCGTACGAATTCAGTCGTCTGTATAGGGGACCAAGTGTCATTCACCTTTCCTATCAAAATCTCGAAATGTATGGCATTACTATATCCTATAACTCTATAAGAGCATATAATACTTAAGTAATAATCATTAAAGCAATAATATAATGTATTTAATAAATATATGAAATCAAAAATATAAGTCTTCTTTGAGCAGTGTATGCTGTGTTTAGTTTAATAGTCCTGTATCCTTTTATCCAAAGATTAAATATTCCTTAATTGCTAAATAAATTTTAAAGGAACACATAAAAGTAATGGATAGTATATTTGTTTAAGTAAATGCACTCGTCGAATTTATTCAATATTTTTGGGTCAATAATAATTAAAATAATTTAATTCTAAATTAGAGAGATATATGTTATGTGTGTATAATATATATTAATTTAAATAAATCTATTTACCAGATATTTTAAATATCTACGACTAGATTATTAGGCTGAATGTTTACCCAAAAATACTTGATATATCCGATACATGGAATTACTAAAATGACTATATGTTTTATATATATGTCTTTCTAAATTAAAAAAGATAATCAATATTATTATTTGCAGGCCACTCTGATGCGTAGTGCTCAACCAATTTCAATACAGGGAATAAAACGTTGTCGAGCTGATGAAGCAATTTTAAATGTAGTTTTAGGACGTAGTAAAAAAGGTTTTATAGTAGATACTTGGGGAAAAGGAAAATCAAATACCGAAACCGATCAACATTATTCACAATGGAAGAAGGTAAATCGAGCCATCGGTAATGTGTCTTCACCTTCAGCAATATTAGATAGTTTTGTTAAATTAATAGAAGGTATGTTATTCTGAAACTTTTGAAATTTATATATTTGCATATGCATATTTACTATAATGTATATTAAAATAATTTGAATGTATTATAATATTTTTATTTCCCATAACATAGCTTGTAATGATGTAAATTGCTCACCGGATAAATGGTTATCACGCCTTGAAAGTAGTGGTTGGTTAACTTTGGTGTTAAATTCATTGAATGCCGCTTGTGTTGTTGCACAATGTCTGGACCAAGAGGGTAGCCCTGTACTGGTACACGGTGCCAAAGGTTTTGATTCAACATTAATTGTAACATCATTAGTACAAATTATACTAAATCCTGACTGCCGTACTGTAAGAGGGTAAGTTCAATATTTTAAAATTATATTTGGTACATTTATGTTTTGTATAATGTACGAATATAATCACTTAGTTGACTCAGTCTAGCGTCCTCTGTGATTTTCGCACTGATGCCAGTTAGAAATATTAAAGTGTTATAGATTACCCACTATTTGACCTTTCTGTTGTTAAGAAAGTCACATTTTTCTGCGATTTGGTTTTTATCGTAACGTTTTGACTAATTTTTTAACTGAAACGATATCCTCTAACGGAACCTATCCGGCGCAGTCATTAGATCTTTGTTCGTTGTATTTCAATGTCATAGTACAATTCATGCTGCTCATTGTTTCATAAAGAACGTAGATGCAATCAAATATCTTGATAAAAATGTCCTCCTAAAAACTCCTAAGGACCATTTTAAGCAATATTTAACGTAATCTTTATTGGAAGAGACATTGAACAATTACAAAATACGAATACATGTGTTATGGCTCCAATAGCAGCCGGATGTGCGTCCTTGAGCCACTCGTTTAATTTAACTACCAAGTGCTGTTCAACATTTCCAGCATATCTTTGCGGATTACATTTTCATAAACAATAGAAGCTTTAAGAAATGAATTAGATAGCAGATATGTGAGAGGAATACCTATTGTGAGAGGAATAGCTATTAAAGAAATTAATACTTCAATCAAGACGGTGAAATTTTGCCAAGTCTGGTGTAATCCCTGTTGAGACTAGTAAGCAGCGCCTAAGTCGTAGTTGGCATGTGGCACCGCGACATAGACTCTGTAACCGCTGTACTCCATCGTCCATGATTCTGCGCTATGTATTAGGATGACGAAATAATCGATTTGCAGACAGTTTCTTTTGGAATTCTAACCCATGTATATTTTAATTCTTTCCATGTTATCCATTCTAAGATCTCTATACATCTGTACACTCTACATAAACTTGTACGATTGTTCCATAATGGAACAATCGTGTCTTAGTCCAGCTCTAAAGCTATTCATTTTTAAAAACGATCAAGTGTCATTTGCCCAATTTATAAGGGACCCAAAGAAAGGTTATTTGTCTGGATTACAATAAAAACTTGTTTGGAATTATAATCATCAAAAGAGGAATCAATTCTCAATTGCTTTGCATAGTAATTAGTTTTAGTAACATTTAACATAAACACAGGCACATGTATTTATAAAACATATCTATTTTGTCAATATTGGAGAATTTACTTTTTTTTTATTTCAGCCTGCAAGCACTAATAGAACGTGAATGGATACAAGCTGGTCATCCGTTTGCTTCAAGACATCGGTATTCCTGCTACACACCACAGCAGAATCGACCTAAAAATTCTGGTGCTACATTTACGCTTTTCCTAGACTGCATCTATCAATTGTACATGCAGTTTCCATGCAGTTTTGAGTTCAGTACGCAAATGTTAATACTGCTCTTCGAACATAGTTACTTCTCACAATATGGAACATTTC
>NC_051846.1:46715314-46728120 GCF_002237135.1 Teleopsis dalmanni
ATAATTTGGAAGAACTTGTGCATTACATGCATACGAAGCCAATAATATATTTTACGAAAAATGTATGCCAAAACAAAGTGTATGCATTAACTTCAGAAATATTGCTCCATGTACCCTTGCAAACGAAATCATTTAGTAATTACCATCGCACATATGCTAAGAACTGTGTGCTTTGGCTAATAAAGCAAACATTAAAACAACAACTACCAAATGCATGTTCCGTTCTTTCATGCCTATATGGAAGTAATATTAACAAATCTATTGTATTTGTTGACTATAGCAAATTGTCGTAAACCTGGAGACTGTGCACTTAGCAAAGAAAATAAGAAGGATTTTACTATATATGTCCTATGTTAAAGTTAAAGTTCCATTATAAATATTATTAAACTAAATTTATTACGATGTTTGCAATACAATTGAAAACTTTTATTATTCTAGTGCTGCTAACCAGATGAGAATTGTAATTTTTAAATACTCTATATACGTATAAAATAATGATAAAAAGAAGCTACATTGAAACTCTTCAGATATATTTAAAATTTAGGAAACTATTTAATATTGCAGATTAGTGATCGGTAGTGCTTTTTCAGTTATTGCATTTTACTAAAAGTACCTTTTGTTTTGGTTTTCTCGTTTCTGTGCTACGTGCTGCTTTGTGGCATATTTTATTATTTTTTGTTGGTGCTGACTTGTGCCAAATTTTTTATTTTTTTATTGGTGCTGTTTTGTGTCACATTTTTTGTTTTCTGTTGGTGTTGTTTTGAGCGGGTTTTATTTAGTTATTTTTTCTTTTTTTTCATTATAAATAATTATATATTTCACATAATTATTATAGACTATATATTAAATAACTACCTGTATCTTGTTTAGTTAGCAACGAATGTAGTCATGGAACTCCCATCCGCACCTTTGCTTCAAAAAAACAACCCAATCTAGCTCCAAAGAACGACTTAGGCTAGATGAGGCCAAAGTTGGCGAACAAGCCAAAACCAATAAAGTTCTGAGAGCAGACAACTCCCGGCTTCTTCTTCGAAGTGCATTGTCCACTTCGAACGTTTATACTTTTGTTTTATCGACAGCGATCTTAAACTTTTACAAAACCATTGTCTTAGATGCTTAAGCCGCGATGGTGCCAATATTCGTTAAGTTGACATCTTATGTATATATTTATCTACTCTTTTTATGCTTGAACCATTTATAGTAAATCTCGTCCCTTTTGCTTATTATCATATATTGTATTTTATTACAACTTAATTTTAGTCCATATTTATTAAATTTTCTTATAATATCGTTTAATAGATTTTGTAATCTCTCTAAAGAATCCATTAACCATAACTCCGTTTATTCCATCAAATAGAGTTTTATTAAATATCGTTTCGGAATAAATATTAAATAGCAAGGGTAACAAAATGCATCCTTGTCGAACAATGCGTTTTATTTGTAGTTTCTCTGTGAAGCAGTTTTGCACGTTGGTTCCAGTACAAATTTGCAATTATTCGAATATCACTTTCGGCTAATTGACATTGCCATCTATATTAGTTTTTCATGTTGAACTGTATCGAAGGCTTTTCAAAATCAATAAAACAGAAAAATATGTCTTTGCTATAGTCTCTACTTCTTTCAACCAGGACTCTAATTCCGTACAACGCTTCTCGTGTCCTCAGTCCTTTCCGAAATCCAAATCGTAAATAATTACTACTAACGGAATATAAATTTTGCGGTTCAAACAATTAGTAAATTTGATATATATTTGACTATATATTATTTTATTTAAGTATATATTTAAAATAATTATTGAAAAAGACAAAAACATTTTTTGATATACATAAAAATTTAAAAATTTTCGAATAATTCAAATTTTATTGAAATTTTTAAAATTCAAAACAAAATATACAACAAAACAAATCTTGTCAAAGGTGAATGCCATCCAATGAATTTGGAAGATATATTTATGGTGCACATGGAAGTAGTAAAGCAGTGCAAATATTTACACAATTTGCATATTAATCCATTTTATATTGTATGTATAACACTATTTGCATTATTATCTTGATGTCTGATCCACAAAAGTTCAATGTCATTCAATAAAAAAACAAACACAAAGAGCATCAAATTTAAAAATGTATTAAAATAAAATTATTAATAGTAAAAATTATAACAAAATAAAAAATTACAATAATAAACTTACATTGAGGCAAATTAACACCTTCCGCACATTTGGAAAAGAAATATTTTGCGAAATTTTATTTAAAAAAAAATACAAATAATTAGAAATGATTATATTATTATACAATCAATTGCCATAATAAAGTAGATCTATAAAACACTGTTTTCGGGTACCCATAAAAAGAGGTTCCCTGGTGGGTGCAAGCCACCAATTTACTGTTTGGTTAATGAAATAATTTGTTGGACGATTTATTGGCTGCGATATGCGTTGTGCGGGTGTTAATGTGAGATTATTTAAAAAAATATTTTTTTAAGTATATAGTTTATTTTAAATATTATAAAATATTTTTTTTATATTTTGATTTATGTTTTACCATGGGATTTATTTTGTGAATTAAATCTTAGCAAAAGGGAAGTACGTTGCGATTGTTTTTAAAAAATATTAGCAGAAAATTATGAACGCGAAAATATTCATTATGAATGAGAATTGAAAGTAAAGTTTGTGGGTTAAGTCTTTTGTTTCAAGAAGATAAATATTTTTAAAGCTGTGCTTTTTCTAAGAATTTATTAAATAATATATAATAGATGAGTTAATAAAGTTTACTTTAATAATTAGCATGAAAATATGTATTATATCTTTTATATTACAGTAGTTTTGTTATTCGTTGGTTTCTTTATAACAAAAGGTAATTTAAAAAAAAATTAGTAGTTGGCATAGGATATGAAGGTTTTCTGAAGATTGCATACTATTTACACAGATAAAAGGCGAAGAGGTATAAAAGAAAAAGGTTGCATTTGAATTTAACTGTCTGAATTGACAAAAAGTCTCAATTTGGGATGTTTATACATTTAGCAATGTAAATAGATAAAGATTGATTAATCCATTCATATTGTTACTAAGCGTAATATTTAATATCAAGTATGTTTAGTCCATAACATTTCTTAATTTGATTTTCTTTTTTAAAAATTATTAAATATTTCAATTTATAAAGTGTTTTTATGAGATAAGTTATAACTCTATTATTCTCCAATTTGCAGATATTGTAATAAATATCAAATTTCCAATCAAATCGCAACTGGTTAGCATGTGCTAGTGGTGGCACATGTACCTTAACATTAAACTCCAAATTCTCAATTTTTCATGGCATGCCGCTTAACCGGTGGCAACCGTTTTAATCGCACGACAAGAACTGACAAGATTGGAGACAAGTGACCTCAGTGGCCGCGCTCAGAAATTGTCTGCACATAAATGCTTCTCATCCATCTGGTTACAATTTAAAGTTGCTGAGTTATATGCTTTTTGGATTTTTTTGAATGTGATTCCACCAGTTTTCATCTTTGTTTAATGGCAAATGGGCAAGTTTGTTTTTTAATGTCTAAATTTAGTTTTCCAAAAAAAAAATAATCAGTTATTAATTTTGAGGTCACATATCTTTTGCAGTCGTAAGTGTTAAAAATTTTTATTCTTTATCTTAAAGTAAATAATTCATATCTACAATTTTATTAAAGTTTAGTTCTTAAATAATTTAATACATATTGAATAGGTCAACGGAGATTGCAGTATGTTTAAGATAAGCTAAGATAACTTTATTCACCTCCGTTTTAAATTATGTTGAAAAATTGTTTAAAATCAATAAATACTTAATTAAAAAATCAAAAAGGTGTTAGAAAACTCGATTGCACATAATAACAATTATTTTAATATCACATAAAAACGTTCTTACAGAAAACTTAATTAATTGACTAAAATAAAATTTGTATATCAATAAATATAAAGTATACATACTAGTTTATTTTATAGTTTTTTATGTACTCTATTAAATCTCTTTTAGATTTTCGACATTTTATTTAAAATGTAAGAAACTGTGGATTTAATATTATTTAAATTGAGCTGATTGTATTGAATCTAGTTATTTATTTTAAAGTTGAAATGAGTAAAGAGAGAGATATATATGTTTACTTACTGTCTACAATGACAAGTAATTTAATTTCAGATCTTGCGTTAATATTCTGCAGAGTGATAAGAGTGATATCCTGCTGCAAGGCCAAGGTTCCTGTAAAGCTAACATTGACAAGATCTTTTTACTGATGGACTACGTCTAAAAATATAGCATAGTAACTTAAGTTAATTATACAACATTGTTGGGTGAATTGTATGTCATAATTCTGAAAAGGTTTTCATTTGGGTAGTGTCATATTACTGTAGTATATCAACTAAATCAACTATGTTGATATCAACTATGTTGATATCAACTATGTTCTATTTTGAATTAATTAACTTTTTCCCTTATCACCAGGTCTAGTGACCGAGTAAATCTTTTTAGCAAATGTGGAGATTTTTTTGTCGTAAAAGAATATTTTAAATATCTTGACAGAATGCAGTATTTAAATGGATTAAAGGAAGTTAGGACATCGTTAAATAAAATATGTCAATTTGAGAGTAGAATATGTCCAACAAAAAACAATACAAAAGAAGTGATTTCGAACATTCCTTATGGGTATGAACTTTTTTTTTGAGATAATACACGATTTTAAAGATTATAATTAATGATATTTTAGTAAAAATTTGACTGTATTTCACACGAAAAATAATATTTGCTAATGACCATCTATTCATTGCATAAATACTTCAAAAATAAGTAAATCATTTATGTTAGGAAAAAGCAAATATATTCAACGTGGTTAATAAAATTAAACAAATCAGTATCCTACAGGATATTAAAAGCGAAAGCAGTAGATGTATTTATAGAATATGTTATTGCTTATGCAACAATTTGTATATTAAAACTGCAACAAATATTTTAATTAGTCTAACAATAATCACTGTTTTAAGGTGCATGTAGACATGATTACTTTATATAGCAAATAATCACAATAAAATGAAAATAATAATTTATAAATATTAAAATATAGAGTGATTATATTATAATGTGATACTATTATTATCAGATTATTATTCCAATTTAATAAAATTGTCAATGAGTGAGTTCATACAACTGTAAAATGAAAGATTTCAGAATGAAGAAAAGAAAATTGTATTTATTTTAAAACACTAAGATATCACAATGTAATACATGGAAAATAATAAAACCATAACTTAATTTTATCATTGAATTTTTTTAATTTAAATGAAACATTGTATCTCTTTAAGTATACGATGCTTCTTTACTAATAAATAATCAGTTACCGATACGGTAATAATAACATATTATATATGGATAGCTCAGTGGACCTTCATTATTCAATCAATAAACTTGACACATTTAGAATTTTTCCTCTTTTAAGCAAATCTTTAATATGTACTTACTTATGTAGATAAATAAAAATTAATTATTACTAATATAAATAGAAGACCGTTTAATTCTGCACGACATATGATATGCTAATGATTTATTTTGCAAATGAAGCTGAAGGCTGAGATTGTAATAGAACTACTTAAAGGCAAAGGTAGAAGGGCTTTAATTTATTATTTATCTAAAAAATATTTTAAAAATTACCATGAAGTTGTGTAAATATAAAATGAAAATGAGATAAATATTTTAAAATATTAAATATAATTAATTAAAAACTAATTATGAAAAATAAAATAACTATATATTATATAGCATGAATTATATTAGCATGAATTTTGAATTCATGGTCTTGAGAAAAAAATACATACCACATATGTTAAAATTATTTGGTACTAGTAAACATCAATTTGCAGCTAATCTAAGGAGTAAAAACCTTGAAAAACAGAAAAACTGTTTCTACAAAAACAGGAAATGAGCAAAGTTTATTAAATGTTCATATCTACGAATATACTAGAATCAATGTAATGATTTCAATTTTAAAATAAAAGATCGTACATATTCACAAAAACTACAATGAAGCATCAATTGCCTACTACTGCAACTCTAGACACCAAATTGCAAAATGATGAAATACTTATTAATTACTAATAAAAAAAAATTTATTCCAACTTTTGTCATTTATAACACTTCCTTTAGAGAAGTTTATTATAATTTTAAAGATCTTTCAACTCAAATGTCTAATAGAACAATTTAGTCGCTTAATAGTAATATTAATTCTTGTTGGAAAAGTCCTATATTTAGTTCCACAAATAAGACATATTAATAGATCAATAAATTCCCATAATACCAATATAATGTTTATATAGTATTCTATTCTGAGACCTTTCGTCACATAATCTTTTGACAGAAATTTCTTCTACTTTGAGTTCTTCGATGATAGTGTAAGATACATTTTGGCTTGAGTACGAAATATTTTCTTAGTATCTATTTTGATATGAAGAAATTACAACTAAAAACGACAAAAATAGCTTCTTTGTCGTCATAAGAAGCATAGCTTTTGGCAAAAATAATTAATTTTACAACTAAAAACTTTCTGATTCAGAGTTAGTTGATAGAAAACAAATATAGTTTATTCAAAAAAATTAAATATATTTAAATACGATTTACACTATTGTGGTACTAACGATGAATAATGATATAAGTCAATTTCCCTCATGCAAGTATCTTAATTTTTAAAATTTTTTTCGTTTGAAACTAAAATCTCTAGATGAAAGAACTCGATTTTGTCAAAGTTTCATATGCTTTTAGAGTTTTTTACATTGGCGATCAATCAAATAAAACTAAAAATAATAATTTATTATTAATAATAATAAAAAATAATTTATTTCTACATCTTTGAAGTACTCAAATTTCAATTTCTATATTGATTTAAGTATAACATGATCAAGATCGCCACTTTCCCCCACTCTCTACATTTATACATCTGATATTCCATTGTTAGGTCCCTCGACTTTGGCGTTATATGCTGAAGATACGTGTATGTGTATGTTATACTCAGACAAATGTGGAGACAGAATCCGTCAACAGTGAGAGTGGGTGATATGGTGATAAACTGGGAGGATAGCGTTAAATGTCTCGGCAACACGTTGGACAAACGATTCACATGGGTTAAACATGTTCAACTGAAATGAATTAGCTGTGCCAAAATTCTTCATTACCTCCAACCGCTATTTAGAAATGAAAACCTCAATGCTAAGAACAGGAAACTGATATATAACCAAATAATTTGTCCGTCACTTTTATATGGTTGTGTAGCGTTAAGCAAGCTTTCAAAACACTACTATTCACCAGTTAGAAATTGCACAAAGTCAGGCTCTGAGAAGACTTTTCAAAGTTCCATGGTACATCAGGACGAATGACATCCTCAGGGACCTCAAGATTGATCCCATAAAAAAATACATAAAGGATAGAGCCCTGAAATTATTTGCGAAATCTGACAGACTTACTAACACCGCGTTATCAAATCTCAGAATGGTTACAGGCTCCTCGGGGAGATATGCAGATCTGAGGTCAATTATTGCTTAGTCTAATGAAGTGATGAACAATAATCCAGTCAAGACGCAAAGAGGGGTTTTGTAGAAACCTCGCAGTTAATAGAGAGTAAAAGTGCTCAGGTGCACTGACTCAACTCAACTAGTCTCAACATAGAAGATCATTAAATAATGAAATTAATGCTTAATACAATAGTGCAAAAGAAGTAAGCTGCTGCCTTTTAAAAAATGATCAAACGCAATTCTATAAAACAATTGGAGTAAAAAATATATTAGAATTAATTTTATAATTTTTTTTTTCATTTATGTGAGACAAAATATGCTTCGAAATTATAAGATTTTAAAAAATAACACGATCCAAGAAAAAGAGCCATGGAACTTATTCGTGAGCTTTAACTGTATATAAGTTAAGTTGAGCATTGTGTACATGCGTGAGTAAAGTGAAAGGATTTTCTTCATAAATGATATAAATTCAATTCAGTAGGGTATTTTACTCGTTAGATTTAATTGTTTTAGTATATGTTGCTGAGGATTTCTTTTTATTTTTCAAAATACATTAATAATATTATTTTAATGCATGTAGTTATAGGTCTTGCGTAGTTAACGATTGCGTGTTTACTAAATTTATGTTATTAAATCTACATAGAAGGCTTCAAGCAATTTATATTCAAATAATTTTTTTCAACATTAACTAATATTTAGGATTTAATGCAATCATTTCAAATGTGATTATACCTACATATAAAAGTAAATTTTTTTTTTCTCCCAAGACTATTGCTCTACTGTTGAAAATTAATGTAGATCAGCTCCAGGCTTGTAAACAAAACATTAAATAAACTTACAAGTTAACCATCTAAGCACAATTAACACAGAAATGCCTTAAGTAAACAAAAATATTAGCAGTGGCAGCCGCACATGTCAAATAATGTAAAGGTTGCAGAGGTTTTTACGTTATTAATTGCAGTGTGTGGCTTCATTGTAGCCAATTTGGTGCTGAGGCACATGACAAAATGTTTAGCACTACCTAGGCCAACACTTCAAACGATTTGATATAAAAAAAAAAATAAAATTACTATTTAGTCAGTTGTAGATATATGTATATATGTGAACAAATAAGAAACTACGTATGTAAATATATCTGTACTGATAGGGCCAGTCTCGTCTGGTCAAAGACGTTGCTGACTTTGTAATATCGAAAGCGAGTTTAACGAGTAAAGATTAAAAAATAAAAGAGATAATTGAGAATAAAAATATATTGAAAAGAAAAAATTGATTGCTATTAACACGAAGACGTCATCATTGAGATAGTTTTTTTTTTGTTTAGGTTTGCCAAAAAAACAATAAAGCTGCGAAGAGCACCAACAGGTTAAACGTATGCTTGCGTACAACATTTTTGTTTTTGTATAAATTTTTTCCAAACAAACTAAAACATCTTCTGTGAGGTTGTTTGTTGCTAACATAAACTTACAACAGTACAAATATACAATAAGCGGCTATGCTAAATTAACCAAAAAACAAAAAATATATTAAAAAAAATATTTAAGAAAATTTTATATCTAAAAAAAAAACAACTAAATTTTGTTGCTTTTTTTAGTAAAAAAAAAATTTTTTTTTTTAACTAAAACAACTTGCTTGGCCAGCAGCATCTGAATTGCGCTCTCGATCGTACCGATCTTCAATCGGTCAGAGTGTTACCAGTTGTCGCCCAAGCAAAAACGTGCTTGAACATCTGCTCTGAGTATATATAGAAAATCTATAGGTTTTGATGGTTTAGTTGGTATCCCACACTCGACCTAGAAGTGAAGCCAACAGAGTTTAATACCTCAGCTTGTCAGCTCTATTGACAATTTTTTTGGTCAAATCAAATCGATCAAATTCAATTGCAGATTGAATTCTGATACGATCCCATAAAATCGGTTTAGCAATAAAGGATTAACAATATTTGCCAAATAATTGGATACACGCAAAACGCAAGGATTTTTTATATATATAAAAACGCGTACAACAATCCCAATTTAGTGGTTTAATTGTGCTCAAAATGGTAATAAAAACTTAATTAAAATTTAAATGTATAAAAATTTTTATATAAATTAAATATAATTTGAGTGAATGAAATTGTGCAAGAATTAGTGCAAAAGGAACTAAAGAACAAATATAACAAAAATTTTATGAAATCTAAAGACAAATTGCGAAAATATTTAATTTGCAACAAAAAAGATATTAAAATATTGCAGTTAATGATGATTTTTTTTTTAAATATTAACAAAATTTTTATTTTTTGATATATGTGTTAAGTGTGCCATGCTGTGAATTAAGAATTGTTTTAATATTTGTTAATTATTGCTGCCGCTGTTGATGTTGATGTTGCTGCGTTGTGCAGAGAATGTCACCTTAGCTGACATTTAGTAATATTTGCACATTTGCTAGTGACAATCAACATGATTTATGCTAATTTTGCAGATTGTGTAAAAAAAATGGCCAATGAAGTTGTGCAAATTAAAAGCAAAATAAAAAGAAGGAAACTATTATCTACTTAAGTAGTAGCAAAGACAATGTCGAAAGGGATTAATTGCATACAATTAATTGCATGTTAATAAAATTAAAAATCACTAAAGATACTTTCAAAACTATATTTCAGTTAAAAAATCATTTCTAGTGTTCTAACGTATCACATCCTTAATGAAATATTTGATCTTAAATTTCTGACCTTGACTCAGTTGCCTGCAGTTTGATTTATAATATCAGCGCTTCACTTTCTTAACCTTTCATTAACATAGTTTCAATTAATGCAATTATTTACTTGACACATATTCATGCCATGGTGTTAATATAAATTATTAAGAGTTCAGTTTCAGTTTCTGAAGCGATTGCAACTAATTTGCATCTAGCATAAAAAAACAATTTGTTAACTTCTCTTGCTAAAGCAAATATATTTGCATAAAATACATTTATTTATAATATAATTCATCTGCAATTGAATTTATTAATGACCGAGGGTTATTAAAAATTGTTCATATTCCATGTATTCTAGCTCAGCCATCAGACGATGATGTCTTGCAATTAAAAATACATAAACTCATTCTTGTTCGTTGCAAATGCAAATTTTAATTTTCTTTTTGCTTTAGCTGCAGATATATTTATTTAAATAAAATTAAGTCTGACATTTAATTGACATTTTTAGGCAATTACAATAGCTAAAGTCTGCAGCTCATTATTTTTTGTACCTTAACTTCTAATGCATACGCATGTGCATACTGCTAACGCATTAATTGTGAATATAAAAAATACTATATTTAATAGTTCATACAGGCAATTAATAATTATAATAATTTATTTGTTTATTTAATTGATTATATATATCATATATTTTAAAAATGTTCGATTATTGTTGAAAAGAAATGTTAACGCGGCTGGTGTCATTGCTGAACGAAAGACTCAAGCAACAAACTTGTTAGGCGTCATCGAAGAAATTTATGGTCGTTCTTGGCTTTAGGAGCGTATTATAAAATTCCAGTTATTAAAATATAAAATATATCAATTTAGAATGCAATTAAAATTTATTTATTTGTTTACTTCAAAGCATATACAGAGACTTGTTGAAGAAGGTTGTAAATATCTTGAAATAAAATCAACTTATTTTTTAAAATAACTATTTCTTCTAGTGTAAATTTTGAAATTTATGCGAATGATTTCGGCATAACGTTAAAATACTATGGATTCTGTTATACAAAAATGTGTAGACAGAAGTATCTGTTGATGCATTATAATAATATTTTTATATTACACATTAATATTGCAGAAGTTGAAATTTCAATTTTATAATCTTTGTTGTTTCATAAAAGTCTCTTTATTTTAAATTCATTTATTCATGCCTGTAAACTAAAATTTTTCATATTCCATTTGATATAGATACTTTATCATGGATAATTTTTCTCAAGTTAGATAAAGGATAGATAAAAAATTTGGTTGTTTGAAGTGAGGCTAAACTTCACTAGGTCCATTGACTGCGAACGTTCTGAATATTAAACTTTTCAAGTAAAGCTAACTGATTACTTAATCAAAAACCTTAAATAAAAATTTAAGTTATATAATTACCTATATAATTAATAATGTTTCATATCAATTTTTAACAGAAGCATCAAATTATTTTGTCATTATTATTTTCTCCTTAAACCTTTTCTTTGCATATTCGAACAAATGAGTATTTGAAAAAAAAATATTATTTAACCTTTTGTGTATTACAGACCTTTTAATGTTATTAACAATTTCATTCTAATGTTAATACTGAGCGTGTCCTTGAACTATTTAAACATAGAAACTCGTCGTATGTTACACTTTTAAGTAGCCACTTTGCCCTTTAATGAGCAATGTAACTTAATTAAGCAGTAGCCATATTATCATTAATCAAAATTATTACTATTTTTAGGAGTACTAAATTATGAATTATATTAATTAATGCTAATAGTGTCAACATGTATATTTTCGTGTTTATTTTGGTATAACAAATTTTTAAAATGTTTGTGTTTCTACTTACAAAATACAAAATCAATTAAGAGATTTAAATTTCAATGGTCAGTTGAATTGAGGCTGAAAATGCTGGTTTGAATGGCAGCTTAATTAGATTAATTGATTGGTTGCCAAAGATGCGCCTATAAAAACATAAATAAATAAAAAAATATATAAATACAAAACTAAGATTTCATTAAGCAATATTTGTGTTAGGTTTTTTAGTAAAACATTTATAATTGATTTTAAAATTATTTTAATTGATTTTTGTTCATTTGGCATTGTAAAGTTACTTCGGTAAAAGTGCTTAAAAGATTAACTATAAAGAGTTAAATAATTTGAAAATAGTAAACATGATCTTTAAAAGTTTGAAATTTTAAAGATTTTAAAGAAGAATTTTAAAATCATTTAAAATTCTAATAAATTTTATTTATTGGATAAATAAAATTATGTAATATTGTTTTTAACACCTTTTATAATTTCCGCTTAACAATCAAATTTTTAAATTATAAAATTTTTGAGAGTAGAATATCATTTTTTTTATAACTGTGTCGTTTAATTATTAATTAAGAAAATAAACCACAATTAGTAAAATAAAATAAGTACAAAAGACATAAAATAAAAGTAAATAAAATAAAATACAATAAAAAAAAATAAAATAAAATAAAATAAAATAAAATAATATAAAATAAAATTAAAATAAAATACAATACAACAAAATGAGATAAACTGGAGTAAAATAAAATGAAATGATTTAAAAAGAAATTAAAATTTAATAGAAAATAATAAA
>NC_051846.1:46728220-46740950 GCF_002237135.1 Teleopsis dalmanni
CATTGGATGGCATTCACCTTTGACAAGATTTGTTTTGTTGTATATTTTGTTTTGAATTTTAAAAATTTCAATAAAATTTGAATTATTCGAAAATTTTTAAATTTTTATGTATATCAAAAAATGTTTTTGTCTTTTTCAATAATTATTTTAAATATATACTTAAATAAAATAATATATAGTCAAATATATATCAAATTTACTAATTGTTTGAACCGCAAAATTTATATTCCGTTAGTAGTAATTATTTACGATTTGGATTTCGGAAAGGACTGAGGACACGAGAAGCGTTGTACGGAATTAGAGTCCTGGTTGAAAGAAGTAGAGACTATAGCAAAGACATATTTTTCTGTTTTATTGATTTTGAAAAGCCTTCGATACAGTTCAACATGAAAAACTAATATAGATGGCAATGTCAATTAGCCGAAAGTGATATTCGAATAATTGCAAATTTGTACTGGAACCAACGTGCAAAACTGCTTCACAGAGAAACTACAAATAAAACGCATTGTTCGACAAGGATGCATTTTGTTACCCTTGCTATTTAATATTTATTCCGAAACGATATTTAATAAAACTCTATTTGATGGAATAAACGGAGTTATGGTTAATGGATTCTTTAGAGAGATTACAAAATCTATTAAACGATATTATAAGAAAATTTAATAAATATGGACTAAAATTAAGTTGTAATAAAATACAATATATGATAATAAGCAAAAGGGACGAGATTTACTATAAATGGTTCAAGCATAAAAAGAGTAGATAAATATATACATAAGATGTCAACTTAACGAATATTGGCACCATCGCGGCTTAAGCATCTAAGACAATGGTTTTGTAAAAGTTTAAGATCGCTGTCGATAAAACAAAAGTATAAACGTTCGAAGTGGACAATGCACTTCGAAGAAGAAGCCGGGAGTTGTCTGCTCTCAGAACTTTATTGGTTTTGGCTTGTTCGCCAACTTTGGCCTCATCTAGCCTAAGTCGTTCTTTGGAGCTAGATTGGGTTGTTTTTTTGAAGCAAAGGTGCGGATGGGAGTTCCATGACTACATTCGTTGCTAACTAAACAAGATACAGGTAGTTATTTAATATATAGTCTATAATAATTATGTGAAATATATAATTATTTATAATGAAAAAAAAGAAAAAATAACTAAATAAAACCCGCTCAAAACAACACCAACAGAAAACAAAAAATGTGACACAAAACAGCACCAATAAAAAAATAAAAAATTTGGCACAAGTCAGCACCAACAAAAAATAATAAAATATGCCACAAAGCAGCACGTAGCACAGAAACGAGAAAACCAAAACAAAAGGTACTTTTAGTAAAATGCAATAACTGAAAAAGCACTACCGATCACTAATCTGCAATATTAAATAGTTTCCTAAATTTTAAATATATCTGAAGAGTTTCAATGTAGCTTCTTTTTATCATTATTTTATACGTATATAGAGTATTTAAAAATTACAATTCTCATCTGGTTAGCAGCACTAGAATAATAAAAGTTTTCAATTGTATTGCAAACATCGTAATAAATTTAGTTTAATAATATTTATAATGGAACTTTAACTTTAACATAGGACATATATAGTAAAATCCTTCTTATTTTCTTTGCTAAGTGCACAGTCTCCAGGTTTACGACAATTTGCTATAGTCAACAAATACAATAGATTTGTTAATATTACTTCCATATAGGCATGAAAGAACGGAACATGCATTTGGTAGTTGTTGTTTTAATGTTTGCTTTATTAGCCAAAGCACACAGTTCTTAGCATATGTGCGATGGTAATTACTAAATGATTTCGTTTGCAAGGGTACATGGAGCAATATTTCTGAAGTTAATGCATACACTTTGTTTTGGCATACATTTTTCGTAAAATATATTATTGGCTTCGTATGCATGTAATGCACAAGTTCTTCCAAATTATTATAAATTTGAGTTTTGACGAAATTTTATGCTGGCATTGTACAAAAATATAAGGTTGTGCCTATTATGAGGTAAATAAGCATCGACAGTAGCGCAACTATAGTTGTTGTTAGTGTAAATGCTATTAATATGATCGGTATTGAAGACAGTTCTATGCCCTATAGTAGTAATGATATCATGAAGTGTGTTTATGAACACCATGTTGTTTAATAATTAATTATGTTTTATATAGTAAGTTTTCAATATTATATGATGAAATTACATAAAATAGAATTATTAACTTAATTTAATATAATTATATAAAATATAATTATTTAATCAATTATATATACTCGTATTTTGGTCTTGTTATGTGTCCGTAAAAATTTGTTTTGACTTCTCTTTATGATGTCTCGGTTCAATTGTTTCGTACAGCCCCATAGCTGTATACTATACATCCAATTCGATTTTAATGCAGATAGATAAATTTCCCTTTTACAATTGATGAAATTGATGTCCAATTAGCCAATACAGTTGTCCCGATTTGTACTTGATTTAATCAAACTTCTGTTTGACATGATGTTTCCAATTTCGTCTGTTATCAAAATGTAACCTATGGTATTTTCCTGTGTTTGCCTGCGGATCTTGTGTGCCATTTACTTCGAGCATACTTAGTTTTCACTAAATCATTTTGACTGCAGATGTAGATAATACGATCAATATCATGCGGTTAAATCATACTGTACTGTAGTTCGAGATAAATAATAAATGGAGCAAATACCGAAAAAATGAGAAAATCTGGTAAAAAGTGAAGGCCTGGACCCAGATAAAAGAGACGTTCTTCAAAGTGATGCCAAAGCGTTTTCAGAGAACAATAAGTCTTTCCAAAGGGAAAGGTTTTAGTCCATATGCTAAATATTAATTTGTGAGAGAATTCCGAGGAAACACACTGTCACAGAAATAAAACTGGACAATAAAAATGGGTAATTTTACCGAATTCATAGAAATATTGAAATGACATTTCTTTTAATGCAATTTTACCAATCATGATAAACTTGTAATTTTTTTTAATATCTTAAAAAATATAAAATGCACGTACGTCTGAACATAATGCGTGATAATTTCATTGTTTTCAACCGATTTGCTTGAAATTTGATATATAAATAAATAATATATCTACCAAATAATAAATGTTGTTATTATTATTTACTGGTTTATTTTTATAAACACATATTTATATTGTGAATTCAAACAACCCAAACTATTGTTAGATGCCAAGTGACATTTCCATTGCCAACTTTGAAAAATTTGGTTACTACCCTATTCAGAAAATTTTGCTAGTTAAATGCGATTTGTGTTGCTTTTTTGTATCTCCAGAACAAAAAAATTAAGTCGGGGAAATTTTGTGCGAATAATTTTAATTTTAACAATACATCCTTTTCCTTTGCAATTTTGAAAAGCTGTAGTAGCGAGCCAAATTGCAAACATCATTCGACCAAGAACAAAGTTCATGGGGATCGTTTAAAATTAGTTGTTTTAATTGTCATAGAATAGGGCTGTCCAGACCAAATGCTATCGCGGGCCAATACAAATCAGTGTACAGATTGGAGGGCCGCAATCCAAAAGTGTGTATTTATCGTCATAATCAATTCTCACTCATCGGATCACACAAGTGGCGTTACAAGCAGTCAAGAAATAAAATCTTTATTTGACATAAATTGCATAGACCATGTTTTTACCTTAACAAAAAAGCCGTTAATACGTACAATCAACAAATGTTAACTAAAAAGCATCAATGCGAAATGAAAGAAGTATTTCATCTATTGGTTCAACAAAAAGAATATTTTGAAAAACAAGATATATGTGTAAATTGGGCACAATAGACCCGATAGTCGCAGTGCCACATCCTCTAACAATAATAATGTGTAAATTCCTGATCAGCTCCAACAGATAAATTGATTTCACAATACTCTTTAGGTAGTACATATCGTTTTTTTTTAAGCTGTATTTGAACTAATAATGATAATATAAGACAGAAATATTGTTGGAATGAAATTTTTTTTATTATAATCTGGTACATAATTCCATGGCATTTATTTTTTGAATGCAATTTCCGGCATATGACCACCGCGGCAACGAGTTACATGGTCCATTCGATTAGTCCAATTTTTAACTATTTTTTGCAGTAAATGTGGTCGTATGACGTCAATAGTGGAATGAACATTGGCTTCCAATGCTTTAACAATAGCTGATTGTTTGTTAACAGGACCACTTCTGGAAATAAAATTGTTACCAAATTGATTAAGTGCACTGTATTATAAGTTGCACCTTATTGTTGGAACCAAATGTTGTCGATGTTTCACTAATTAATTTTTGGAAATAACAATTCAGTCAGAATGGCTTGATAGTGCTCGCCATTCACCATAACACCATAACGGCAGCTCCTTCCTCATTTCGAAAGAAATAAGGACCGATGATAATGTAAGTAAATGTGATTCGTTAACGGCTTGTGGATTATGTTCGCTCCATATACGGCAATTTTGCTTATTGGCGTAGCCATTTAACTAGAAATGAGCTACATCATATTGACCGAAAAATGGATAAAGTGTTATATGAACTTTACAAACAGATTTATTTTTTACGTTTCGTGATGAGGTTTTGATAACGATAGTTTTCATTCAGCTAAAAAAACATCAGATGTATTAAAAATGCTTTGAAATATTGAATTAAGAATTTTTGTCATATAGAAATAAAAAGATATAAGAACCTTTTTAAATTCTATCATATCATACAGCTGGTATAGATGCGCTAAATGTCCATCACCATTGGTTTTAGAGACTTCTATAGATGTAATTGCCCGTACAGAAATTGAAACTCTGTTAAATTTGTTTTATTCAATACGCAATATTTTCAACTTTCGCCTATTTATTTTTATTTAAACAAAAGCTTTAAGAGTTTGGAAAGTTAAAGTTAAGGTTCACTTCTATTGAATTTATAAATTTTTTATGTTCTGAGAGACCTCAAACTTGAAAAAATATTTTATATATATTTAAAACCTCAGAAGTATTTTAAACACTTCTTAACTAAATGGCTTCTTTTATATTTTCACAATATATTACACATAAATTAATTACATTAGCAGTACATTAGCAGTACAGGTGTTTTTTGCGTTGAATATATAATTAAAAATATTTTATATTGTTTTACGGAAATACTTCCTAAAACTTTAAAATAATTGTATTTGGTTATATATTAAATTGTGCTGCAGGCTTCACAGTGTCTCGCGCTTGGTTCACTGGCCAAACTCTTTTTGAATTTTTCGAAAGGCAAAAAAAGAAACACAGTCGTACGCAAATGAATTCCTCAATAAACACTGCTTAATTACAATTCAAGCGTCATTTATCAAATGATTCTTTATAATCATTAAAACATAGTGACCCTGTATTTTTTGTACCGCTTCTTATGTTTCATTTCATTTGCCAAGCTGCCAAGATTGTGCATTCGCAAGAAGAAGATTTGTTGTCACCACGACCGGCAATCAAGGTCGTCGGCGTGAGAATGCTTTGTGAAAAATTACACGTTTTTGTACTTCGTAGATAAATAAAATTATATAAAGCTTTATGCTTCAATTTAACTAAATATATTTATTGCAATAAAACAGATAATATCTACATATGAAAGCATATATTTAACGTTACATACCTACTTCTATAGTATATTATTATTATTATTACATCAATTTATAAATAATTATTAAATATGCATCAAAATATATTTAATGTATTTGTCATATCTAACATAAATTATACTGAGTAAGTTATTCTTTATATGTATAGTAAAATGGAAAAACTTTAATATTCTAAATATATGGAAAAGTAGAAATTTTTAAAAATATATTTAGAAACAAAACGAGTACCAGCACACAACGGTGCCAGATACAAATATAGATACAGTTACAGATGTAACTGTAGCAGATATAACTGCCAAATACAGATATAAGTATAGATACAGTTAAAGATGTATATGGAGATATAGATACCTTTCAGAATTAACATTTTCAATGAACGCACAAAACTCATAAGCAACAGACTTGCCTTTAATTAGGACAAATTCTTAGCCCCTTATATAGTGCAAAACAACCAAAGGTCGACACATTTATTAGGAGCTTAGAAATCGGTTAAAGTACTTAAAGTTAGCATAATAGAATTTTGTTTTATTTAAATTTTTGTGGTAAGAACGTTACTTAAATATTTTATTATTAATATTTTAAAGAAAAATTTAATTTTACTTTTTTGAAGTTGATTAATGTAGTTGAGAGGAAATTCTAAAAGCGACTAGTTACCACATGTGTCTAGTCACCACATGTGTCTAGTCACCACATGTGTCTAGTCACCTCATGTGTCTAGTCACCACATGTGTCTAGTCACCACATGTGTCTAGTCATCACATGTGTCTACTCACCACATGTGCCTAGTCACCACATATGTTTAGTCACCACATGTATCTAGTCACTACAATTAACATTACATGCAACTCCTATATTAGTATACCACAAATATGAATGGAAGCAAGAATCCCCGCTCTCCCCTTTGTTGTACAACATCTACACATCTGACATCCCAATGCTAAGTCCTTCGGTATTATCATTATACGCAGATGACACATGCTTGTTCTTCCATAAATGGAAAATAAAAATTAACAATGAGAAAACTAAAGCCCTGTTTATTACACGTAAACACAGGCAACATCCACCAGGAGTAAGAGTTGGTGACATCGTGATTAATTGGGAGGATAGCATTAAATACTTAGGTATCACGTTTAATAAGCGATTAACTTGGCATAAGCATATACAAGTTAAAAGAAGCAGTTGTGCTAAAACACTGCAATGGTTACAACCACTTTTCAAACACAACAACCTTAGCGTGAAGAACAGAAAACTGATCTATAGCCAGATAATTAGACCAGCATTACTTTATTGGTGTGTCGCGTATAGCAAAGCTGCCGACTCTACTATACAAAAGCTACAAGTCAAACGCACAAACGACATGCTAAGAGACCTTAGAATAGACCCGATCAAAAAATATATAAGGGACAGAGCCCTGAAGTTATATGCGAAAATTGACAGGCAATCCTACTTACCACTATCTAATCTTAGAGTAATCAGTCTCCGCACGGGGAGGTACGCAGATCTTAGATCAATCACTGAATAATTATGAAGCTTATAAGAGATATACAAATTAGTCAATGAGATGGGTGGGACCCTGTAGTACCCCCAGCTATCAAAGAGTAAAAGTGCCCAGTTGCGCTGACTCGAAAAACAGGATCAACATACTAAACATCTATTACAAATATGTTTATATATTTAAAATAAAATGTAATATAAAATTAATGAAAAAAATAGCTGAACAAATTTATTAATTGATCTTAGAAATTATACTTGAAATGGACGAAATTATCCATACATTAATTACTTCGAAATTTTAATATTATTATGGAAGAATCTTATATTCCTTACCAATGCTATATCTTTTCTAATGTAATATGTGACGTCTCTGTTAATGACATAGTAAAACAATTAAATGAATCTCATATTAAAAATGTTATGTAAATACACTACAAGGTTTTTATCCATATCCTATTTAAGATTCTATTTAAGATCTAATATATGCCTTTCAAATAAAACCAATTCAATCTACCTACCTGTCAAAATTAAAAGCTGTGAAATATTGTTATTAAGAATTATTATAAGTAATATTACAGAAATATATGTCATTAATAAATATCTAAATATATAAATTTAAATAAGTGATTAATATATTATTAAAATATCTCTGAACATAAACACCTACTAATAGTTCTAAAATATTTCAAATATATAAAATATATATTAATTAAAAAATATTCTGGACTAAGTACAGTGGAAAAAATTATTTTATTTTTTACAATTGTTGTATACTCAATACATTTAGTTAGAATGCTTAACCTACATTATCTTTAACTTATGCATACCTACCTACATATATCTCAAGTCGTCAGAAGTCCGTTATCATATATTTGTTAACAAATGTGTGCTTGTGAAGTTTCTAATATGTAACTCACTAATTTGGCATTGATGAAAAACATTGATTATTTTATTTTGTCTTGATTACATTTTATTACTATTAAAGTCAATCAAATTTTATGCATATATTAAGATTAGTTCAGTGTTATATTATACAACTGAATATTCATTATTCATGCTCATATTAATTCATCACATCTGATATTTATACTACATTTTTGTTATGACTTCGAATCGCACAAATTTGGATTTCAATTTTGACATTAGGAATTGTGCCAATGACCCTCGCAACATATACATTACATCTGTAATTATATATAAATTATGTTGTAGAAATACTAGTAGCATCTAATGAACTACAATTTTATACAGTTGCGGTGAAAAACTGGCAATTCTTCAGCAGAAATTTTGTTGTGTTTCATTAATAATTCGCATTAAATCCACCATAACTGCAGAATGATCAAAAATATTTATGTAATTATATTTAACGTATATGTTATAAACAAATATTCAGAATGAAATAAGCCAATAACACTAGATACACATCATTAGTTGCCACACAAGTGGATTCGGACATAGCAGATTAGCAGAAAGCTTTTTAGTCTGAAACACATTTAGTATAAAAACACATTATTTTGGTTAATATTCAGATAGTCAATATATATTCGTCTTCATATCTTATACACGAATTCAACACGTTTTTAACGAATTTAAATCTGTCTTACTTATCCTATTGTTCAGTCGTTCAAAACAGGTCTCTATTTCGGTACTTTCTTTATGATTTCAACAAAATTTCTTTACTCACGTTATATCAAGTATATATATCCAGGCTCAAGTACGATAATTGCTGGGAATGAAATATTGAAAACTATGCTGGGTGGATTACAATTTCAGTGATGTCTCCTATAATCAGACTTAAACTTAGACTTATCATCAGGTTCAAACTTTGAATAACCTTAATAAACGGTTATTTTATTTTTTTCATCAGCGGCAATTTTTGCCCTTAATGATTATTCCATTTTCATAAAAATTATAATTTATAATACCAAGTGCATCTCAAAATACGGATAACTGTTGAGCCTTTTATTGGTTTCTTCTACATAGCTTAATCGAATTCGAACTCATTAACGCGCTGCAATATTTAAACAAACTCTTCACTAACTTTGTTATCAACTTTTTCATGGCCAAAAGTGGAATATGTTTCATTGAATGATGTTGGGAATAAAGATCTTATTTGTGTAACCAAAACGGACAAGAACATTGCTGTTAACGATTAAAAGTCATAGTAGCGATAAACGGCAACTTTTTCCTAGAGCAGAGTTTCCGTAAAACTTTTTTAGTCAATATTTTTGTTCGAAGTTATTTGTGTCTTCGAAAACTTTGAGAGCACATTAACACATATATCAGGAAGATTGGTAGGATGCGACTACCTTCTATGTGTATTTTGCATCAAACCTTCTTTTCATATCTTATATTATATTATACTTCAACAATATAAATATAAATATATTTAATTAAAAATTCTTTGCTGTTAATTATCATTCGAATATTGAACAATTATCTTATCTTGTAAGGTTCGCACTACAATATAACTAGCATAACCAATATCATTTTCACTCCAACAAATAAGTATTAATTTTTCAATATTTATTATGTTTTTATAAAAAAGTTAGCAATGTTTTCAAATATTTGATAAGATCGCGAAAAAAGTTACTTTAACTTATTAGAAATATCGCAAATATACTGTTCGTAAAAGCTTGATATATTTCAAAGACCTAAGCCATGTGGAATTGTTAACAGCTCAAACAAAAATATTGACAAGTTTTTTAGGCTAAACAGATCTCATCAGATTCTTCATTGGACTTGCTTTAGTAAATCACTACTATACTAATATCGAATAAAGGACACCAACGTTTGCAGATTTTGAAAAACATCTATTCCTGCTGTGGCATTGACAGGAAATGTGTTTAGTATATCTTAACGACTCTCACTGAACCTATTAACACCTGAGATTTTAGATCAACAGATGTTGTTAAGTTTCTTAATAGACTTAAAGTTTTCAGGTTAGTTGAAAAGACAATCTCCAGGGATATATGTCTTATTGGTTTTGGCATACCACTGCTTATTCTAGTAATAATAATAAATTATTAATAAAATAATTTCAAATACAAAAATCCATATAAATTTTTTTAATTGTCTAAGCGATCAAATAAGTAATATGGTATTATTGTATATTACTGTAATCCAATTCCATTGACTTATAATATTTCAAAATATATCTCGTCATTTCCTCCTTGAATATATTTCTAAAAAAAATGAATTTTAACCCCTTTATTTACGAAATTCGGGCAGGTCTACTAAAAAAAGAATTCATTTTTTGTCAAAATAGTGCATTCAATTTTTTCAATGTTAAAAGCTCTCGTTTTAATACTTTGTTGGAACATTCATTTTTCAATAACTTTTAAATGTATTAAGAATAATATGCTGTGTATAAATATAAGAAGCAATATTATATAATGAAAGATCTATATTGTATGATATTGTAGTTATTATAATATTAAATTTTTTTTTTATCTAAATAATCCTATTAACATTCTCCCAATGATATTTTGAAACAATAGTCATGACTTGTTAGAGTTACATTTTTACTATACTTCATAATTTTAATTTATTATTTCATCTGCCATATCATATGGCAAATCCATTATCCGTTATCTACTCTTCTACATATCTTATTTGGTCTTCAGGATACAGTTTATAATATATATTACTGCGCTGCTCTCCATCAACTTTGGATCATCAAGGAAACAAATTAGTTTCAGCCGAAACAGATTTTGTACACAATATTCTTATTATTTGATGTGCGTTTTTGGATATTACAGAATCTCGTTCTGTACATAATACACATATAATACAAATATACATAATTTATTAACATTTATTATAAAATATCGTAATTGCTAGGCATTTTTTTAGAACAATGCATACCTATGTTTGCCCATATATTGATCGTGCAAAAAACTTGATTCTCTTGCATTTTTTTTCATTTAATAAACAATGCAATTTATTTTAAATTCGATATAATATAATAATATACGTATATATATAATTAACTTTTCTGTGCTATTTCTGTATTCAACGCTTCAGGGTTTGTATTAACTTTAATATCTGCTGAATGCAACACTCAACTATTTAAATAATGTAAATAAAAAATAATGTAACTTCAGGTTAAAATAATCTTATGGACATCTGCAAATATATGACTAGGGATATAACATTCTCAGCTGAGTTTTTTCTTTGGGATACTTATTTATATAATTTATAATCAGTTATTACTCACGGCAGCATAAAAGGACATTTGACATACCTTAATCTCTCATAAAAATTTTATATTTTAACAAATTTTATCAATTGAAGAAATTCGTTATGATTTTAGATATTTGACATCCCTTGATTTCTCATAAAACATAAACACTAATATAATTCAATACTCTTTCAGAATGATTTCACTGAACCAGTTAAAAATTTACAGTAAAAATGATTCCTAAAATGATTCCAAACTTCCATTGAAAGATAAGCCTATTAAGCCTACTTATAAGCTTTTCGATTAAATATTCAAAACTCGATAATACGATAAAATAAAAAAAAGACGTAAAACACAAAACATTGACTAAATACAAAAGCAATATAAAAACCAAAAATAAATATTGTCAAATTAATTTTTGACTAATTTATTACGAAACCTGATTGTTAATTTAACGCACTTGGCGTCCATGGCTTCCCAACAACAACTGCAAAATTCATAAGAACCAGCAGAGGTCCAAGCCGCGAATTGTGCGACTACAAAAACAGTAAAGCCAAAAACACGATTCTTTTGCATAAAAAATTAAACAAAATCACAAAAAAATTAATTTTCAAAAAAAGAAGCGATTAAAGCTTTAAAGAAAATCACAATGAAAATTTAAATTCACAGTTGAGAAACAATTTAACGATCAATTTGCGAGATCTGTGAGATTTGTGAGATCTGCAAGATCTCTTAAGATCTCGGTGAGAAAAATTAACGAGTTTCATGGATTACATATGCGAGGCATCTTCTTTTCTCGCATGGATTTCTATTTACTCGATCTGTGCTTTTTTATTTTTATGTGTAAAATATAAAGGTCACTTGTTTTGTATCCCCATCCGATCAGTTAATGTATCTGTATCTGTATCCATTATGTTTTTGTTTTACTGTGGTTGATGTTATTGAGACACACGAGCTAACATTCATGAAAATTAAATCAATTTGATCGTGTTTTCTTCTTATTTTTTATTTTTTTAATTTCCATACCAATTTGCTATGTAGTAATAAACGCTTGATTGAATGTTTTACAAAAAATTACAAAAACATTTTTAGAAGTGTACTTAACTGAGCTCTCGAGCCAGATTACAGCTGAATTAAGATCATTTAACGGCTTAACTCATTGATTTTTGATTATCTCTTTATTTTTTCGTTTATATGCAAGTACTTGAAATTTTGTATGCTAATAAAAATGTAATTCACACGGTAATTGTACTTAATGATAGCTGTTTAATTTTATTTCGAACTATAATTGCCCTACGCTTTCTTGCACAAAATAAAATTTTTATTAAATTTGATATTTGTGGAAATTTAATACTTATTTAAACCATCATCTTTTTTTTTAAATTGTGATATGTGACAAAAAGCACAAATTTTATTCATTTAATTACTAATAAAATTATTTTTTTTGATGATAA
>NC_051846.1:46741050-46744870 GCF_002237135.1 Teleopsis dalmanni
TGGAGGATGGTTACAATGTTAAATTTAGTGTTATTAAACTAAGTTCATTTATTTGGTTTACCATAAAAATAAAATAATGTAGTTTTACCAGTACACCAAAAGAAAATTTGCATAATTGTAGTAGATTAATAACATGCCGCGGGCCGCAGGCCGTGCTTTGGACAACTCTGATTATCGGGGCTAAAAAAGAATCTTATACTAAACTTAGCTTAAGAGTTACCTAAGTATGCCTTGCAAAGCTTGGCTTAAGTCTTTAATATGATCAGGTTACATTATACAGAATTTTTGGTTTTAAGAAAAATTTATGAAGTTATTTACAAATGATCAACTGCAACTTTTTGAATATATAATTTTTTATGAAATGATTAATTTATAAACGTTTATTTTTTACTTTATATAAAAGTGAAGTTTTTGCAAAATTTCTAAAAGATATGAATAACACAGTCGTTCTGTTGCTTATAAATGCTCATTTATTATACCGTGTTTAAAAATATTTCTACATCTGATATGCACTAAATATATGATTTTATTGAGACATATATTCAACTTTTATTGATTGAGTTCAATACGAATAGCTCTTTTTTTTATAAAAGAGAAAACATATATTGTTATACTTTCACATATAAAATATATGAAGACATGTATATATCATATATATATATATCATACATCATACATATATATATATCAATATTCATACTAGCTACAATCCATAAGCGAATAAAATTGCGAGAAGTATATATTAATGCTGTATATTAGAAGAATTACTAAAAGTATGTTTCCATTGTTTTCATTAAAGTCGTTTATTTGATTTAGGTTGGTAATAACTTTGATTAACTGTACAAAGAGCTTTTGTGCTTTTTAACTTAGTTAAGAATAAATCAAGGAAAAATTCGACATATTTGAAACATGAACCAAAATGTAAAAAAACAAAAAAGAAACAACTTAAACAAAGAAGAGGTGAACATTTTAAAAAATATTTGTTTTTTTTTTTTGAAGAAAATATATAATTAAATAAAAAGAATATTAATTTTAATTGGATATCAACTAAAATGTAAACAAACGAAAACTCTCCTAGAATTTTCACAGTACTTTCTGACACATAAAAACGCTTTGATATGCATACCTCAACTTATGGCAATGGAAACGATCAAGTTTTAGTTTAATTAATCAAAGTTGATTTAGCTGCAGTAGAAACATGATATGAAACAGTACTACCGATTAATTATTAATCGTTTTAGTTCATTTTTAAAATTTTAAATGCACAATTATGATTTCCTGTTGGGTATTTGCTCGCTCTTCATATGTTTAAAATGGAATAAATACCTTGCATCTTATCGAAATTACAGACGACAAGTGGTAGTACGGCATGAGATATAAACAAATCTCGGTACGAACTCTGCACCATGCAATATTGTATTCCTTGCAATCTTTGTTAGAGTTGCCACCTTTTATGTTTCGTATTTTAGTATTTGAAGTGGGCAACATAAACTTTTTTCGGTGTTGCACAATGTAAATAATTGAGTGTAGTCGCAAATCCCTTCTGTTCTTGTTGTTAATCTGTTTGTTCGCAGCCAGTGATTGCGTGCGGAAATTTTACCTGAGACAGCAGTTATAAAACCCCAACCCAATATGGATGTTACCATGACAAGAAGCGAAACTACACTCAATGCGAAAACATGCATTTGCAGTGAATGTCGTCCTGAGAGGTGCAATTGCAATGCGTATTGTTGCTGCTCGTACTAAAGTTCTGCACGAGTATTGAAATAATAATTAGCAGAGTAACCAAGAGCTCAGCACTGGCAGAGCTACTAAAAGCTTTAGCTGTCGTTGAAGCACTCAACTGTTAGAACCACAATGATGCAGTTGGAATTGGTGAAACAGTATAGGTTATGCCACCGCACGTACCAATGTTACGGATGCCATGGCTATGACTATATGTGGTGGATTGAAAGGACATCAACATTGGGCATAGATGACCAGTACTGCTGCTGCTACTGGTGGCATTTTGATGTTAGTTGGATGTGGCAGTTGTTGTTGCTCTTCTTTTCAGATTTTTTTTGTGCTGGCATTGTACATTTAAACTGTGTATTTTAGTATGTTTGTCGTATGTTTGTCTGCCTTTCTGTTGCTGTTGTCATTGCTGTATGAAGGACTTGTATTTAATCGGATTTGGATTGTTTTGAGTTTACATAATGAAGTAGTGAGATGAGTTGAAGTGGTTGTGGCATGATTTTTCTACGAATTGTCATTATGCGTATATTATGTCCTTTCCAGTTTGCTCATCCGTACATGTGTGGGTGCAGTTGGTCATTGAATAGATATGAAAATTAAATAACTTAAAAAACAATACAACACTGATTGTGGCGATCAAGTGTGTAAACCAAAACTGCAAGGACTTACAATTAAAATCCTGCTCATATTGTTGGTTTATATTGACTTTTGTATGCACTTAATGTGATTCCCTATAAAGGCCACTTTAATAAAGTGGAAGTTCAATACATTTTGCAATAGCTTGTGTCAGATTGCAAACACAATGAAAAACAAAAGTTTTAAATTTTATTCGAATTTCTGCAGTTTTATGAAATATTCAAGGAAAAGAAATTTATTAGAAATAAATTTTATATTGTCAAGACTACTAATGAACTTTATTATTTTGCTAAATTAAGTTTTTCTATTAGGCATACGAAGGCTACACTTAATTATGGATTAGTTTCAATTTAATTAGATTTCGAAATATAAGATTTTTGTTTTATAAACAATAGGTTTTCATATTTTTAAAGTCATTATATATATATACTTTCATCGGGAAAAAATTGTGTATTATTAATTTTATTTAGAATTATTGAGTGAATTAATAATTAGCAATTAATTTTTTTTGTTAGAATTAATAATTATTTATAATTTATTAATATTTTAATTTTAGTAATTATTATTAATAATTATTATTAATAATTATTATTAATAATTATTATTAATAATTATTATTAATATGTATTAATTACTCATTATTAATAATTATTAATTAATTATTAATTCAACACCATGCTATAAACAGTTGCGTTGCATTAATTAATAATTATGGTAATTATTAATTCATACACCAGGCTACAAATATTAGCGTTTGTATGTAAAGCAGTGGCATTGCAAATAAATACAATAGTATCCATTGACGTTTTTGTACTCCTCTTCTTATTTATATTAAATCCCAAGAGAGTATAGCTGCTCCACGAACAAAATAAAATTATATCGACGCATACAATTGTTGAAATCGTAAGAAGTCTGATTGTTAGTCTGTAAGATTGTTCATAACAATTTCCTTAATTATAAATGCATCATATCGCACTCAAAATTTAATTTTAAGAAATGATTGACAATTATACCAAAATGAGTGAGAAAGTATATCTAAAAGTTATTATATGAACCGGCACGTGATGAAATCTGTTAGTCTTTGTCGTGGGAGTTAAAGTAAGAGTTTTAAAGTAAAGAGTTTTTGAGTTGAGGATAAGATAGTCGAAACCTGTAGCAATAAATGCCATCATTTTTCGCTATCAACAGGTGTCTTTATTTCAACAAAATAATAATATTTCAAAAAATAAAAAAAACATCTCGATAAACAGTCAGGCAGCCTTTAAGTCAGTAGTGTAGTGTTGGAGTATTCAAAAAAGTGGAAGATTTTAGGGCAAGTATCTTTGTTGTTCTGATTTTCTTATTGCACGAAAAGTGAAGAAAAGGCTTAAGCAGTATTTGGTGTCTTTATGTGAGTAGCACTATGGTAAACTTCTTTGCTCCCAGATCGGCACTGATCATATTTAAATGT
>NC_051846.1:46744970-46749126 GCF_002237135.1 Teleopsis dalmanni
AAATATCGAAAAATATACAGCGCGCGAATTTTAAATGAGAATTTCCGAAAACTTTTCGGTCACAATGTATATTAAAAAAAAAATTTCCTTCTTTGTCTTCTTTCACACCTTTTCTGAAATTCGGGTTGAATAAAGTGCCCAATTTGTTGACATACATTATAACCCAAATTTACTACATCGATCATAGGATCATAGTCTTACCAAGGATAAATCCTTGGTTTATGCCTAAACTGTTATTCAGTAATCTAATCAAATGGAAATCGTAATAAACAATTATAATTACGACAAATTTCTATCTGTAGTGAAAATAATATTTGAAATAAAAATTCTGATATTTCGTAGCAGATAAAAGATAAATAAGCCCGGCATTCCTATCCGTTGAAATTATTTTCCTAAATTTATGACTATAATGATTATTAAGTCATTCAATATTAAAAGTTGTCGATTGTGATGTAAAAGAAATATTATTTAAGACAATTATGGTTTATAGATAAAAGGAAAATTTTTATTACTCACTCTTTATAAAATGTTTATTTTTATGATGATGTTTACAAAACATAAAAATTGCATAAATAGTTTTTTATTTGAAAAATTTAAACAATTTTCCAACATATGCCATATACGATCCAATCTAATGGAATTTGAACACTGCAAACTTTACTACATCCTGATTATTACAAGTAGTTTTACTTCTGTTTTACTTTATGATTATGGGAGATAAAAACTGTTTGACTTCACACTTATTATAAAATTAATGACATATTTGGTGATAAAAAAGTTTTATTTCAAAAACATTTCAAATTATAGTCTTTTAAAAAGCGTTTGTGATTTCCATATGATATAAATCATATATTAAAAAATTTTTGTTTCCCGATATTCGCAATTTATTGCCAACTATCCATATTATTAAACAAGAGTATTATTGCATATGGAATTTTCAAAAAGTTTGTTTCTGGAATAGGAATATCAATTTATAATTGTTTATATTTTCTTTAGCACCTAATATATGTACTTATATGCATACTATTACATACTACTTATATACATACTAATATAAATAAACACATTTATTTTTAATTATGTTTTAATTATATATATTTCAATCAATATTGCCAACAATGTTAGGAAACAATCAAATAATGACAAATAAATATCCCTTAATGATTGAAAAATATACAAGAACATCTCTGTGTTTTAATATTAAGTGTTACGACAATTAATCTCAGTAAAAATATATCTACGTTGAAGTGGTGTTTTAATTAATTGTTATTACGAGTATTAACAATTTAAATTTGCTTATTGCTTATAAAGTGTGAAATAGTGTCAGCAGGATCTTACATTCAAAACTGCTTCCGGGCATGTGGGCACAATTCAACATAGATTATCTATGGGACCGTATATGTGAGAACTTTGAAAATGTCACCCTTTTCGATAATTACGTACCCATTGATAATTACATGGTTGTATCTGGTATATAAACATAAAGATATTTTGAAAGAAATTGCGGCTATTAATAATGAGTGCGATGAGGATGATAGCGTCGGTGAGGAATAACTTATAACGAATTAACGAGTCAAATGGGTCATTCAACAACTACGATATTATGTTTCAAATCATGATGTTCAAAAAATGTTTTTGATTGCTTAAATGTGGAAAAATCAATTGAAAAGATAGAAAAGATCTTTCTTCATATAATTTTTTATGTTTGTATTTTCTTATTAAGTTGGATTATTTAGTTCTAATAAAGTTATGTATATAAAATATGTAAAAATCAATTGAAATATAAAAGCCCTGTTTCTTCTTTTTTAACCTTCTTAAATCGAAATCTCGATAATTCGAAAACCCTTCTAATTCGTAAAAATGATGTTCCCTTGCGATTTCGAATTATCGGATTCGAATTGCTGTATATTTATAATAATAAGTAAATATCCCATAAGGCTTGATAATTTCTCAAGAACACCTTTAACGTTAAGTGTTTTGACAATTGATTTCGGTAAAAAAATTTTTATAACAACTACTTAAAGTATACTGATACTTAAAGTACGTCAAACTAATAGCTTCTTAATTTCACACTAAAAAAAAAATGTTATAAAAATTTATTATTAATATATAATAATAAATAAATTCTAATTATTCAACTAACCACTTTATTTCAAAATATAAATATCGTATATTAATATAACCTGGCATAATATGTAAGATTAAATGAGTTAACGGACATTAGTTTATAATAAATGATTTAGAAAATCTTTAGTTTAGAAAGTTGTTACTCCTATCTTGAATTATCTATACTTAATGTCTTTAAAACTGTTAATGATTACTAAATATGCTAAACTCACACCAACAATTTTTATAACTTTAATACATGCAATATAGATAGATAAATTCTATGCATATTAATAGGCTGGAACTTGTTTGCATACTTAACGCACGTTTCTGCGCTATGGTCACGTTAAAAACCATCTATAAAAACACTATATTGTCATCAATTTGATTGTAAATATTAATTATATTCATAAAATTGATTACATATTGCAGGCTATTGCCTATTGCAGAAGACCAACTTAAAATGCATGTTCGCATGCTAAAATAAAACTACAATTCTTACCACAAAATAATGCACTGCTTTGATTTTACGGCCTACGGTTTACGAGCTATAAAGACCAACTGGTAGTTGGCACTTAAATTGCAATGTATGGCAAATATGCATTAAACTGCTTTAGATTAATTTTACACTACAACTTCAATTAAGTTCATTTTGTTTTTGTTTTTTTTGGTTTAAAAATACAAAAGAACACACTGACCCGATAATACGTGTTGCCTTTTTTTATTATTTCACAGTAGCCAGCAATAGAGGGCACTGCATCAAAAAAAAATGTTTAGATAATTATTTTTTTATATTATCATAAGGCGTGGGTAATAACACAACAGTAATTTAACACTTTAATTAATATACATATTTATGTTTATTTTATATTATTTAAATACAGTTACTCGTATATGTGACTTAATTTATTTAAATGCATTAACTGGTTTAATAAAATTTGCTTTGATTAATATTCCTTGAAAAAACTATTTCTAAACAACATTTACGTTTTTCATATGAAACAAATCACAAAGTAACGCGATATACAGGCACAGTCACAATCACATGTCGAAACCGTCTAGCAACTGACAGAAAACTCAAAATTTGTTACCAACATCACCGGTAAAACAAGGCGAACTAAAAAACAAGCAACGAGCAACCGAACTACCTGCTGTTAGCAACCGAAATAACTGCTCTCTGTCAGTCTCTGTCGTTACTTGTAGATACTTTAAAATGCTCAAATACTCAACTTCGCAACGCTGACGGTTGCTTATGGAACTCATCGGATCAGTTGCAGCTCACCTGTTTCAACTTTACTCGCTTTAAGTAAACATTTTGGTAGGGTGCATAATAAATATTGGCTATGTGCATTTGGACAAGTGGTTGCAGAACAAACGGAAATGTGTGTAGTGATAACGAGCCGAGAGCTAAACTCAACTCAACAGAATAAAATTACAGAATAAATACTGTTTTGGAATTGGGCTTATTTTATGCAAACAAGCACGTTTCAAAACATGCGACCAAAATTAGACTTGAAACTAACAAATAGAAATAGTCGTACTTAGTTGAGGTAAATACATTATTGCTCTTATCTGTTGAATTAAAATATCACTCATTTCGTATTTAGCTAAATTGGTTGCCAAATTTACCTGAACTAAATTTAAGGCGCACGCAAATTCTTTTGAAGGCAAAGGGCAGAATTCTTCCTTATGACTATTTAGAACAAAAACAATTAACTTTAAGAACCGTGAGATATTACGACAAGCATATGACAATTTATCGGTTACATACACCAACAACTTTATTTATATCATTACCATACATAATAACGAATATTAATGAAATATTTATTAATGAAGTTATGGAAATATATTTATATTTATATATATATACATGTGTACATATTATATATATATATTATATATATATGATAGTAATATGCGACTTTAAGAAGACTTAGGCACATCATAGCCAAAAATATACTTCGGGAATATACAAAAATTATGTAAAAAATTATAATATATTATATATTATATATTATATATATATATAAATATACATACATATATA
>NC_051846.1:46749226-46869670 GCF_002237135.1 Teleopsis dalmanni
ACAAAGAAACCTACCCGGTACATACAAAGCAATAGTTCCTGCTATTGCGGCCTATGTTGCTCGAGTACGAACCCCACAACTCTGCGAGACGCAATTGACTAACATCCAAATATGGCTAAACACAGCACTGCAGATTGCAACCGGCAGCTTGTAAGCACAATCAACTGCTGTCTAAGCAATACATGACACATAGATGGACATCCCAATAACGACATGTCTAGCAAAGTCCTCCCTTCAAGATTTATTCCTTGATGCCTTACTGCTTATCATAACCATATCGACCCCTATTGCAATGGAGGCAATATCAGTGGCTCCTAACCCACGTATTCGTATTGTAAACCTTACATGTTATCTGCTTTCAGATGCCGGCGGGTTACAACAACAACAAAATATAGTATATTTAAAAATAAATCAAAAACTTGCATACAATAATATTTTTATGTATGTATTAGATTAAAGTCTTTTTAGTCTTCTTATCAAATTTCTATTCGACAATCCTATATAAGGTTTTAATAAAAGAAATCCTAACTGTTATGTTTATGTCGGAATTAAGCTATATAATAAATAATTGTCGCCATTATAAACCTTGGTCTCGCAGCTGGATATTTAGACTACGTTACGTTGTCAATACGATTAACTGTTCTACTATATATATCGCTATTCTGCTCTACTGAACTACGATCCTATTAATTTTGAAATAGTAATGTTATAGAACTACTATATATGGTTCATGGACAGAATTTATATTCTCATTGTCGGATACTATTTTCAAACACCTCTATTTTATGCACTTTTTTATCCGATTTCTTCAATTTACACTCCATATCCCAACCCATTTATTGAGCTGTTCAAGACATTTCGTGCTTTTGACAAGGTTACAATGTAAAAATAGATTGTAAAAATCAATTAAACTAATTTAAAATAACTTAAAATTAAGTCAAAATTTTTCAATCTTACTTAGTTCCATTCTTTAACTATATATTGAAATAATTTAACATGATAGAATTGTTTTATTAAGATTTTATTTGGAAACAATAAGGTATATTAAAATAAAAAAGGGTATATATGTATTCTTATATAATACTAATTTACTTTAAATTACATTTTTTTTTGTTTATAAGTAGATAGCATTATCGATATACATATAAGCAAATTTAGTAGATAATATTGAGATTATAATTCGAATACTTTATTATATGTTTATATATATTCTTAGTGTTCAGTTGACGTAAAAACTCATATAGAATAGGTGCATATATATATATATATATAGATATATATATAAATTTTATTTCTAAACTCTGTACAACAAATAAACTTTTAGTACGATATTTTTAATCGGACTAACTACTTAAATATATGCATATTTCATGAAAATAAAAATATATTAATAATAAAAAAAAAAAAAGATTAAATATAAGCAAACTTACGTTATCGAGCTGTTGTTATAAAAGAGGAAAAAATCATTTTAAGATAACTTTTACATTCCTTACTTTTCAACAAATTTTACAAATATATTTATTTGTTATTATGAATCATAAAAATAAAATTTAAGAGTAAGCTTTTCGATAACGTTAAAAATAAAATTGGTATATTCAAGAATAAAAAATCACTTATATAAGAAATGTTTGAAGTTTTAAAAGTATTTGTATATAATTTTTTTTTTAAAGTTTGAGTTTTTTTTATAAATGTTGTGTTGTTATTATTTTTCCCTTTTGCCCGCAAGCCTTTATTCAAAATATGTTTTCTTTATATACAGTCTCAAATTCCTTAGGTTAGTAATTATGTTCCAAAGCATTATTACATATATTAATATATATATTCAAAAATTGTAAGCAATGTATTAGTATAGTCGACGATTTATTCCAATTATTTGAAATTTCATTTGTATAAAACCTTTTTCAAAATCATCTAAGTCTCCAATATTGGTACTGATTTGCTTAAAGGCCAAGAAAAAACCGTTGAAGCTTACATTTATTACTATCGCATTTAAGAAAATATATATATGTATTTATTATAACAAATTAATTTTTTTTTTTTGATTAAATCTAAGAATTATTCAATTTTATTAGTTTTTAAGCAATTCTAATATGCTTTAATTTAATTTGTATTCGTATTTTATAAATTTGTATTGATTATGGTTTCTTATTTTTCTTAAAATAATTTCCAGAGCTTTTGAGAACGTATGCATAATAAAAAAAAGAATATTAAATTATTGATTTTACAGGTTATTTCCAACTAATAAAGTTTTTCTATTTTTATATATTTTTTTTTTAAATTTTTACTTTTTTAATTTACTTGCTTGCATTCATTTATATTTTGGATTACGTATGCAGCAGCCGTTGTCTTGCTGTTGGTGATGACTGTGTCGGCGGTGGTTGAGGTGGAGGTGAACGCAATGGAAATGACGGTTGCATAAAACGTATGCACTCGGCACCATTATCATTCACCCCCGACGTTTCACTAGCTGCTGCATTGAATGCCGAAGTAAAAGCATTGGCGGCTCAAAGGGTGTGGTAATTACGTTCGTTGTGTGCCTTATAAAATTTGTAGGCAACTAAACCAATGGCCAATAGACCTAAAGTCAAAACGATACCCCCGATAAATGAAGAGCTGTCAAAACGATGACATGGTGGTGGCTCTGGTGCTGTTGTTGTTGTATCAGGCTTTATTGTAGTAGTTGAGTTGGGTTTCACAGTAGAAGTGGTAGGATCAGGTTTAACTGTTGTAGTAGTTGGAATTGGAGTTGGTTTAACCGTAGTAGTTGTAGTTGTAGTAGTATCAGGTTTTATTGTAGTAGTGGGAATCGTAGTTGTATTATCAGGTTTAACAGTAGTATTGTCGGGTTTTACTGTAGAAGGGGTAATTGTAGGTTTGTCGGTTGTGGTAGTAGTAGGTGAAGTATCAGCTTCAGGCTTAACTGTAGTAGTTGGATCTGGTAATTTTGTTGTAACAGTGTTTGAAGCTGTAGGTGGTGCTGTTGTAACTGGTGGAACTGCATTTGTATCAGAATCCGGTTTAACAATTGCTGGTGGAGCCTCATCTTTTGTCGGAACTACTGGAACACTAGAACCATTGGTATTTGCCACAGCTGCATCTGTGTTTAGAAATAAAAAGTAGTTTTAATTATATGTGAATAATTTATAGTCTATATTGTTATATATTATATAATTATTTTTTTTATCAGTTAAATATCATTTATAGACGGAGTATCCTTTATTTGTCATTGTGCAAATTAAACAAATATATATGTCTGATTTTATATATATATGGAATTTAATGTTAATTATTTTATATTAAAACGAATCTTTTATATATATATTTTGTTTGAAAAAATTTTTTTTTTGTTTTTAGTTTTTTAAGTATCTGTCTGAGTAGTAAAGTATTATATGATATTTTAGTATATGAAAATATTTTTTTAAGGCATAAAACAACTGTATTAATTGCAGAGTCATTTGCAGTCAAAACACATGTGCCATATGATTAGAAACTGTTAGTATATATATCGCCAAATAATACTTAGTTTCTACAGTTTACAGTTTCTATTCTACAGTTTAAATTGTTTTATATTATTGTAGTTGCTATTCTTAGAATATAAATCAATAAAGCTCGCTTTGAATTAAACGTAAAAACCAATTTATTTTTCTTTTAATTGATATGAAGTGGTATACTGCTTTAAAAATTTTGTGAATTAAATGTAAGAGGTATGTATTGGTGATATCTTATATTTCACCTTCCACTAAATTGCAGTATTAAATAATTATTTTGAATTTACAGTCACTATTATGTTACATTTTGTAATATCTATAGCTGTCTCAAAAGCTTTTCAAATTATATTTAATAATGTAATATAGATAGTACACAAACAACAAATATCTAGATGTCCAATGCTAACCACAAAATCGAAAAAGATTGTAAAAATCAAAAAACAGTTATTTTTTAGTATAAAATTATTATTCTAATATTATAACATCCTAATTCAGTCTCTATACATAGAAATAGACAGCTAAGATTATAACCTCCCTTCAAAACAATTTCCAAACAGACGACTAAAAATGTTCCGATTACTCTTTTATATCACGTGTTTCGTCTTATAATAAGGCTACAAGTTTTTATACAAAAATCATATTATAATATATGTGATCAATTAAAAATAAAAATATTGACCCTATTTATACCTGCGGCATCTTAACCGTTGAAAATGTTTTCAATTGAATTTTACACTATTGTTAAATTTATTTATTTTTGTTTAGTATATAGTATATAGACACACAAGACTTGCTAGCAAAAAATAACAAATAATAAAATATAATATCCATATCAAATTAAAGAAACGTAGCAATCATACTCATCTCCTTCTTGTCTTTGATTAGAAACAGATTTCATGCGCTAAGCTGTCGGTAGTATTGATATGCCTACTGAAATAGGGGAATACCCGAATATGATTTTATTAAATCATTGCGAATTGTATGTATATTTTATATTATGATGTATAATCCGTTGTAAGTGTTCATATCTTCAACGTAATTTGAGTTTTTATTTTTTAATGATAGAATTTATTTCAGAAAAAAAATACTCTATTTTTTATACTATATAACTTTAAGATTTTCTTAAAGTTATATAAGACTTTCGAGTTCTTATATAACTCGAAATATTACAATATAAATTTTTTTAGAAACGCATAGGAAAGCGCATTTGGGATAGTTAATTTCTCCCTAATGAACGTACGTAATGAAAGATAAAGCCAATTAAATCAGCGAAAATTGTAGTTTTTGTTTTTTAAGATGTATATACCATATATCGCTGGTTTGGTCATGTCGTGTGAATGGATGAAGATGCTTTAGTGAAAAAGGTGTTTGAAGCAGTAGCTGGAGGAAGAATGCGTAGAGATAGACCGTGCGTCTGGCGGAGTGATCAAGTTGAGGGAGTACTAACCGGATATGAGATATACGAGACTGAAGAAGGCGCGCAGGCATAGGAAAAAGTTTAAATCGATGTAAGACGTAGCCTCCACGACTTATTAACACTTCTAAAGACCACAAAGATTTATATTTTTTACAAGATATTCAACATACCGTAGAAATACGGGTATAGAGTTAATTTCAGATTATATTTAAAAAAAAAATATATAAAAGTATGCGAAAATTTTAATTCTACTTAATTATCACTGACTTATTAAAGAGGTCTCGGTCTCCTATGCGTAATTTATACAATTCATGACTCATTATTACTTTAAATAATAACTTATCTTGTTGAAGGAATATATATGTATATGTATATATAAATAAATTCTTTGATAAATATAAAATACAATTAATATTTAAAAAAAATGGGGTTATAAATTGAAGGTAATTGTTATAGGTTTAGAAAAACTTGTAGGATAAAATGTGTTAAGGTAGAATTTAAGGTAGGAAAACTGTTTAGGGAAAATGTACATTCGTTTAAAAAAAAAAATTGGAAGGAATAAATCGGTTAGGTAAGATTTACATTAGTTTTAAAGGACTTAATATAGTAAATTGTGTACTTAGGATTACCTTTAGCACTTTAGCTTTCAGGTTCAGATACCTTTATGGATGCAAGAAGTTTATTCTTTAATAGCGTAATTAAGTGTATAAACAACTATAATTGATTTAGAAATTATAATTGTTAACATTTATTTATAACAATTAATAAGTAATTAAGTTATACACACTTGCAGTAAATCATTTACCAACAAACAGTCAAAACATATTGAAAATTGTTATTATTCAGAATGTGTTTTCATAGGATTGTATAACAGGATTTTTAATATTTATATTATTGCCATATATATTATAACTAATTTTATTAATTCAATATTATTAATTTAAAAATATCAAAAAATTAAATGTTTGCGTGGTAATAAGTAAATTAATTTTGACTATTATTTATATTTATAAGGAGGAAACGTGATTTTTTAAAAAATACTTTTCTTATAGAGCATCCTATAATAAATGCATGAGAAGCAATTGCCCGTAAACCCCCGTAAAGAAAATGCAGTACCACATAAAGTGATGTAAATGTCATTTAATTCTTGGAATAAATGTAAATGATAATAAAAAAAAAAATAAACGCCAATATTTCCACAAAAAAAAAATATAAAAAACGCACTCATAAGCAAATAACTGTACATTTTCGTTTCCTTTATGCACGTTATATTTTTGCAACACAAATTGCTATAAGAAAAAAAAAACAACAACCAAAAATATATCAAAGACGTAATTTATACGGATTTTTTTCTTTTGCATTTTAAATATTTCTTGTTTTATACGCTACTTTATCATATTTCATTTATATAAAATGTATAGACGTTTTAATTTAATTAGTAAAAAAAAAAACAGAATAACATTCGTCCCATTCTACCTACACATTTATTATTTTGTAGTACATACCTTGACAATATGCTCCCGTGAACAACCCGATCAACAGGCAAATCAATAAACCCTTTGTTGATGACTTCATCATTTTATAAAATTGCAATTGCAAATGCAATAAGGACCACTGGTTTATCTGAAAATGGAGTCAAATTTCTTGTGAAATTTGCTTAGCGGCAAGTAAAGCGAAGAAGTTCTGCAAAACACAAATAATAAAAGCAACAACAAATTAGAATTCAAGGAAAACTACAAAGAATCTTCAAATAAATATTTTTCAGCATATATTTCACTCATTTACACCATTTTAATTTATTTTTGTACATATAATTATTGTAATTCACAATTTTATTAAAAAATACCTTTAGCCACAAATTCTATAGCAAAATCAAATTTTGCGTTAGAAAAAAAAATATTCTCACTTTCCGTAAATCACGAACTTGATGACTGTCTTCAACTAAAATAAAACAGATGAAATATAGTATGAACATACCCCTATACGTCATAGAAAGTGTTTCTAATGTTAATAAAAAATTGTAAAAAGTATTATAGCAGTGTTCAAAAGGTACTAAAAATACTTAGTTTTCGTTATGCATAGTTACTTATTAATTTGTATAAAAACTTGTTACATAAATAAAATTTTTAAATAAATAGTTGTAAATAAATAATAATAATAAATAAATAATCGTATAAAGTTTAAACATATTTTAGAATGTTATATAATGTTGTAAATTTATATAAAAAATTGTTAACAGTTTTTTAAATATATAAGCGTAGAAAGTTTAAGCATCTTTTTGAGAGTATGATTACATTGGTTTCGCATTGTTTTTAAAAGGTCTCTTTACGTTTATTATTTAGCACGCTAAGTTAGTGCTAAAATGCAAAACATTTTGTATATACTAGTCTTAAAAGAGGATATTCTTAAAATTGATTTTATAATCGTATAAAAACGCTTCATTTTGCTAAACAGCGTTTTTACTTTTAAAAAGCAATTTAATAATTTAATCATACTGCAGAAACGATTGCATTTTGCTGCTAAAACATTATTTAAGCCTTAAATACTAACTATCAACTGATAGTAAGCTTAAAAGCAATTTGAATTTAATTTTATTTAAAATTGTTATTAAAATCTGTTTTAAAATGGTCTTGCAGACTCATGTAAACTTAGCAAAAGTTTAAAATTACTATATGCAAAATCTAAACTAAAAAGCAGACACACATTTATTTAATTAGCATATTACTAGGACATAAAGTAATTGATTCATATACATATACTAATATTGGCTTTAGTATCCAAATGAATTGTATCTGGTAAAATGGATTTTGTTCAATTGCTCTATGTATAGTTTTTACACTATGACTACACTGGCTAGACTTTGGCAATATTTTTCTTCATACTGTGATATTTTTACTCAACATATAAATTTTTGTTCGTACATTAAATTCGAATATAATACATATTTGCATACGAAAATAAAAAACTTGTCAAAATCTAACTAGTGTGGACACCAATAAGAATCTATGGAATTTTGGTTTTTCGACATAGAAACTTTTTTGTGAACAAACTGTTCGTCACTCGATTTATATTTACAATTAATTATGTTTTCTATGTTTTTGTGTTTAACTTTTCTACGTTAAATAATTCAGTGTTTTATTATAAAGAGATAAGACGTAATAAAATGAGTACCATTTCACACCGCACGGTCCGTAAATTATTTTTTCTTGATTGTAAGTATAGTTTGCAGTTAAGTTTTAAACAGATTAGTCAAACAACATCTTCAGTGGTCTTTTGAAGCATTTATTAGCATAATTTTTCGTATATATAGACCATAAACGTCAGTGATTGAAACTTATCAATCAATTCCACACAATTTTTGTTCTTTATTCATAAATAAATCTTATATTTACTGTATTTTTAATTAGAACTAATGCATAAACAACAGCTGTATAATTAACTTAATCATTGTAAATTTTATTTTTTTTATTTCTATCAATAATATTTGAAGAAAATATATATACAAATTCTAAAGTCGATTTGCGAAGACAGGTAAAACATTTGTTTTATACCATAGTTCCGATAATGAAAAAAATTTTATCCTATTGGAATCTAATAATAAATAAAAACATTTATAAATAAATATTAAAGCATTTTTGAACTAAAATATAAAATAAAAATTCTTTTTGCCTCCGCCACGAAAACGACCTTAGAACTCGATAATCTAATAATAAATAAAAACATTTATAATTTTGAAAACAAGTTACATATATTTATTTATATTAATTTATTGTTTTAACAGTTAAACACAATTAGGCATATTGAATTAAAAGATAAAATAAATATTATTTTTGTCTTCCCCGCGATAACGACCTTAAAACTCGACAAAATGCAAATTTTTTTAAATATGCCTGCAAAATTCAAGCTATATAAAGTAGATATATATATATTTTTTCTTCAAATCAAGAAGAATAAAAAAACAAATTATAGTGATTAAGTTAATTATACAACTGTAGTTTATGTGCATGATGTTATAATATTCTGGAAAATAAAACATCTCTAATTAATTATCTCCAATTAATTATAGAAAAAAGAAATTATGTACTATCAGTTAAATTGCGCACTTGCAATCGGCACCAGTTACTGTGTAAACGACCATTTAAATTCTTCAGTCACTTAGAAAGTGTTACGAACAAAACCGGCTGACAGAAACTGAGGAGTGTAGGATTTGCCTTATAGAAATGGTATCTAATCCAAGGCCGTGTGCGAGTTCGAGTAAATTGAGGTAAAGTAAATTGAAATTTCCTAGGGGTTTTTTGCACTGTACTTATGTAAATATTTATTTATTTATTCACTGCATTTATTTATTATTTTTGGTTTAAAGTTTTCAAATTTATTTATTAAGCACCTTATAAAATTTTCACAAGGGTAACACATAATTCACCTAATTTTTATTTAATTTACCCTACTCGAAATTCTGGTAAATATCAACATTCGCTGCCATACCGACATAATTCACTATTTCCCTCAATTTACAATCAATTTATTCAAACTTGCACACGGCCAAACTCGCGGTTAATTTTTGACTGTGAATAAATGTGAATAAGTTATTAATTTAATACTTTGCTAAATGTAGCTAGATAGCTTATTTGAACTAATTCTGTAAATATTATATAACAGTTAAAATAATATAAACTAAATAAATATTATTAAAATTATTGAAAAATAAATTTGTTTCAGTCGTTTTTAGTTATTTGGTTATTTTTTTTTTCTCATACTACGGTAACCCTGGTGCTATACATTGATCTCTTATCTGCTGCTTTCATACATTACCAAACACAACCAAGAAAGGTTATTATTTGCAAATTTGTTTATCGTTGTAAATACCTAAATCATTTTTTTTTATTTTAAAAGTGCACAAAATAACAGTAACAACGTACAAATAGCAATTAAATGTCTAAATTAAAAATTAAAAAAATTTGAAATTGTAAGTAATAAAAACATTACAAATGTAAGGAATATTCATTTATATTACGTTGTGTATAACGTGAAAATGTGATAAAATGCAAAAATCCAGTTGGATGCCAGTTAATACCAACTACTCTTATGAATGTGTTAATTTTCAAAATGTAAATATTAGTGACAAAAAATTAAATATCTGCTTACAGTCTAGTTATTTAGATTGTGTATTTGGTAATATTTTTAGTAAAAAAAAGTTGGTGTCAGAATTGTAGGGACATAGAATAATTGGCGCCATCAAAGTCAGGTGACATCATTACGTAGAAGTTTGACAATCAAAATAAAATTAGTGCTCTACTTTTAATGTCTTTGGATAGTATTTAAAGTTCAAGAATATTTATTATATATTCTAATTGTTTATATAGGTAAAAATTTAATGCTGAACGCATACATATGTAGAAAAATTATATGACTAAACAACAATGTAATCTGAGGAAAACAGCACAATCAAAACACCGAAAAGAACAATGGTAAATTCATCAAATTTCTCCCCTCTTTGACTGTTATTCATTTAAAAACTATTTGCCAAATCATTATAGACATTGCCAAATATTTTTTTATTCGATAATTCTTCCAACACTTAATGCGGTATAGGTGTGAGATAATGCATTTAAAATGATCAAATTATTTTTTTTTTGTTTAGTAATGAAATTTATAGAAAATATATAAATTAATAATAAAAATACTATTATTTTGCTAATTTAAAAAGTAATTAAATCTGGCATTATGTATTTTGCCATTCATGAAATTTTAGCACAATTTTAATTTTTTTAAGTGAATAAAAAAAAAAACAATCTTTTATCAATTTTAATAAAATATCTTGCATGGTTCAAAATGATGTTTATGACGTGGTTCAAATAAATGTGTTTTATTAATCATTCTAAATCTATGTACTTGGAAATTACAGACCGTCTAGAAACACGGTTTTGAAAAAAATAAGTTTTACCACAACTTTTTATACCATTTTTTCACCCTTTAAAAGCCATATTTGAAAATCTTCGTCCCAGAACTTATTTTTTATAAGAAAGCAGAAAAGTTGTAGAGTATTGGGTACATTCAGCAGCAGTTTTTCGAGTGACTTACTCATTTTAAATCCGAGCTTTACTTATTTGTATAATTCAAACATAAAATAAATTAAATAAATAAGATGAAAATGAATAAATGAAATTTAGATATGTAATAAATATAAGCATAACTCATTTTAAATATACTACTAACCTATAACCTACTTACCTATAACCTATACTAACCTATAATCTGAACTAACCTATAATCTTTACTAACCTATAATCTGTACTAACCTATAATTAACCTATATATACTAACCTGTCAAATTAAAATCGCATTAATTTAATTAAAATTATATATATACAATTGAATTAAATTAAAATTATACATATACTAGTATAGGTTAGTATAGGTAACCTATAACCTATACTAACCTATAATCTGAACTAACCTATAATCTTTACTAACCTATAATCTGTACTAACCTATAATTAACCTATATATACTAACCTGTCAAATTAAAATCGCATTCATTTAATTAAAGCTATATATATACAATTGAATTAAATTAATTATGTTTATAAAATTAAATTAAATTAAAATTGTATTTATAAAATTAAATTAAATTAAAATTATATTATTTATGTCTTAACACACAGAATCTAAATAGAAAGGGTCAAATAGTGAAGTAAAAGTAAAGTCAAATGTTCAATTTTTAATTAAGTGAATTGTTAACATATATACATATAATTTAGTTTATTTCTATCAAAATTTGTATTAACCAAATTAAATCTAAGTTAGTGTGATAATACGTCTAATTGACTAACTCATTTAGACCCTCCGGTCCATTATGATATTACTACTTAATACGAGACTTTATACTGTTAGTTAAATATGAAACCATTTTGAGGCTATTATAATTGTCTAAGAAGTTCCATATACTATTGACTAGAGCTGCAGAAACAGTGCCCCAGTCATAACATGACTACCGTAATAAGATTGAATTTTTTTCTGTGAGAAATCCGAGAATTCCGGAATTCCGTAACTCTTTATTATCATAAGTAGTTCAATGAACTCTGTTTTAATGAGTTTCTTGCTTAATACAAAAAGTTGTTAAGTAAGAAATATTAATTTTAAGTAATAAATTATATATGAAGTTATTATTTCAATAACATCTAATTGTGCGAAATTGTGTTTCTCTCTATAATTATCAGTTTAACCTTAACAACGACAACTAGTTCTTCCAATAAACTACAGTTTATTATATTTAACAAAAAAAAAAAAACTAAATTTTTTTTATTTATCTTGTTATTTGCCCTATGATCTTTTAATTGATCTTTTTATGTAGAAACAACCATACAGTTGAAGAAAACTGAGTATATTTTTTTAAATCAATTAGTCTCAATTATATAAAAAAGAAAGTCGTTATGATTTTGTATGACGATGTTTAATGATACAGTAATATAATGTATTTTATTTTTTTTATATATTGAGAGAAAAAAAACATATTTAATAATTTGCTATATTAAATCTATTAGACAAATAAACACAATGAAAATTAATTTTAATTATTAAAATCTCAATTTCACTATACAAAAAGAAAATGCATTTATCTCTATATATATTATTGCGAGCACGTTATGGTGCAAGGTACTCTGAGTATTATTCCTGATATATTTAATACTAAAACTGTGAGTTATCTTTAAAGCCTTGAAAAAAATACAATTTTTAAAATTTAAGAGAATTTGATTCATAAATTAAAAAAAATACGTTTTATTAAGCAACAAATAGGTTAATAAACTTTTGTTATAATGTCTTGATAATTTTGTCAGCTATTATTTTTTAGACCGCTTTGCAGCGTTTGAACCAAGTGTGAAAAGGTGACTTTTAATGGAGTATTAAATGATATTCTTTGAAGCAAGTAACGTTATTATAATATACGATGTTAATATATCATTGGCATTTGAACCGTACATTTGTATGTCCATTAACATATAATCACATTAACAAATAAAGAAGCTCTATTGAAATGATTATTAGAATAATAATTTCAAAATTAAATTTTAATAATTAAAAAAAAAAAACTGTATACCCCAAAGGCAATAACTAAAATAATAGTTTCTATTTTGAATATTACGATACATACATCGTTTATTAGTTAATTTCTCAATGACAATAATACTATAATAATTCAAATATAACTATTCAAAACAATTTGAACTAATTAAAATTTTTATGGATTTTGGTAAAAAATATGTTTTGAAATTTCAAATTTTATTTATTTATAAAGTTTTTTTTTAGGCTGAACGAACAGCTGTTTCGGTACTGGCAAAAATCCACCAACAGTTGAGTTTGGAAACAATTACTGGTTCATACATAATTTTAAAACGTAAACGTAATTTGCGTTTCTTCAAATATCGTGTTTATAGAATATTTTTAGAAATATTTTTAGAAATATTTTTAGAAATATTTTTAGAAATATTCTATAAATCACAACAATATAAATTTACTTAACTATAGACTACTGACTATAAGCTAAAGAGTTTTCGTATTACCGTATTATAAGTCGATTTGCAAGCCAGAGAGATCGAGAACAAATATTTTAGTCCAACTTCAAATTTAATATTTTTCGTTTTATGGCAAAAAATCTATTTCAAATAGAGAATGGAAATTTAGAAATATAGAAAAATTTGAAATTATTAATAATCTGTTAAGCTTCGGTCTGACGCAACATTTTACTACAATCTGTCAAGAGAAAGTTTTATGTCTCCAACACCTACTGAGTCTAGGTAGTTCTTTGTTTGATTTTTAGGCTTATATCGTTGTTACTTAATTACTTTTAGTGTACTTTTTTTTATTAAAATGGTACTAATTAATGATTTTTTATGTAATTTTCTATTATAAAAACAGTTTTTATATAGTATATTGTATGTATGTTTATTTATAGAGTTTTAAAAAGAAGTTACTTACTATTTAGCTTACGATAGTTTTATCAAATAATATATATTTTATTTTATGTTCAACAATTTTAATACAAACTTTAACGTGTTAACGTATATAAATTTTAAATAATAATAAGTCATCAATAACTGCATGGTTCTAAATATTGAATTATGTGTTTTGAAATTTAGATTGAATACTACTGACTCATGAAAATGTTATCTATGTAAATTACAATATAATAAAATATTTATATAGATTACAAATATGTAAATAAAATAGGGATAATAAAAAAACTATAAGGAATGAAAAAAAAAAGTTTTATACGTTCTTTAATCGATTTGCGATCTAATCTTGCTTTTGTTTTCATGGTTCATAAGTATTTCTGTATATATATACTAATTTTTATTTTCATATACATAAATATGTATAAATGTATGTATGTATAAATATATTCCAATTAATATTACTATGCCTTATCTCTGTATAAATTATACTTAATTTTTCAAGTCATACACTCTTCAAGCAACTTTTACTTATAACGTAACTTAAATATATTTTATCGTTTATGTCATAATATTTATTTAACAATTTATTGGCAGTTCTTAAAAAGTTGTACTTCGAACTGAACTACCGATGCGTTAACAATCAATTAAATTACTATAATCCTATCAAAATTTATTTTAATTTATGTTACTGAAAATTGTCGAGGCTTTGCAAAACTGAATTGATTTAAAAATTTATTTTTTCACATTATAAATTAGCTTAAAAAAATAAAGTTTAATAATTTAAATCTACAAATTTCATTAATACTAGAATTAGTTTTTTCTAAATATACTCGTATCTTGATAAAAATTTTATTTTCCTCATTCAATTTATTGAATTTTTTTTAACTTTAACATAAGTTTAGTTAATATATGCAGTTGAGCAGCTCACATGAGAATACATATATAAGTCTAAAAGTACGCCCAAACAGATGTGGTACAGTATAATACCGTACAAGCTGGGAGGCAGCTTGTACGGTAATACAGATGCAAGGTAATACAGATACAGATACAGTATGGCACGCTTTAAACTGCCTTGTACCCTCCTATGGTCAATTGTTTTAAATGCGGTACTTACAGATAACTGTACTACCGTATGGTATGTGCTTATCTTAGCCATTAAATGACAATGATTATAGGTGCTGTGAAGCATACACAGCACATCTGCTTCCGTATCACATCTGCTTGGATATACCTTAATAGAAAAAGTTTCAATAGAATATCTTATTTATCTATTCTGCTGATTCAACTGTTTATTGAAGATAGTATGTGAGATTGTAAAAGAATTGTCAATAAACATATTTTTATTGATATAGAATTTCCAATAATTTTAACATTTAACATTTAATTTTTATCATAATATGTAGTACTTCTATGGAAACATACCTAGGATAACGGTATCATATCTCACCGGCTATAAAGTTTGAATAACACGTGAAGTTTCCACGTGTTATTAATTTGCATATCTGATGTTATATTTAATATGACATGGTTAAATGAATTCCATTCAGTATTTTAATGAACTTGGTGTTGAATATATCATTCCTGCTTTTAAACAGAGAGGCACAGATATCAGCTTTCATCCAATAAAAAAGCAATTTGTTACATTCTTAATCAGGGAATACTTACTTTTTTATAATATTGAAGTATAATAATATTTATTCCTAAACAAGAAAATAATTCCCTGGCTACCGAAATAACTATAGGGCAATAAGTCTGAAGTCTTCTCGTTGAAAACAGATTAATATAGATATAGGTAATAAATACATATCTGTGTTGAAAACGGTAGTGTACTCACCATAGTGCACTTTTTTTTAGTAAAAATACCAGGCTATAGTAGGCTATAGTTTAACTTCAAAATGCATAGAAATTTCAGCAGATATAACTATATATATATATATATATATATATATATATATGCATTTGCTCGTTCCTAGCATAATAAAAAACTGTTTCACCTGTGTAATTCTACATATTGATGGTTTCGTTAAAACTGATAAGCTGGCATGACATTTCAGGAATCCAGAAAATATATTATCTAATTAAATTTATAATTTTAATTTTAATTATATAACAGTTATAAAATTTAGTTCTATTATTAAAAAAGATTCCGCTGAAAGGTTTTAAATTTGGAAGGAAATGTAAAAAAAATAATACAAATTTCTTTATTAAATATTAAGACGGACGGAGCAAACCGACTGATCTGCTATTCTATATAATTTTTTCACTATGTGCATCAATCTTCTTTATATGGTATTTGCAAATATTCTAATAAAAAGAATTTAAGAATAATCTTTTACACTGTTAAGTTGGTTGCAATGGGGCTGCAGAAATTCCTTACTGGATATGTGGAAACCTGCAGAAAAAAGAAACTATAAATACTTTCTCTGCAAATGCCAGGCTTTGACATCCTAATTAGATTTTTAGGGAGATATTTCTTCGACGGTTTATTAGACGTTTCATCGGTAAAGACGAAAAATCTATTAAATTATCTAAATACGACGTGATAGATTTAGTTTGTATACATCTATTTTAGGTATTCTTGTGAGAAATGTGGTAGTATAATGGCAAAAATCGCTAATTGAGTTACATAGAAAGTTCTGTGTTAGCCTGCAACTGCAACCAACCATATCGATGACTACATAATATATTTATATGTAGCATAAATAAATAATTGATTCTCCATAGAATAAATAAGTGTAGGGTCATTGCATAATACACAATATGTATAGTTTAATCATATCAATTTTTATTGTTGTATTTTCAAATATATTTACTTATAAATATAAAATCAGTTATGCAAGTTTTTTTATTTTAGTTAAAGAAAAAAATCAAAATACTTCACTTATCCAACCTGACTGCCATGACGTGTAGTATACATGAAACGGGACCCCCATTCACTACTAGAAGCGATCAAGTTTTCTTGGTGTTTGTTTAGACTTTGCCTTTTCCATTTCTACTTAGCGATAAGATTTAATCATGGAGTGATACATTTCATGTTATACGTTTCTCATTATTATTATTTTTATTATTATAATTAATATATACAACTTTTTTTTCAGTAGTATCACGATAAAGTTTTGCAAAAATATGTACGCATATATGTGTATATGTTTTTTTATAATTATTAATGTGTTAATAAATTCGACCGGTCTAAGGTGCTTGATATTGATACATACAGTGTATTATGTATATAGGTTTTGGAAAGGTAGTCTGTGAGGGTGAGGGACGTATTAAAATTGATCGCTTTGTTGTTGTATACTGCGGCTTTTATTTTTTTTTTTTTGAATAATTGAAATAGTAAAATACGAAATTGCCTTATAATTACGTTTCGGTTTCCAATCGCGCTATAACTTGTAGAGGAATGTGATAATGTTTAACAAAATTTTATAATATGTATTAAAATTTATTATTTTATGATTGTTCGAACAAAGTTACAAAAAAAATTATTTTCAAATTTAGTCTGTTCTATCGAATGAAAGTGTTTAGAAAGTTAAGTTTCTTTTTCTGGTTTAATTAAATCAACTATTCATGTGAGTTTTTCTACATTTTCAATTGTTTTCAAATTGTGTTGAAATGTTTAATGGAACAAAAATTTAAATAAAACAATTTTTTATATGATGAATACAGAAGCTTCTCTATATATAGTTGAATAAAATAACTGAAGTAAAAGTAAATGTTCAGTTCTAGTTTTGCATTATATTAAAAGTTAATAACTGCAGAAGAAAGGACTTCAAATTCTTTCTTGGACTTTAATTCAAGTTACTGTAAAGGAAAAAATATAAATGCAAATTTATTACTATTTCTAAATAAAAATTTCTTTTAAAAGGTTTATTATCTTGTTTTTTTCATGTAATAAAAAAATATTCTGTATGTCAGATTTTGTTTTTATAAAAACGTTTAAGTTATAATAAATCAAATGTGAACTGTGAAACGTTGCAAATTGTTAAAGTGAATTATTAATTATTAATATCAGGGACCGAAAATGACAGTTATTTAAAAAATTTTTAAGAACACAGCAACAAAAAGTTTACTAAACTCATATTTAAACTCATATAGTTATCATTCTAACAATTTTCATCCTTAATATTATGCATTATTTTAAAATAATACTCAAAAAATAATAATTAAATTTGTTTTATATTATATTCATCAAAAATAAATCTTACATACTGCTTTTTATTTTAAAACCCACAAATAATTGTTATTTTTGCCTTATAAAAATCAAGAATAACTCCTATTTTTGAAAGGCCACACTGGCCTGTCGAATATATTTATGTTTCAATGAAATATAATTGAAAAATAACTCGTAATACTAAGATAATTTTAATAAAATGCATATTAATTATATTAAAGTAAACCCTTTCACATGGCTCGCATGGCTTGGCTAGTGTTCACTTTAGTTCAGATATATCTGTTAAAATAAACGGCAGCAAAAGTGCAATTTAAAAATCAAAAATAGAAAAAAAATATATAAAATAAAAATTTTTTTATTATTTCTAATTATTTAGAAAGTTTAGAGGCAATTTCATGAAACAAATTAAGAGAGTTTACAAGTCAGATCAGTCGATTCTCAACTCAGTAAAAAAAAACACACACAACGTGTTAGTTAACTTCACTTAAAATAAAAACGAAATATAAAAGTGTCACCAAATAGCACTAAAAAAATCAAAAATAATTTTACATGAATACCAACTAATTACATTAAAAATAGAAGAATAATTTGACAAAAACTTACTGTAAGAAACAAATACAGAATCTGAGTTCAAATCCCACTAAGATATAGTCTAAGAATAACTGATACAAAAAATATTGACAAAATGTTTACTTTCTCTGTCTCAGAAGTAGAGTTTCAAGCACTTAAATTCGCGGTAAAAATACAATAAAATTCCTACCACAAAATCTATTCAGAGTTTTAACTCTATCTGATATCGCTAATGGTTAATACATCTATGCGTAGCTTACGTCTAGCCAGATTAACCAAACCGAACCTGCTCTAAGAAATATCTATATAAACATTTTCAATATTACGAAGTGCTGTCTTGATGAGAAAAGCATGTTCTTAAAAAAAAAGCCATCGGCCATTTCCCATTCTTTGACAGCAGATTCCACCCCTTCTCTTTCCGTGTACTCCATTTAATTATGTCCGGTACCTCGTAGATTCGCCTACTATCGTCATTGCGCAATCGGTTCCGACGAGTGAAGCCAGCTACCGAGCACTGAGTGTACATTTCAGTTTTGGATATAGCTTGTTTGGTGGTTTTCATATCGGCTCTTGTTTCAATGGCATATGTCGATATATGTCTAACGCACGTTAGACCTTATATTGGAACAAAATGAGATCAACGTTAATAAATTATATGTTAAATTATTTTATTCCCTTTATTTATTTATAATATATATAATATATTACAAGATGAAATGTACACATTCAAATAACCAATTTAGTTAATATAAAAATAATATTAGGTTCTAGAATCATCCTTAATATCCCAATGTTGTACCAATTATTGCTCTGCAGTCCTTTCAAGTAAGAACGAATACAAAATTGACTAATTTTCGGTTGTGAGAGTTTCAGATAGTTTAGGTAGGTTACTTTACAGTTCTTAAGCTTGTAAGAATAATGACCAATGCCCTTCGTTCTCCGGGGATTTATGCTTGCCTAGCTTACCAAATTTGTCAGCTATCTTGTTTTTTTCAGAGTACCTATATCCAGGAAACCAGAACACATTGAGCTTTCTTACAGTCTGCAATGAGTGTTTTGTTTGTATGTATTTAGGCATGTTTCTGTAGATATGGAATTAAGGGATACATTAAGGCCCCTTGAAAATTCCAGATTATTAAAATGGATTACAAACTTAGTATATTAACTAAAAATCATTCTTACATAAACGAATTGATGAAGCAAACGATCCCAATTCCTATAGTAATTAAAACTACAGGTTTTTCAGATGACAGTATAATTAGTAGTAGTAAGAGGGTGGCTTCAGGTGTTATAATTTCAATATATATGTATATTATATTAAAAGTTTGTACACTAGACTTTATGATTTTGAGTTAAATCACATAATTATGACATCTATGATAAGAATATATTATCCAAACAATAATCGCGCTTATGTAGCACTAATTAGTTAAAACATTAGGGAATTAATTTTTCCCTAAATGTTGATTTTAAATCTAACATTAGCTGCTTAACACAGTTAATTACTTTGCTAATGTTTTATATCAAATATATAGAAATTAGAATATAAATTTCATTTGTTTTAGACTTCAGAATTAATTAAATAATATTGAAAAATTATTATGAAAAAAGGTATAAAAATAATAAAAAGTATATCTATTATATATCTTATTTTTCATAGATGTGACAGACGTCAGTCAGCTTGGGTAGACTTTTAAAACTGTAGTAAATTTTTATTTGTTACCAATTAATTGTAAGATTTTCAAGTTCTTCAATATTATATATGTGGTCCCGAGGATTGAGAAATTTAATAAAAAATTAAAAAAAAAATATATCAGCTTTTTCACAAATAGCAAATTGGTGATATCATTCAAAAGTGTTGGGACGTTTGATAAGACGTTGTAGTTGTATTGCTCAACTGTGAGTCAAGTGAGTTTTTCTACATTAATTTAGTTTGGGGTTGAAGACAGTGTTACATATATTTCAGAGAATTCTAATAGTAAAGCGCTGGCCATACAGGGACAATTGTTTAAATAATTTGGTAATTCAATCAATTTTAGGGGAGGACTCCATTCGTTGAAAACTTTTTCATGGTAAAATACTTTACCATATTTTCGCATTATTTTGACTCAAATTTTAAACCAAAAAGTGAATTCTTATGAATTTCCTTTATAATCGTTTAATAACATATTGCATGGTAGAATGGCACGTGATTGGTATGGATTGCATTAGTCAGATTGGTATGATGAAATTGTAGAAGAAGCAAAAATATTCAATAAATATTATAATTGCAGTTTAATTGTTTAAATTAGAGTAAAATAAATATACATTGGAGTATTGAAAATTAAGAAATTTAATGGGATTGTAAATAAATTTGAGAAAAACAACCTGTATTTGGCATGGCAAAATTGCAAAATATAATATGTTTATAATAAAAATAAAATATATAACATAAATTATGTAACTTATCATAATTAACATACAAAGTTATATTCAGTTTCACTTATTATAAAAAATATTGTACTTTTGTTAATAATTTTTTCTTCTTTATTTCAGTAAATAACATTCATCTCTTTCATTGAAGCTGCGAAATAATTAAAACATTGTCATTTCAAGATGACTGCAACGATTGTGAAGGTTTTAAGAAAAACGAGAATAATGAATATGGTCATCCCCATAACATTTTTCACGTCGGGTCTATTTATAAATTTAGCACAATTACTTTTGACATTATTTATAAAGCCTATAAATAAACGCCTCTGCCGAAAAATCATGTACTACCTCTGCTATTCACTATATTCACGTAAGTTTTAATACTTTGAAGATTTGCTTTAAGTAATTTTGGATCTAATTAACTATATTTTATTTACAGAATTGGTTTTTGTTGCGGATTGGTGGTCGAGTAGTACAATGAAAGTATATATGGATGCCGAAGATGAGAAAAAATATGCTGGCAATGAGCATGTACTTCTTGTAATGAACCATAGCTATGAAATTGATTGGCTAGCTGGTTGGATGTTTACAGAAAAGGTCGGTGTGTTGGGCAATTGTAAAGCGTATGCAAAAAAAGTTATTTCATATGTGCCAGTAATTGGTTGGGCGTGGAAATTCGCAGAATTTGTATTTTTAGAACGCTCTTTTGATAAAGATAAAGAAATCATATCGCGACAAATTAAAGAAGTATATGATTATCCCGATCCAACGTGGTTACTTTTAAGTGCTGAAGGCACACGGTTTACACCTAAAAAACATGAGGCCTCTGTTAAATTCGCAATAAATCGTGGCATGCCAGTGTTAAAACATCATTTAATACCACGCACAAAAGGTTTCACTGCCAGTTTAGAAAGTTTACGCAATGGTTGTCCTGCAATTTATGATATTAATCTGGTATTTAAAAAGGATGCAAAAGTAAGTTTTAAAAAAGTTTTAATTTATATAAAATCTTAAATTTATAAATTTTAATTTTTGCTAAGGTTTCTCCTACTATGTCAAGCCTTTTAAATGGTCAATCTGTAGAAGGATATATGTTTGTTCGCCGCCTTCCAGTAAAAGATATACCTGTTGGTGAGGAACAATCAGCAGAATGGCTACAAAATCTTTACAGAGAAAAGGATAAAATTCTAGATAGTTTTCACACAACTGGTAGCTTCTTCAAAACATCAGGTTTCAAGGAAACTGAATTTAAATACTATAAACGAAGACTCAGTACTTTGCTTAATTTTGTTGGTTGGGCGATTGTATCTATGTATTTGGTGATACATTATATTGTTACAGCACTGTTATTGAAGAACTGGATTGGATTATCAGTTGTATTTGGCATACTATTAATATGTAAAATTATAGTATTATTATCACATAACTTGAAAACACTAAATAAATTTTTATTAATTGCAGTTTATTTACTTATGGAGAAAGCGATCAATATGTCGAAGATGAGCAAAGCATCAAATTATGGCGCTGAAGCTAAAACGAACTCAAACTAAATATGAACTGATGCGCACAATAATGTTTACATTGTACCCTTTGCATGTGCCACTAATTTGTATCGCACCACACAATGTATCATGCAAATCACACAATATTAAAAAGAAAAATGAAGACGTACAATGACTAGAAATTTAATGAATAAACAAATATATTTAATACAGTCCAAGACAAATATTTTTCTTACAATATATTTTATGAAATGGATTGTAACCAAATGTAATTCACTTCACAAAACAAAAACAAAAAATAAAATAAAAAAATTAAACATAAATATAATTATAATGGAAGTGAATGAACTGGATTGTAAATTTGTACTCATTTCATTGTTTTGTAAATGTATTTATTACATTATTAAGCTAAAAGCCCAAATTAGTATATAATGAAGTTTATCTGTTGGTAGTTGTTGTTATAGTTATAAATATATTGAAAAATAGGTACATAACTAATTCTATACTAAAATTTAGTTAATTTTCTAATTTATAATGTTTACAATGAGGAAAAAACTAATATTTTTAAAAATATTTATTAATATTTTTTAATGAAAATGTTTGATATATGTATATTTAATAAATATTATTTATTAAACATTATTGTTTTATATATATATATATTGTCTACAATTTTTAATTATGTACATATATAAAAAAAATTGTCTTCGGAATGTTAAAGCGCGGATGCAGAATTTATATTTATTTTATTATTTAACTAAGAAATTAGAATTTTTTTCTATAACAAATCAATCACAATATGCGAATTTTTTTTGTTTTAATTATTTTTAATAAAACTGTTTGATTATGAATTACGATTTGTTTAAATTTTTTTATATCAGTTATTACATTATAGTTATATTAAAAATAAGAATGTAGGGTATTGTAAAATATTAGAATAAATATATTATTTTTTACAACTGCTTTCATAAAAGTTACAGTTTGAATTTTTAACAAAAAGTTTTGCATTTAATTATGTTTTTAAAAAATATTAAAGCCAAACTAAATTTTAAAGTTCATTCTTATTGAATATGATTCTACAATATATATTGCATGGTTACTTAATTTGAGTTGTTGGTATCTTTTAAACGTTTCCTATGAGTAAGGATGTTTCACTTAAGTGTGTTTATTTCAATATTAGTTTAAGTAAGGCTTTGCATACCAAAACCCATTACAGCACAAAAAATGGTCCGTTAAAATACCATAGATAATTTCGATGTTAGAAATGAGACTGAAATGAGACCTACTAAACAGCCACAAAGCTGCAGTTGATGCTATAATTTTAGCTGTCACACTGTAGCTTGTCGTTCTACTTACTAAAAAATAAATTGGGCAAAATAATAAAAAAAATACGACAAAGTAAACATATATAATTTACAGAAAATAAAGTAAGTTTAACTTACAAAGTATAATCAAATCACCTTATAAATTCATTTAAACAGTTTGTTAAACCACTACATGCTGCAACTGAAGCTGCAGGATTCTGTCCATAGTATAACTTTTAACAAAGTCATTAATTGGGTGCGAAGATTCAGAAGATTTTATCCTTAATGAATGTATTATTTATTGAGCATATGTCTTAAATAAATGTAAATAAATTGATTGCTTTACAGATAGTAGGTATATGTTTTATATTTGTACTGGACGCTTCAGATAGATAGATGAGGACACTCAAGCCTAGGCATATAAAACGGTTTATGTAAACCACCGAGCAGCGATGGAATGGATCAATTGCATTTGAATGAGACTGGTAGTTATGTCTTCACTTTTAAACCCTTTGAAGAGCCATAATCAAAAAGACGGTGATCTATAAATATAGACTATTTTACAAAATTAACGATGAAGATGAATGATCAAAGATAAGTAATTGTAGATTACATTTTTGCCTTACGCTGCATAATATGAAAAATGGAGTTTGACACAAAATAAAGTGTAGCTCTGCAAGCTTCAAATAGACGAAAATTATATTTTTTTAAAGTCCAATGCTTTTCCAGACTAATTTATGAAGCAGGCATTTGCTATAAACAAATATGGAGTCAACTTAATTTAAGATATACGATTTTTAAGACTATTCTAGATTTAGAAAATATAATATTTTGATATCATATTGTAGGATTTCATTGAAAACTTGTTCCAAATTAATTTAAAAAGTTAATGAAAGTATCATATCAATTTTAATGGAAACATTTTTTAAAAATTCGTTTTAATACATATTTTTATGAATTCATTGTAAAAAATATGGAACAGTTTTTTTTAAAGTAAGTATATCTGCTTATTAAAGTATCTTTAAATTTAAAGTTTATAGTAGTGGTTATACCTTAAAAATATTAACAGCATTTTCGAAATAAAAGTTTAGGTTGGAAAATATATAAGTAAAAACAATTAATATATTTCAGTAAATAGAATTAAAAAATTGTTAAAATTTTAATAAGGAAGTTGTTAGTTTAGTTCTACCAAAGCTAACAGTATCATATAGAAGATGTCTAAGCTAAGCATCAAATATTTTCATAAATAAGTTTTCTTCCATATATGTCAAATGGGAGCTTAAATGATAATTTGATTTAATTGCACCAAGCGAAAGTATGGCAATAATCAATTAAAGAAGCACAAGCAATCAATCCATTTTACAAAATCTGTATTGAAAAGATCTCGGTGAAAAGCGGTTTTAAGATCAGACAGTTGCAAACACAAGAAATCTAAAATTGTTATAAATTGTTTTCTATTGGTGTACTTTATATTCTTCATACAATCTAATAAATTGTTTACTAATCTGCAAATCTATGTCTGCAGTTTATCATACTAAGTCAATAAAAACAAGGTCCAACACAAAAGTGTTTTAAGTTTTCCTTCAGGAAAAAAAATATAAACAACCTTTTCAAACCGACATTGTTCATGCACTAGATAGTTTGGAATTCCGTCTTTCAGGTAGTCCTTCGGGCTTGGCGTGTTGACTGCTTCATTCGTGGTGTCACAACAATTCATGATTTCTGCTTATTTGAGCTTTGGTACACAAGGTGACTTATCCTAACCGATGATTATAAGTACTGGTTTTACTTAAGGAATACTTTTCCAACCATGAATTGTGTTAATATTTTTTGCAAATTAAAAAATCCAGATTCAAGGTATATATACCTTTTATAAACTCTTCAAAATATTCTTAAATAAAGTAGTAAAGTGAATGAATAAGTTCAGTTTTAACAATATTTAAATTTTGGTGTCATTAGCCATAAACTCGCCGGCAAAAATGAGCACTTCCCTGCATTTCGCCAAATTGCAAATTGCAACTGAGTACTGCAGGTGTTTGAACATATGGGGTATTTTCGCTTTATATTATTTAATTTTTTGTTTCAAAGAAAACTTTTGTCGATGAAATTTATTAATAAAGCAAAGTTTGAAGTTGAACATATGAAAGAGGTAGAACATTTACATTGCTCAGTCTAAATATGCGACACACTCGTCAGTGTCAAGCCAATTCGTCACAGTCTTTCGCTCGTACAAAATCAACGGAAGGTACAACCAGAGGACTAAGCAATGATCACATAATATTATTATACACATAAATAATATTAAAATTATGTATACAAACATATAATATGTAAAAGTATTGTATTTATTATTCCTTTATTACTAGAATGAAATTTCGACAATGCTGTGGAAATTTTTTCCTTTCATTCCTAAGAGGTGGTTTTATTGGGATCAAGTCTCAAAAGAAAACATTTTAATTTATATAGTTTTAAGATACAAAATTAAATATATAACTAAATTACACAAAACATATATAAACTAAGTTGTTTTGTTTTTTTATTTAGTTTAGAATAATTTTAAGTTCACTTAAAAGTATTATTTATTTTGTTTAAAGCTTTTGTAAAATATGATTCCATACAAATTAGTTAGTTTTTATTTTATATACTTTTTTTATATAAATGTCGCCGACGTTTCGAAATTTATTTGACTTATTCAGGGAGAAAAAATATTATACAACTAAAAAAGTTATTAATTTAATAATAAACATATTTAATAACTTGTTATTATAAACAATAAATATATATTTAGTATTATTTTATTAGATTATAAATAAAATGAGAATAAATTCTTTGCGCTAACGTAATGAAGCATACGCCTGGATTTCGTTGTGTAAATTACTAAAAAGTGATGCAAAGATACGTTTTACCACTAAATGCAACAGTGCTTTTGAAACGTAATATCTTACGTACCTACATTCCGTATTTTAAGTAAATCAGACTTTAATCAGTTATAGACGAACACATAACGGAGTTGGTTTCATACAAATTTGTATGATTTTTTGTTTTATTTTTAAATTTTTATAAATTCTACAAAATATATATTTGGAAAAAAATTTTATAAAAAGGTGGAAGGAAATATATAGCAAATAAGCAAAATCGGGGCAGCAAATTAATATTAATATATCGTCAAAATATGTGGTGTGTGTAAGGTGCGTAGACAAAGTAGTAAAAAAAAAAAAGAAAAGACTGAAAATAATAAAAGTGAAACGTAACATTCAAAAAAAAAAAAATAAAATAAAAAAAATACCAAATTTTATTGTTAACTAATATCTGCGTAATGAAATCTACTTTCTAACAAATAGAATAGTGTAAACGTAATACCAAAAAAGGAAAAAATTTGCATAAAAGTCATTGAAAAATGTCCCAAATAATATATGCCACAAAAAAACTTTACTGCTGACGTTGGTTTAGAGTTTTTGTTGTTGTCATCAAGATGCCAACAGACGACCTTTATCACCTCTTCTGCCGCCCCCGCGTAGAGTTTTTCAAAAATGTATAAAATTGCACCACTTTTCGATTTTAAAAAAGTCAATGCAAAAATGTCTGCAATTTCATAAGAAGTAAATATTTTAATATGTTAATTTTGAATATATAGTTATTACACACATAAATTTTTTTTTCACTCCAGCTGAATAAAAAAATTTGTTAAAGCAGCTGTGAACTAAATTTTATGTGTAAAAGTGAATATACACACAAACAAAAACTGAGCAACAATTTCTTTTGTTTTCTACAAGTATGTGCTGCTGCTGCTGCACTCTGCTATGTATTCAGAAAGAAAAAAAAAACAAAAAACAAAGGCAAACCAAATGAAAACAACATTTACACCACAGTGAGTCTGAATAACTGTCTGCGCTGTGAGTGCGTTTGGGTGTGTGAGTTACTACATATACTTAAATACTTCAGTTTCATTCCCTCAATATTTCACAATTGTTTTTTGCATTGAAGTCTAGAGGAAGGGGAGTTAATTAATGTCTTATGATGGCAAACGGATAGCAGCTGTTTTTCAATACTAATTTCTTATGAAAACTCTTCAAACTTAGATCACAACAATTATCTAAAATTCTTCAAAATATTTATTTATTTTATTAAAAAAAAAAGAAAATATTAAATAAAATATATTGATAATGAATAAGTGTATTGTAGAAAACAAACAATGTTGACTTTTCATACGATAATTAGTAAAATGACTCAAAAATTACTGCTGACGTCGTCGTTCAGTTTTATGCTTCCAGCTTTGATTCGAATTTGTTTATTCAACTTCTGCTGAAGTCACACAATATTTTATAGTTTTGAACTTCAAAAACAAAGATGATTTAATCGCTTCTATCTTTTGCAATTATCTAACACAACAATCCGATAAAAAAAAAACTATGAAACAAAATTATAAATAAATGAAAGAATTCTAAAGATTAAAGAGTTGAAAAGTGGCACATATATTTTATCGAGTCTTTCAAACGTGAGAAATGACAAATTTACTGCATAGTTTATTTTGTTAATCTTTGGTCATTTGATATATCTTTCACTGAAATATCTTCTTTCGGTCTATAAACCATATGTCAGTATTTGTTTTGTTTTGTTTTTTATATATATTTGCAGAAGTTTTTCTGCTTTTGTTTATAAAAGACTGGAATTGCCTAAGTAAGCAGTAGTTGGAAAGGTCTTAAACTTAACACAATCGTAAATAACAACAATGCGCATAAGTTACCTACATTACCGAACACAACTGTTTACGAGTATATGAAATATTTCATTATATGGAGAATAGTAGATTATTGAAGTTGTTTCTTTATACTTTAGTTATATATATATATTGATCGTTTAATATAAAATAACTCGCTAATCTCGGAAATGGAACTGTGAGTTTTATATGAATTTAATAATTTATTTACTATTTGATAAATATACTATATCATCATAGTTCAGTCTGGAGTAACGGTGACAGAGTCCATAGTTTTTTAAAGTGATTTCTGCCATTAGGGCTTAACACCACACTGTTCTTAACAGAAATATCCGTATAATGTAACGTTAAATACACCCACTGGAATTTCAAGAAGTTTCGTCAGTAACAATTAAAGCTATACATATACTTTCTATCCACTTAACTTTGGTTTTTAATCACAGCTACCGCTATACTCCCAATAATAGAACCGACTTCAATTACTCAGAACAGCAGAAGTTATTTATACTTCTGGTCGTGTGTAGTAAGTTAAACACACTCACTAGGATTTATACTCCAAACAGTATTGGGTGGTCCCAACTAGATTGTAGTCATCTCAAGTACGTACTGGCATGCTTTGTCTCAGGAATATTTACTATTCTCTTACTCACGGGGGTAGTAGCAGTGACAGTGTAGTTTGGGAATATAATAAGTGTATATTATATTGTCAATCTACAATAGGGGATGTTGGATCTATCCCCTAATACCCTTCTCCAGATACGCCATTGAGAAGTAATAGTAAGAAAATAAAGAAAAAAGTTGGGTAAAAATTTTTGTTTTAATTAGTTCGTAAGATGACTAATAAACAACAACTTTGATTTTATTCAGCAAAATAGAATTTGAGAGTGGTAGATTTTTTATAAACGCTTGTTTAATATTTCGTTACCTCTTTTTTAGAATGGTGTATTTTTCCAATTTAGACTTCTATTTGGCGATCACTTTTTTATAGAAGCATATTTTTTTTTAAACATTTTTAGGTAGAAAACTATGGAAGCAAATAAAAGTTGTGATTGAGTTGTTGCTGTTGTCGTTGTAGCCGACAAAGCTCTATATTATCGATTAAGTGGGGGGTAAATGAGAAAAAGTGGGTTTGTTTGGGATGTCTCTGTACCGAAGTCACCCTTCAAATACGACGACCAAGCACCGTTCATCATTTCCCAGCGGGTATTTGTTTGACATTTTTGATTTATATGTGATCAACTTGTTACGTTACACTGTTCTATAAGCCATATCTGTTTTCTTCTTTATTTGGTGTCACAAATTTTTTTCTTAAAATGCAACTAATGGTATAAAATATTCGTTATTCTTATTATCGTTATTGTAACCCTGAAGTTCTATAAATCAGAAAACAAAAGTCTCTTTGAGAGTGGTACAGTTTTTTTAAACGTCTGTTTAAGATTTATATATAAAGCAGACTTTTCAAATCACGATCGGATTTGAATAGCACATTTTTCTCTTTAAAAATAAAGTTTTATCAACATACGATTTTTAGATTAGATTGTTATAAGCATCAATATCAATACAATGATTAATGAGCACCATCTTTGTTGTTTCCTACATGCTTGTTGAGTTGAGTGACATAATAGTAGTACCTACCTTATTCGCAAATTTATTCGAAGGTATTTACCTGTTCCAAAATCTTATTTCATTTTTTGAATGTGAATATTTTGTTATTTTCTTACTATATTTTGGAATAAAATAGTACATTTCACCATGTGTTAGAATAGTTTTGAAGATATAGTAAGGCAATAATTAGTCAAAAGGGTGGACATATAGCTACTACCCAATATCTTACTTCTTTATAAAATGTTCACGTTTTTATTTTATAAATTTTATAGAATGCCAATTCAGGCGCCATCATGGACAGAATTTCTATCCTGTCCGATTTGCTGCAACGAATTTGCACCTAATCAGCGTTTGCCGATAAGCCTCGGATGTTGTCATACAATATGTCGTTTGTGCCTTGGAACAATACACAATCGTCAATGTCCCTTCGATCAAGTAAGTTGATAATCAATTAAAAATCATTTAGTTAATATTAAATTTGGAATTAAATTGCTTTTCTTTAGACTTTAATTACGACTGATATCGAAAATTTGCCTGTCAACTTTGCATTACTTCAGTTAATCGGCAGTAGCAACTGCGCGAATTTGGCTAATGATGAAGACATCTTTGAAAACTCGCCACCAAGTGTGCGTGCTCTCGTTGGCGAAGATTTTAAGTGCTACAGACTGTCTAAGAAATGTATCGAAAACTTAGCTCTACATCTTAAACCGATGCTAACAAATGGCAATGTTGGGACTATGCTGTCACGCCCAATGCAACGTAAATTGGTGACCCTTGTGAACTGTCAACTAATAGAAGTCGAAGGTCGTATTCGTGCTTTACGCGCTGCACGTTCATTGGGAGAACGTACTGTTACCGAGTTGATTTTACAACATCAAAATCCGCAGCAGTTAAGTTCTAATTTGTGGGCTGCTGTTCGATCACGTGGTTGTCAATTTTTGGGTCCACCTATGCAAGAGCAAGTGCTTAAATTAGTCCTACTAGCATTACAGGTAAACTGTTATAATTATAGCATTATTTTATAATAAATAATATGCATACATTTAGGATGGAAAAGCTTTGTCTCGTAAGGAGCTGGTTATGTCTGTTGTTAAAAAACTAGAGCTACACTATCCACAAGCTTCAAAAACTAGTATTGGTCATGTAGTGCAACTACTTTATCGTGCCAGTTGTTTTAAAGTCTCGAAACGGGAAGCTGATTCATCCTTGATGCAATTGAAAGAAGAGTTTCGTACTTATGAAACATTGCGACGCGAACATGACGCTCAGATTGTTCAAATTGCCACAGAAGCGGGTTTACGTATTGCACCTGAGCAATGGTCATCATTATTATACGGTGACACAATGCATAAATCACATATGCAGAGTATAATCGATAAATTACAAACACCTTCATCGTTCGCTCAATCTGTGCAAGAATTAGTTATAGCATTGCAGCGCACAAGCGACCCGTCAAATCTTTCAAGTTTACATGCACACTTAAAATTGCTTGCTAATATAGATCCTATAGTGGATACAGTCCCTTCTTGGCAAGAGGTTGCAAAAGCATTGGATGCAGTACGTTTTGTCGTTGTTGGTTTAGTAGAGTACATGCAACATCACGGAAATCGGAAGCTACCAGACTGTTCCATTGGACAAATGAATCCTAATGCAAAGTATAAAATTAGCTTGTGCCGCGATCTATTTGCTAGAAAAATATGCACACGTGGATCAAGTTGTACATTTGCCCATACTGAGGAAGAACTTGAACGTTATCGAGCCAAAAGTCGGAAAAATTCGAAACACGTCATGCACACTGGTGGAAACAGTCAAAACTCATCGAATTGTAAGAACGATTTTCAATTACAACATAATCACCATAGTCCGCATACAGTGATGTTACATCCTGGCGATGATTCCACAGCCCCTACCTCGGTTTCTACATCACCAATGCGGTATGCCACACCTGGACATGGAAAACCTCATCGTGGTAATTACAGGGTTACATCGCCATTAAATACTAATTCTCCACCAGGCGGACATAATATACATTCAATGCATCATAGCCCAATTCCAACGGGCAGTAATGTATTACTAGGCGCTGGTCCAGTACCACCAATAAATGTGCCACCTTTGCATTGCTACGATCCGTCATATCAACCATTAAATTTTAATTCACCAACACCGGCTGGAATTGTTTCACCAAATTCCTTTTGCAAAACTAATAGCGGAATATTGCCATCCATGAATTTTACAACTTTTCAACCTTCAACATTGCCACCGTCGGCGAATATGACCACCGTTAACCCACCGAAATATTTAGGAAATAATGCATCTGGCTTTGATACACAATTCGGTTCAAAAGGTCTTTACAATGTGTTAGCATCTGATCTTTACAATACGGGTGCAGTAAATCCAAATTCTTCATTCTTCGGCAGTGGCAATAATTCAACAGTATCATCAGATTTTTCAATTCCATTAAACGCTTCGAAACTAGCAACTTCTAATTCCATGTGGGTGAACCAAAAGAAGCAACAAACTCAGCACCAAGGTCATGTAAATGACAATTCGCTTAGACACTCCCAAACGTTGCTTAGATTAAATAACATTACTCCAGTAGATGATGATTTTGAAATTGTGCAAAATATTTGCCCTAAACCGGACTCTCCAGCTGTTGTTTGGAAGGGAAATATGTCTGAGCAAACCATACATAATTTCATTCAAGCAATGGATCAAATTAATTTATCGGAAACTTCTGATATTACTAAAGCTGATACCTTCATGTCAAATGACGCATTTTATGATCATGATACTTTAGTTCGGCCTGATATAATGTTGAACGATGGAAATACAAAATTTCATTCAGCTCCAAATGCTATACGCAAGGGTCATAAAAATATGATAAAGACTTCAGGCCGTGAAAAACAGCAGCAACAAAAGTCTTCAAAAGAAAACTCATCTAGATCTGGTGGGAACGAGCAAAATAATATACAAACATTGCTTAGATCAAATGACTTGCTTTCCGATGAGAATTTTGAAATAGACACAACTATTTGTAATCGTACAGAATCACCAACATCAATTTGGAAAGAGAACGTACCTAATGAGCAATGTGTGCAAGAATTGGTTACTGGTTTACAACGTAGCGACGATACGACAAACTTTCTTCCAGGTATTAATTCAATTAAAATGTCAAATCTATCACATCGTGCTGGTAATGTAATAACTAAAGATAAGACATTTTATGAATGTGATAACATGAAGGTACCTGATACAATTATGGATAACGTTAAAGCATTTCGTCTTTCGTCGAATGCATTGCGCAGGGTGCATAAAAATGCTACGAGAGTGCCAAAAGATGCTTCGTTTAAAACATCATTTAATGAGAATTCCGATATAGTACAAAATATGTCTAACAGTTCGAAATCTACACCAGCTATTTGGAATGGAAATCCAAATAATGTTCAACCTGGTAATAAATTAATGACGACTTTGCAACGTAGTGGTGATATTTCAAATGTTTTGGATATTTATACACAAGAAAGTAATACAGCAGTTGAAAGTGCTAATATTGGTGCAACTGGAACGGATGGTTTTCGGGATCGAGATAGTTTCGTGCGATCTGATTCAATATTGGATGATGATGCTGCTACATTTCATCCGTCCTCTAGTACACTTGGAAACAAATATGGACCCATATGTCCTATGTATAAAGGTCAAGCAACAACAAGTCATGTTGCATCAAATACAAACCCTTTACTGCATAGCTGGAGTGGTTTGAAGGCTAATAGTAATGACGGTAATAAAAGTTTTTCAGTGTTTTCGAATGATAACTTGCCGCTCAAATTACCACCAGAAGTGCATAATGCCTACAAGTCAAATGAACAAAATTCAAATACAGAATTCGAGTTCAAAAGCATGAAAAATGTTCTCGATAATATAAGTTTCGCAAATAATGCTTTGCCTATACATTCGGCTGAGAGAAAAGCTGAGAATGCTTTCGGTTTGGGCTTAAAATCATTACAGCTGGTAGAAAAAAGTCTAGATAAAAATGATAATATTACTGCTCAAGAGGTAAGTACACGAATGAATCACATTTTATTGAAAGATTACAAATATTAAATTCACTGCCAGCCTCGCCTTAAAGATAGATCGTAAGTTTGGGATATGGGGGTTATAATTTGCAAAGTATAAGTGAAAAAATTATGTAAATACGGAAAATTAATAGATGTTTCTAAAGATCAGTGAAGATGAATATAGTTGTATAGTTAGCCTCTATATACATTTGATTTAAAAATTAAATTTTAGAATTTCAAATATTTCCTATTTCTCTACCTTTCTATTCGAAATAGATTTCTTCTCACTGACTATAAAAATTTCAAATATAAATTCCAATGTTCTTTGGACTTAATCAAATGGTAACTTACTTAATGGAATGTTAATATAATTTTCCCTATTATAAATATTTACTCGATTGCGTTGGAAAGATTAAATATCTTGTCTCGTATATATATTGCTAAGCTAAGGTTTCGATACGAAGATTTCTATACAAATCTGTCAACCTGGGATACCAAAAAGTGTTCACGATCTTTTTGATCGCGTAGAATTGGTTTAAACATTTAATATAATAAACAGATCTGTTGAGATGATATATAAGCTTATTACCGATAACCACCCGTCAGTGATCTATAAAGATAGAATAAAGATTAGAAGTTAGTGTTAGATTTAGTTTTCTTACAGAGTAAATGTAAATAAAGCTTTTATAATTATTACATTCTTCATATACATATATATATATTTTTATATATGGTATATGCACTTTTTACATTGAGTAAAAAGCTTGTTGATGGTTTTCATGTAAACATGTCCAACTTTAGAGTCCGATCGATATTCTAAATCCTAAACTATACTGACGTATAGCGCAGTGAAGAAATTGCTCAAAATAGCTGTCCGTTGTCAAATGAACGTGTTTGGATCACCGAATTCGTCCTGAAGCGTCTTTTAAATGTTTATTTTCAACAAAAAATATTTTTCCCAATGGGAGCTTAGATTTCATAGATTCTGTTAATTTTTTTAACGTTTCATATACTTCAAGTGCTAACTTCTTTTCAATTATAGAACTCTAAATTGGAAGATACTTTCCTATGGAATTTAAATACAAATATTTTCTGGATGAATACTTCTACAAATGTCAATAATAATAATAACAACATTTCTGTGTCTCAACCAACTAAAAATAATGAAAATTGTGGAGATACATTTGACAATTATAGGCGGGATATTGAAAAAGAAATGGCAGATTTCTGTGATGAAGTGTGGACTACTCCAGATGATAGTGGTATTAAATTGGATTAAAATTTAATATAAAGCCAGCAGAGCTGGATTTATGTATTAATAAATTAAATTTATTAGTTATTATAAAATATTGGTGATGTATGAATTGAAATTTCTTTTCATCTATGAAATATATTTTATTTTAGTAGAATTTTGAGAATAAAAAGCGAAAAATATTAAGATAAAAATGTAAAATATTATTTACGTATCGTAAATTTATAATATCGCATTTTTTTATATATGTTCTGTTTGTTTTATAATTTTTTTACGGTTTTATTTTTTGTTTATCAAAAGACTACTCTGTAAAAAAGCAATTACTATAAAAATTTTTTATTATGTATAAACTTTTATATTGAAAAAAGAAAAAAAAAACACTTTTGTAAGAAACATTTTTAATTATGTATTAAAACCGAAAAATATATATATATTTTTCATATAATCAAATGTGTATAGCATTCAAACACAAACAAAATCGTTCAAAATATTTTTGTATAAATATAATATTGGCTGGTTATTTACATACATTTAAAAAAGAAGTAACTAAAAATTAATGTAAATAAATAAAATAAATTAATACATTTTTAAACAACTATAAACTATATAAACATTTATACACTTATTATGAAATATATTTCTTAAAGAAATTTTTATTAAATATACGCTAATAGCGATTGTTAACTATAATATCTATGATCATATATATGATGTTAATTTAATTAAAAATTAATTGAACTATTAAGTAAATGAATGTAATTTATTAAAAAAATTGCAGCTCCAACGGGTGTATGATACATTTTTTTATAAAATGTGTTTGAAATTAAATTTTTTAATAATTTTTATTTCAAGAAAAAAATGAATAAGATACATGCCTATATATATAATATATACATTTGTTATTCGTATGTATTAAACTTTTAATATTATATATTAAAATATTGCTTTAACAAATTCAAGGACAACATTGTTACAGCAAATAAAAAAATTATGATAATAGTTTTTGTTTAAATAAAAGAGATTATTATTGGACTTGTAATATTTATAAAAAACAAAATTAAAATAAAGATTAAAGTAAAATGCACCTTTACGCCTATTTGTCCCCTCATGTAATGCAGACATTTTATTTATATTTAATAAATAAACATTTTAGAGCCTAGCTCAATAACTCAGGACTCAGGCATCATTATTTATTATTTTATTAATTATAATATTCAATAAAGAATTGTATTTTTTTAATATTAAATGTTATTTTTAAAGTATTGTATTGTTATTATGTTTACTAAGAAAAATTAGTTTTTATTTATAAATTTTTTTAATCAAATAAATTTTGTGATTTATACTCTTTATTAATAGTTACACAATAAAGAAATTGAAAGTGGAAGTATATTATCATTATTATAAAGTAATGATTAAGTTAAAAAAAACATATATTATATATATGGTTCTTATAATTAAAAATAAATTATTGTTAAAATTGATAAAAACTTGTAATTTGCTATAAAATTAAATGAGTTACGGTAGAAGTCTTTTTGTTGGTAATTTTTATAAAGTGAATATGATCACCTTATTTATATAAGTACTTATCCATTTATTAAAAAGATGCAATATATCTTGATTTTTTCAAGTAAAGAAATAAAAAGTAAAAATTACAATGTTTGTTAAATTTATAGAATTTGTAAAATATTTTTAAATAATTAATAGTGTTTGTATGTCTGTTTTTGTTGTAAAAAACAAGTTGATTCATATGTGTTATTACTATTTCAATTAAATTAATAATTTGTTGTTTTATTTACAAGTTAGAATAAGAGCAAAAACAGAATAAATAATTATCAATAACGAATATAGCTTATCAAATGTTAACTAAAATTCATGTTTTTTAGTTAAACAATTTGTGTTTCTCACATTGAATTATAAAATAGAAAGAGAAGCTACACATTTTAATTTAAAAAGGTTTTCTATTGGTTTAAAATGTAGTAATTTTTTTGTTTTTAAGAAAATTTAGTGAATATATATATAAAAATGACATAATAACAATTTTGGTCATTACACAATTAAAAATACTAAAAACTTATTTAATTATATATTAAATGTTTAAAGCATTATTTATGTTATTAAAGTTTTTTGAGAAATCTTGTATTTTAAAAACCTATTCACATTTGTTTTTAATTTATAAATATTAATATATGTATATTTATGTTAATTTCATTTAAACAATTTTTTGTGCTTTTTTTTTGTTTGCTTTTAAATTACGGTTTTGTATTTTTTTATACAATTAAGTTTTAATTAATTTTCTTTTACAAAATTAGTGTATTATGTTATAAATTAAATTTAGTATTATTGTTTATTAATTCGTGAAAAAGGTAAAAAAATTTTTTTTATTGCATGTTAAATTACGTTGATGTATTTTTATTTAATTTGCTGATTGTCCTTTCGTATAGTTATTTTATATTTATATTTATTACAATATTAATTTTTAATACTAATGATATGCCTTTAATATATTGTAAATATTTTTTATATATATATTTAAATTTGAATTATTATTACTGGAAATTATCTTTATTGTGTTTCTATATATACTCTCTGTCTGATAAAAAAAAGTAGAAAATGTATTTAAATATAAAATAAAATAGTATAATATTAAATAAAAAATAATTACATTTGTTGCTTTTGTAGTTAGCGATATGAATATTATTTTGTCACTTATGAATTAGGGAAAATTGTTGTAACAATGTTTGATGCTTACTTTGAATTTATAATTGGTTAAACTGATAAAATAATTCTATATATATGTGTATTAGAACATACATAGATATAACATACAAATATATGTGAAATATGTTAAAAATTAAAGATTGAAACTATTATATGTTAGTTTTGCTTATTTATTTTTTTAATATTTAAAATGAATTAAACGAAAATAATTTAATTAAATTGTTAAGGTTTTATTGATGTTTAAAAATTATACAAGAAAGTTATTGTATTATATTTTACATAATATATATTTTAATATATTATATGAGTAAAAATTATAATAATATTTGAAAAATTTTGTAATTATTTCACAAAATAAAATAAATAAATATGAAAAACAAGAAGTAGCAATAAAACTTCAATAAAGCGAAAATTAAAGCAAATATCAAACAAAAATATTTAATAGAAATATTTGAACTACTAAAACTCTTCTTCAAAAGTTTTTTATTTTTAATCGAAAATATTTTTAAAATTAATATCAAATCAAATTCTTGTAATAACTTTTTATAAAATTAATGAATAGAATAAAGTGAAGAGTTGATCCAAATAATTATGACAACGAAAAATGCTTGTCATGTTTTTCAAAAAGCTATTCATAAGTATTTTAAAGCCATATAAAATAAATTTAGATAAAATATATATTTTTATGTATATAAATTTTAAATATGGTTATGTGTCGCATGTGTGCTAATATTTATTAAAATATTTATATATTCATTCAATATCAAAAATATTTTTGGGAGATACGAGCTTTATTTCGCAGGCTGTTCAATCACGCAATATGCTCCAGGGCTACAAAATTTATACATGACCAATTAAAAATATAATAAATTTTTTACTCATCTATACTAAAGTTTAAATAAAAGTGTACTTAAGTTTAATTTACAAAATAAACACTTTTTTTTCAAATATTAAATATATTTAAGCAGTTTGTTGCATTATTGTTGCACATATAGTGCATGTACCTTTATATACATTTATATGTGGAGCATATTGCAGTGGTGCAGTTTTAATTTCAACCCAATGGGTTCAGGATAATTGTTTATATAAAATTAATAAATCAATTTATTTATTTATGATGAATGTAATATTAATTAATGGATATATATAATATCTAAAACTAAAATATATTGAAAAATATCGTTATGTACTCAGATTCTAAAACCTAAACATTTAATTTAAAAAGAAACTATAAATTTTTCTAAATTCATATTTTTTATATAACAAAACAAATAGTAGAAAATTAAAATTAAAAACAAAAAAAAAAACAACTAAATATGTTTTACATACACACATAACTCTGATACAAACTATGAAAATCAAATGAATAGGGAAAATTTTTAAAATTTCAGATTATTTTATTTAATAAAATAAATTTATAATTTAAAAAATATTTTCTATTTGTTTTATTTATTTATTTTTTAAGAATTTATTTACAAAAATTATTATTATTTATTTTGTTATGACGTAAAGTTTAAGAAGTGTATTATTTTTTGTTTATTTATGAATCATTAAAACTTTTACTATTCCTACTATAATTTCCTATATATTTCCAAGAGGTTTGTGTTAATCGATAGAAGAATTATATTAAATAGAAATGTGATTAGTTGAAGAAAACTACTTTGTGTTATTGGAATTTTTTTTGATAAAGTTCAGGCGCTGTACTTCATGTACAATTGCAAAAAAATCTGTTTTAGTATTTCGATAGTCAATTACTTATATATTATAAATTAAATTATATATGTTGTGATTTTCAAATTAAGTATTAATTCACAAACAAAAAAATGTTGAAAACTTTAACAGAAAATAGAGTCGTAGTATACAGTGTATGGTCGTTATTTATCACTCTATTTATTAATTTATTGTTTTAACAATCAAAAATTTTTTAATAATAATTTTATTTTTATACGGGCTAATTGGTCATTAGTTAAATAATATACTCTTAAAAATAATTTTTTGGTTTTTAAAAAATTTTATTATAACCAATATTTCGACTATAGTCAAATAAAATTTTTTAAAAAACAAAAATTTTTTTTTAAATAGTCTATTACTTTATTTATAAAATCAGACGGTTCTGTAAACATAAACTGTACTACATCTACCACTCACAATATTATGTTATTCTCATTATTATGTTATTCTCATTTTGTTACGCTATTTAGATAATCGGGTTCCACTGTATATGGCTGTATATTACCTACATGAACCGGTAACCTAATAAAAGATAATGAAATTGTAAAGATTTCGATCTTTTTCAATATTTTGTAGAAAATTTAATACAATATATTGGGGAATTTAGAATATATTGAATACCGTACCCAATTTCGATATATTACTGATGTTATCCGAAGAGACTGGCTGATTTGGTCCCTGTTAGAAGGCGCGTAGAATGAGAATCTTATAGGCAGAATTCTTTGCTTTCCATACTCCAATGTTGTGGAGTCATCAATTCTAAAATATATATCGCATTCAGTTTGCTTAATATGAACATGGTTTTTTGAAATATCGCATACCACCCCAGCCCATCACAGTGTTTCTCACCAATAACCTTTAACTTATATATATATATATATATATATATATATATAGGGGCATACCTTGTTCTTCGCTAAGAACCAGAATCTTACAACATACCTTCTCCTTGTGGCCTCTTTGTTTGAGAGAAAACTGAGGTATCATATTCCGGTGAACTTATAAAAAATACAGATTTCTCATATAAAAAATTCCTAAAAAAATAACTAATATGCAGTTGAGAATAAAATATTTTTTAAACTTTTTATTGGTCTATGTTTATAATAATTTTTAAGAAATAGCTTATATAACTTTTAACAGATATTTACAACATTTCATTTTCTAATTGTTCAAAAATAATACACTGACTTCACACTGACTTTATAAGAAAAAAAATGAGTTGATATTTGATTTTTAATTAATTAGTTTGAGTAAAATTAAAAAAGGCTAAAAAAAATCATTGTTATATATTAAGGATATCATAAAAATGTACTTTCTCATGTTCCTGAAGAAGTAGTTCTTCGAATAAGTTGAAGGTATGTAAGGATGGGTAGATTTAACTCAAAATCTATAATGTAGAACTATAATATGGGCTTATACAGAAATGATGATAAATGATGACAAAATAAAGCAAGAAATGTTCAGCCATATAGATTATGTTAATCTTTATAAACCAGTAAGGGTTTTTATTTGCGAAGTTAGACGTTACGAACATACCAACAAAGATTTCTTTTCAATTTGATTAATATAAAAATACATAAATACTTTTATTTTAGTTTAGATATATTATAAATATATTTTTAAATTAACAATTTTGTAATATCGAACTTTTCGGATCTCTAACAAAAAAAACATAAAAAAAAATTGCGGCATATAGACCAGATAAACACTGTTTAATTATATACTTTGTTTTATATTTTCAAATAATTTACATATATATATATTAAAGTCATACTATCTTACGAATTTAGGAATTTTAGCTTCTAGTTATTTGATCTATATTTTAATTATTTATTTTACATTTTTAAAAAAGTGCATAAATTTTTATAAATTTAAAAGCACATAAAATTTTATTTTAATTTATATTATTTATACTAAAAATTTTGTTTATTTAGAAATAAATAAATTAACTAATTAACATATATTTCGTTTTTTAATTTTCATAATTATGATAAAATTTAAATTAAATATTTTAATAAATAATTAAAATATATACTTTTAAGTTATTTTTTTCATTCATATATTTTATTTGATTTAAAAAAAAATATTTATGTAGATATTAAAAGTTCCATTTAAATATTTTTCTTTTTAAATTTTAATTTTAATTTATATTACTTCATTTAAATTTAAAAAAAAATTAATTTATATTTTTTAATTTAAATAGTTAACAATTGCATAAATACATTCTTAATTATATTTAATTATTTTATTTAAAATGTTTTCGCAATTTTTTTCTTAACAAAATTTTAACTTGTGATGTGAAATTTAGAGTTAACATAAAATATTCCCAGTTTCATGGGAGCAAAAATTAATTATATACATATATTATACAATAACAAAGTTAAAAAAATGATATATTTAAAATAAATTAATTTAAATGTTAGCACAATTACACAATTATATAAACGTATAAGAAAATCTATTATATATAAATATATATAATATTGATACCTCTTAAAAACAAATTATAAATGTAAAATAGCTAGTATTAATATTTAATTAAAACCAATACGATATAAAAACATGTGTGAAAATTAAAATATAATTAATTCATTACATTTTATTATTATTAGTAATTCTATATATATATGTGAGTAGTGTCTTGAAAATTTACTATTCAAAATAATGATTGTAAATTTTGTAGTGTCAATGATTATATGTAATTTATTTTATATAAAATTTTTAAAATTATATTTTGTTAAATGAAGAAGATTAATATGTAGAAAATTAATTAAAAATTTAATTTTATTCTCAAACCTTAACAAAAATTAATTTATATAATAATCTTATCTTACTAAAAATTTTATTGTTTTTATAATGAATGCAATTAATACAATCAAATTTTCTTATATTTTATTTAATAATTTATAAATTTACTGATTCTTTATATTCTATTTATATATAATTAATTATTTTAATAATTTCGTTTGAAACTGATTTTATATTTTTTTGTTATGTTCTTTATATTTTAGTAACGATAATACTGATGGGTACGATACTGAAGGGCACATCTTCAAATCTTTTATTGATACATTGCAAATATTTTCATATATTGTAAACACCTTTATTTACAATTTTTCTACTTCTTCCAAGAAGAATTATAGCAATTCAAAAGTGCTTCTTTAATTGTTTGTCACTTTTTTTAAAGAATATTTAATTAATTATTACACATTTGTTATAGTCTTATTAAACAAAATTAACAATTTACAAAAAACTGGGAAATTTCATTAAATTCTTTTTATAGTAACGTTTAAGAGATGAAATATATTCAGCCATTCATTAGCTTACAAGTCAATTAACTCATAAGTTACTTAGCTTATTGACGTAGCTTATAAACCATTTAACTTACGATTCAGTTAGCTTACAGTTAACTTAGCTTTATTATTATGTTGATGCTAGTTGAGTCAGTGCACTTGAGCACTTTTACTCTCTATTAACTGCGAGGTTTCTTCATAACCCCTCTCTACACCTTGACTGGATTATTGTTTATCACTTCATCAGGCTCAAGCAATAATTTACCTCAGATCTGCATGCCTCCTCGAGGAGCCTGTAACCATTCTGAGATTCGATAACGAAGTGTTGGTAAGCTCTGACTTTAATATTTACTAATTTTCAAGCAAATCATTCGTACAAGAGTTCTTCTATACTTATAACAGTTGCTTTTAAACTTAGCATTAGCATCCATATCATTAGTACTAGGCTTTAGGTTCACAAATGTACTCAATTCGAAACATAACAATAAAAACAAATTTTTGTGAATGCCTTTGTAGGTAATACAATTGTTTTTATGTTCAAGCATACACTCGTAGTCCATTCTTAAGCTTTTTACATATCACACAAACAACAACGGCTTATAGTTGAACATAGTAGAATAATAAGTTGAAATTATTAACTACCAAAATGATTACCTTTTTAAATTGTTAACATGTTAACAACGCAATTGGGCAACAATAAAATACATTTCGAGTACATATATTTTATTATTAGTACTTTACAGTGTTATCATGTTATTCGATTAGCGAGTTTATAACTTGATACCGTGAATACCCTTTTTGTATATTCGAAGATTTAGTTTGCTAAAAAATTACTGAACACTATCCACTTTTCTGTTCATATTTTCATTTATTTTGTTTTATAGGAGTACAATCGCAAAGCCTAAATATGATTCATTTCCAGAAGAGCGGTACCATTATTAATTATAAATAAATATTAAACGTATTTCACTTGAGTGATTTTTATAATAAACCACGTTTTTCCACATTGTTGTAATGTACACAACTACATACATAATTATATATTTATATACTTATTTGTTATTTATTAATTATAGTTTGTTTGTATAACTTTAATTATTCGTAGCTCTTTGAATGGTATACTTTATTTATTTATACTGAAGACACCTAACATCTAATATTCACTTCCCGACCATCCTTACAAATCACTAATTAGTCGGTGCTTCATAAGCACTCTTACCTTAGACAAAATATTATTTATTAAGTTTTGGTAGCACATTTATTTATAACTCATTTCTGTTAAGTTAAACAAAAGAAACATAATTTTCTATAGATTCAAAATATTATATTATAAACTAAAAGCAATTTATTTAAAACTATTACTATTCCTTTATTAATTTTTTAGTCAAGTATTTACCACATTTGGCTTATAATTTTAAAAAATTGTAATTAATGCAAAAACACCATATAGAAGTGCGCACGGATAGGCTATCAACACCTGTTGATGGTCCATAGAGTATGCAGTCACAAACAGTTTCGAAGCTGACATTGCACACCAAATAATTGCGATTGCAGCAACAATCAAACCGATAGTACCTTGTATGGTAATCAAAACATTAATGCCAGACAAGACGACCATAGGCAGCAAACAATAACCCAAAACAGAGACTACAGCGCCAAAAGTAACTTGTGCGCGTACAGCCATCAGCGACAATAGGCAATAGAAGGCAATGCAGCCCATAACGCCGATACCGTAAATGTATGAAAAAGTTACTTTGCCACTTAATAGTAAACAGCCACCTAGTGCAAGACAAAACACCAATGGACCAGCCATATCTGCATCTTGTAAAATTTGTTGGTCTGCACCACGCATAGGATTGAGTACAGCTAGTGTTTTTAAAAATATATGCTGTGGATTTATGCCTAATTCTTCCAACAAAGGTGGCTCGTCATCGAAATCATTACCGTCTGTAGTCTTATTTTGCGAAATTGAAGAATCAACGTACTCATTTGGATTGTAGAATGAACCCATTGACTGGTTTGCAGATGCATAGTTATCATAATTTGGTGGCACAGATGTTTGCGTGTTATCAAAAGTCTGGAAGGAAAATTCTTGATCTGGCATTTGGAAATTGTATGCTGGTGGCGCTTGGTTGTAAAAATCGTTTGGGTTACCGGTTGGATTCATTTTTTGTTATTTATTCGAATTCTAGCTAAAAAAAAGAAAAAACACTTTTTATATTACACATTTATTTATATAACTGAGTTATTTACTAATAATATTAAATAATCCCTTGTTTAATTTTTGTTTATGCTGCTTTTAGTCGATAGTCGCAACTTCTTTTGACGTTTAAATATCAGCTGTGTTAGTTTAAGTACACGTCGCATACTGAAAAGAGAGCAATATATGACATTTTATTTTAAATGTACACGCAGCACAAAATATTTTGCATACATTTAGGATATTTGAATTTTCAACCATACAATGAGTTTTTAAGTTAAAATAAATTTTTATTATTATTTATTTTATTATTATTTAAACAAAACCTAATTAAATAATACATTTTAATATTTTTTTTTTGTAATAATTCAATGGTATTTATTATGCTCTATCAGTTGCAATGTATTAAATGTTTAAAACAAGTTTTGATTGCAAAAAAAATAATTGGTTGGCGTTTTGTTGAGTTGCAATAAACGATATGTATTGTTTATAAAATATTAATTTTTGTTAAGAAACAAAAAAGTTTTAAATATCCCAATTTTAAGTGAAATTTTCTTAATTTACATTTGATAAATAGTATTATAAACAGAATATTTTGTATATGCAACAAAGGATGAATTTATATTCTCATTTTATTGGTTTCTTTATTCATTTGATTTATTTTAAAAACTAAATCCATAAAGTTTAAACAATTTTCATAACTCTATATTTTGTTCGCATTTATTTTCATTAATTTTAATTAAATTGAGCTATAACATTACATTTCTTTACTAATTTCTAAACTTTTTTATATTTTTTTTGTTTTACTTTTTACAATAATTCTTTATTCAAAATAAGATTTAAAAAAATACAAAAAAAAAGTGCTTTGATTTTTATATGCATTAACTATTCTTGAAATTTGATTTTTATAAATTTAAAATTGATATAAATAAGTTAAATTATTTTTACATATATGAAATAAATTTTATTATAACGTATAAATATTTTTTAATTTTAATTTATTTTGTATATATAAAGCTGTACTAATAAGGAAATATTCATATATATAAAGTTGTACTAAATATTTAAACGCAGAATTTGTTATAGATTGCTACAAATAAAATTTACCACATACATATATCTGCATATAAATGTTTCGTGACGTGGCTCATTTTGTGGGCGGAGAGTTTTAAAATAATATACATATACAGTAAATTTTATTTGTAGCATTAAGTATGAATATATATGTAAAAAAATAATTGTATAAAACCCATGAACAGAAATAATTAACACAATACACAATAATAAATAAATTACATAGGACAATCATATCAAAATCATTTATTAAAATAGAATTTCATTCAAATCTATATTCTAAAAATTATGTTGCAGTATAGAGACTAATATATAATATATATATATAAAATATACCAAAGATTTTTGAGGAATTGTAATAATATAAATTTAATACAATTATTTATAATTAAACTTAATAAATATTAATAATTAATCTTTTGGTGAAATAGTAACCATTTACCCAATTTAACATTTATGATAAAAACAAATTATTAACAGAAATATCCCACTGAATAGGCTAATAAAATTATAACATATTTAAAAATTAATAATAATTATATATAATATTTTTAAATTAGAATTTAAAAAAGAAATAAAAGGTATCTACATGTATTAACAAAAAATGCAGAAGAATGTTGAAATTTTTTTTTTTTTTTTTTTTTTTGAAATCCATTTATTTATTACAAACTGTCAGGAATGAATGACAATAAGTAATATATATAAATTTAAATCGTAGTAATGGTTATTACGATATAAAAAGAAAGGCACGTATGGACTATGCCCAGTGACATATCCATATATATTTAAAATAAAAGTGTATTGTCTACATATACATATTTAAAATGTCTCGCGATGTTTTTCTTCTCAGCCTTGTAAAGGTATTGGAAGGGGACATCAGTTGAGTAACCAGAGGGTTTGGGTGCATATATAAGCGTTGAGCGTAATTCTTTAAAATACTTGCTATTTCTTCCTTGATTGTTCGAACATGTAATTGTTTATGTAGCTGTTCATTCGTTGTATACCAAGGTGCGTTTGTGATCATTCGTAGTGTTTTAGATTGGAAGCGCTGTATAATTGCCAGGTTTGAGTCTGCTGCAGTACCCCATAATTGGGCCCCATAACTCCATATAGGTTTAAGTACAGATTTGTATATAAGCAGCTTATTGTCGAGTGACAGTTTGGAATTTCGGCTGAGGAACCAAAATAAGTTTCGTAATTTAAGACCCAAGGCTTTACGCTTCTTGAATATGTGCGATTTCCAGGTTAGCTTACTATCCAGATGTATGCCCAAATATTTTGTTTCTACAGCTTGTGAGTATTGTTTATTAAGACCGGCGGGCACGTAGAACGTTTTGTAGTGAATGTTACCTGGACAGATTTTGATTCATTCGGTTTAATACGCCAGTTTATCATCCAGAGAGCAACATTATCAAGGCAGGTTTGAAGTTTGGTGGAAGCACGGATTGGGTCACTGTCAACTGATAAAATAGCTGTGTCGTCTGCAAATGTACCTATAACACTCTCATCGGTAAAAGGAAGATCCGCAGTAAATAAAAGATAAAGCATTGGTCCCATTATGCTACCTTGAGGTACTCCTGCTTCTATATCATGAAGTACTGTAGTTTCGTTTCCATGCTTAATGAAAAAGTGCCTAGCCGAGAGGTATGATTTTATAAATATGAAAAAATTTAGAGGTAGATACAGTTTTAGTTTGAACAGGAGGCCCTCATGCCATACTCGATCAAAAGCTTGTGAAATATCTATAAATGCCGCAGTGCAATATTTTTTACCATCTATCGCACTATGGATATGTCTGACAAGTCTATGAATTTGTTCTATTGTGCTATGTTTTTGGCGAAAGCCGAATTGATGGTCAGGTATGAGTCTGTTTTGTTGGATAAACGGAGTAAAGCGCTTTATAAACAGGATTTCCATAACTTTTGACAGGATCGGAAGTAGACTTATTGGCCGATATGATTTGACGTCTTCTGGGCTTTTCCCTGGTTTCGGTATCATGGAGATTTGCGCTATCTTCCACTGTGGCGGAATAAACCCCCTTATTATCACAGCGTTAAATAGATGAGTGAGAAATACAAATCCTTTTGGTGGGAGCTGCTGCAAGGCCATGCCTGTGATTAAATCGTATCCTGGAGCTTTTTTCACTTTTAACTTTGTTATTACATCTCTAACTTCATTAATAGTATATCTTTTAATTGGAAGTTCCAATTGATAAGGCTCTTGTAGAAAATTAATCCTTTGATTCATGACATCAGGCATATTTTGGTTATCATTTGATTTAAAGACCTGGTCCAAATGTAACGCAAATGTTTCTGCTTTTTCAATATCGCTTTTTGCCCATGAGTTGTCGATTTTGCGTATAGGTGGTTGATAGACAATCGGTCTGTTGTTCTTTTTTATGGCTTTCCAAAGGGAATATTTTGTATCACATGAAGCACTTAGGTTTTGAAGGTATAGCGACGTGCGATTATTGTTATACTTTAAAAGAAGGGCTTTAACGAGTTTACACAGTTTGTTTAAGCGAGTTTTATCCGCAGGGAATCTCAACTGTTGCCAATGTTTTCTCATCCTACGCTTTTCTTTAATCAGGTATCTAATGTTAAATGGATAATCTTGCTTAACACTTTTAGAAACTGGTGGAGTTGATTCCCATGCAGACATTTGGACACAAGAGTTGAAATGCTCTACTGCTTCAGTTACGTCAGATTCCGTTTTTAACCTGACTTCGGTATTTAGACCAATTGAAATTAGTTGACGGTAACTATTCCAGTCAGTGTTTTTGTTATGAAGAATACATTTTTCCATAATTTCACAGCAGTCATTGAGAGTGATTATTATTGGAGAGTGGTCAGATGACAAGTCGAAATTGGACTTACAGGTAGTTGTTTCGATACGTACCCCCTTTGATACCGCAAAATCAATTAAGTCAGGTATTTTTCTTCTATCCGTTGGCCAATATGTGGGTTCACCTGTTGAGATTGTGTGGAGGTTGAGTACATTTATTGCTTCGAAGAGTTGACGTCCTTTTGGAGATATTAGGCGGGAACCCCATTTTAAGTGTTTAGCGTTAAAATCTCCGCCTACTAGGAACCTAGATCCAAGCAGCTGAAAAAATGATATGTACATATCTTTCGTGATACTGTGGCGCGGTGGGCTGTAGAGTGATGAGAATGTCATGTCGCCTTCTTTAGTTTGTACTACAATGTTTGTTGCCTGGATTTCATTCTTGCAATATGGTTTTGCTTCATAATGTTTTATCGAGTTCCTTATGAGGACCGCAGAGCCACCATTTCCTTTACCACTGGGATGCATTGTGTGATAAAGTTCGTAGTTCGGAATTTTAAAGAAACTACGCGTCGTGAAATGGGTTTCTGATACTAGCATTATGTCGACCTGGTTTAATTTTAAAAATGCTTTTATTTCGATAGCATGTTTTGATAGACCATTAGCGTTCCATATGACTACTACTAAATCAAGAATTTTGTTTAGTCGTCAAGTTGATCAGTAAATTTGTCATTACTACGATTTGTTGCATCATTTGCTTCAACAGTGATGTCATCTCACGGAATTCTTCCACAAAATTATTTGGAATTGGTGAAAGCTTCTCCTCTGTTTCGCTACTGGTGTCTGACTTCATTTTTTCTGCGAATGTTTCAGGTGAATGAGAAGTCGTGATGTGTTTTTTGTTAAGCGAAGGAAGAGGATTTTCTTGAATTTGTACTTCCGGCGCCCTAGGCCTTAGTTGGGGAAACATTTTTTTTTGCAGGTTTTTGTATATTTGACATCCTTTGTAGTTGGCCGGATGATTTCCTTCACATACAACACATTTGACATCATTGGATCTGCTTTTCCTTTCGCAATTTACAGAAGCATGATTTCCAGCGCACTTGATGCATTTAGGTTTGCGGTGACAGTATCCTTTTGTGTGCCCATACTGTTGGCAGTTTGCACATTGAGGGATTTCACGTTTCGGGTGAGGTGGTTCAAATGTAACTGTAGTATACAAGAGTTTCTTAACCAAATAAATATCCTTATTATTTAGGTTTGGTGCAAGTTCAATAATAAACATGGGGAGAGGTTTACCTGACCCTCTACGTTTAATGTTCCAAACGTTTACAGCCGTATGTTCATGCTGCAGAAGTGCATTTTTGATTTCATCAATATCGGTTGAATGATGCAAATTTTTTAATATAACCCTAAAGCTTCTCTCGGTTTTTGGTTTGTAAGTGTAGAATTCAGTGTTTTTGAGCTCCAACTGCTTTACAATGCTTACGTAAGAGTCAGATGTAGAAGGTTGAACTCTTACTTGACTTGGATTTAGCACTTTTAAGTCGAATTGATTTGCCGCATGTTCGTTTAACACATCTATTAGAGGCTTGATGCAATATACCTTATCAATAAATATAGGTGGAGGTTTCATTAATTTTGGAACCGTATCATTATTTTTTAACGATTCTTCAGTTTCTTCAGAGTCATCTACCTGGAGATCTGCGTAACGGTTTGGTTTGACGGGTTCATTTAGCCAGTATGAGTCTAGCTTGGTTTGTTTTTGGTTTACTTGATGATTTTTACTTGGACTATCGCGTTGACGTTTACGGTTATTAACTACTGTCCAAGTGTCGTTAACAGAGGTTTCGTTTCTGATGGCTGCAGCTTGATTCGATCCTTTGTTTTGGAGGAGGTTATTTTTTTCTTCATTATACAATTTTTGAAGCTGTTGTTGAAGTAGTTGAATTTGTTGTTGTATATTTTTCACCTGAACTGATTTAGCCGTTTTCTCTTTTAGATGACCCGAAGTCGCATTGCTTGACGCCTGCCGCGTGTTCATATTAGTTTCTTTGCGTGTATTGGATAGTATTGTTTCGTGTTGATTTGGGGAACTAAGTTTTATATTATCGTTTTTATTATTTATTAATTTAATTTTGTTAGCGATGGCGATTTCACTAGCTATTTTTGTTATGCTTGATTCAATTTTTGAATTTTCTAAAAGTTTGTTTGGGGAATGATTTATTATTTTAGAGTCATCAGTGTTTAGTGTTATATAGCTATTTAGGCCATTTTCACTAATTAGAGAGTGCCGACGTACAACTTTTTCGTAATCGCTCATACAATAAATTTACAATATTTTTACAGTAAGTTTATTTAATTATATTTTAATTATTTAAAAATTTAAATTTATAAATAAGTAAATTTATTTATTTATTTTTATTTATTTTTATATAAGTTTGTTTTATTTTACTTTTAGTAAAATAATTGAAAAAATAAATATGTAATATTTGTTTATGTATTTAAATTTAATTCTTGAAAGTTACACTGTGGCAACACTACAAATATAATTTCTTACTTTCGATCATATGCTGTCTCTATCAGCTGTTTGAGCAAAACTTAATTTTGATTTTTTTGTGTTGGTTTTGTTATTTCTTTGCAAACTTAAAATTTAATTTGATTAACAAAAATTTTTTATATTACAAAAAAAACTGATTAACACCGTCCACTGGCACTGTTTTTTCACAGATTCCTTTATTTAAGGTCTATTGTTCAAATTATCATAACTTTGAAATTTAAATTTAACTATTTCTAATCAAAAAAGACAAAAGTTACGGAGTGAACACTTTTTGCGCGCGCTTTCGGTTGTTATCTCATTGAGAATTGATAATAATAATAAAAATAATACTTAATATTTAAAAACTAAAATAGATGTACAATAAGCAATGATAATGAGAGTTTAATAAACATTAAAAAAAAAATAAAAATTAAATTTAATTTTAATTGCAATTTTAAAAAAATTTATTGTTTACAAATTATTTTTAAATATAATTTTTATTGTCAAGATATCTAATATATTAACAAAAATGTGAAATAATAATATTAAAATAAAAAAATTCTTATTATGAAAATAATAAGCAATGATAATGAGAGTTTAATAAATATTAAAGAAAAAATAAAAATTAAATTTAATTTTAATTGCAATTTTAAAAAAATTTATTATTTACAAATTCTTTTTAAACATAATTTTTATTGTCAAGATATCTAATATATTAACAAAAATGTAAAATAATAATATTAAAATAAAAAAGCTCTTAATATGAAAATAATAAAATTTTAATACAAACAATATAAAAAAATTTTATTTCATATATATTACAAAAAAAAAATTATTTTAAATAAAATTTATATATATTTCGTTATCAATATTTTTTAAAACATAATAGTTTTAATAATTAAAAAATTAAAAAAAAATAATAATAAATACAAAATTATAATAAATATAAATAAAAACCTAAGGAAAGTTGATTAAAAAGAAATAATTTTAAAATATTACAGTTAATAAATTTGGTTTTAAATAAAAAATTTGTATATCAACAACTTTTTTTCTATGTTTATATATAAATTTTACTAATTTATATAATTAAAAAACTGAATACAATGTTATGTATTAATGAGAGTGTATTATGTTATAATGAGAAAATAACATAAAAGATTTTAATAATAATGCAGTTAATTTTAGTCTATATTTAATTATATTGAATTTAGTTATTATTATATAAATTTTATTTATTAAAAACATTCAAATATAAATCTAATTGTAGAAATACCAGGGTCTGTTTTTTTCAAAGAAAATTTTATAATAATCACGAGTCTATATATATTTAATTGATGTGATTTAAATATGGAAATATAATAAAGTAAATATAGAAAGTTCTAATATTTCTTTGGCACATTGCGTATATCAAAATTCTTATTGATTATTCTAAGTTATTACCTATATTAGTTTAAGTGAAATTGCACAACGTGTACATTATTTTAGTAATAATTAATATATATTTATATGTTACATTGCTTATGTAAGAAACATTTAATAAATATATTCACAATAATAAGATTTCTCGGTGTCTATGATATTACATATAAGTCTATACATATGTATAAAAAGCTTTGTTTGTGGAACAAAAATTATTTTGTAATTGTTAAATTTTAAAAATATTGTATATTAAGAATTTATATTAGATATGTAATTAAAACTACGCTTTCATATACATAATTACAAATAAAAAATGGGAGAGCCAATTTAGTTTAAATAAGTACTGAAATAAGCTGATTACATTAATCACACGATATTACTAGTATATCGAAATTTCAATTGAAACTGTAATATTTAATAAAACTTACTGCGTTAAAATTAAAGAGTTTGTTTTTAAATTTATTATAAGTTATAACAAATAAAAAACTAATTAAATTTATAAATTAGAATGATTAATAAAAGTAAGTCATTATCATTATCGTTATCTCCACTTTCAACGGTTCATCTGATAATTAAAAAAAAATATCTCGTTATAGCTAAACAAACTATGGTAGATGAAAACTCCTCTCAGATCTTAAGATCGACCTCGCCCAAAATAAACAACAAATGTACCAGCTACTTACGAATCTGCTTAACAACGACACGTCACTTGGTACTAAGAAAATATCCTATTAGAATGATTTATTATAATGAATTCAGTAGGGGTTGTGGATCAGCAGATCCCCTTTTCTTATATGCTTGACAAACCTGGTATCCTCCAAAACCAGAGACTTTTCAAGTTGATTCAGTTCTACGTAAATAGGGAGTCGTGCCTTTCAGCGTTGTTCATACGGTGACTACTATATGAATGACGCTAGTCCGTGTTATCAGAATTGTTTAAGTTCAGGTGGGCTTGGACACAAGGTTGCCATTCCAACCTAACCTAACCTATTGTCATTATCTTATGACATTATACATCTGAATAATTTTTTTCTTTCTGAATTAGAGTATCAAACTGGAACTAGACTGAATGCCATTGTTAAACTCCATTCTCCATCCATTAAATCAAGTTAAAACAATCAAGCTACCGCATTTCTGGACGATTCTTTTGTGTAATTTTGTAAGCCTTTTGGGATCGATTTTACATCATTCTCATAACGTGTACAGATCGACATAATGGTTATGATTTAGAAAAACTCTCAAACCTTTGTTATGTAATACAGATTGTGTACTTCGTCGTTATCAAATTGACAAAACTTTTCATCTCTTTTAAAATTCATATATCTTTGTAGTTTTTCATGACAAGTGAGCCAAGTTTTTGATTCTAGCAGGGATATACGCTTTCACTTTGTTTGCTTTCCATCTATTATATAACTAATAGTATTAAAGTTTAACCGCATAAATGCTTTTTATACGGTCTCAATAAATTATAATTCTTTATCTAAATACTATGTTATCAATATCTCACACATGTGAGAGATCAATATCTGAATATATTATGTCGACTTTAAGGAGCCTCTGCATAGGACTATCGATAAGAAAATTAAAAAAAGTGAATGTTCTTAGCCTGAAAGCGAAGGTACGAGATTAGGTAAATGGAATTATAAACCAAATTATTGTTTTGCTACAGGAGTTACATTACTTTTTCTGCAAATTCCTGAAAAAGTAGTTTTTGTTCATTCAGCGATTAGAAGAATTGTTAAAAAAAGGTATCCTTAAAGTAACCCTTATTAGATAAATGTTTTATACATTATTTATTTTACTGAGAGCTAAATCGCACGACGACGTATCTGTGACTACTATTAATTTATTGGTAATTTGGTTTTTAATTTGAATTATCTAATTGTAGGATTAGATGAATAATTATACTACTCTCATTATTGTCTGTTATAGATGAATTATGACAGCTTAGCTTATGACAATTTCATCGTAAGTGAAATTTAAAAAGTCAGTTAAAGTAAAACTGAATAATCGTTCAACAGTGTTCCAGAATATACCCACTACCCATCATATATTTTCAGGTTTTAAATAATTTGTATAAATATTTACAACTTATCAGTATAAGATTTCAATTCTGTTTAGTAAGTAGATATACTATTTTCACATGTAATTTCTAAAAGTTCTAGTTGGGATAATAGAGAGTCATAAAATAGAGTCATTAACAGGGATAACCTGACAGTAGACAGTGACCACGACAGTAGCATAATTCTGAGTTAGGAAAAATATTGCTGGAGTTGAGTCTGTCAGAAGATATGAGAGCGATCTATAAACTGAAATGTTAAACCTAAAAAATAAAGCGTCATCAATGGGTTAGGTCTTATGATGCTTTTTATGAACCAATAGATTTTGTCAATAAGGTTCTTTCGTAAAGAATGTAACACAATAGAAAAGAACTTGTCATATTTTAGATCTTCAAATTCAGTGGACAATTTTATGTTGTCAACAGTTTTTTGAAATAGTTATTTTTTGCAGAAGCACGTCATATGTAGCTTATGTACTTTAACAACAATTAAGAAATTTTTCACTCTATTTACCTCCCCTATTTATTTTAAGTTTCTATCCTAGGAATTTTTTATGTTCTTGATTTGCGATAAATTTCATAGAACAGTTCTGTGTAATGTGAAATCATTTATTTTGAAATTAATAACATAGGATAATTTTCTTTATTACTTTGCGATGATATATAGGTTGTAAGCGGGGTGTACACAATTTCAACTAAGATAAAATTGTCTTTTTAGGAAAAATGTATTATTCTTCAACTTTAATAACAGATATTTAATGCAACCGGAATTGTTCAACGCTCGAATTAAAAATCCATTGAAAGCAGGGTTTTCAATTGATTCTGAATTAGAACTTCTGCTTTTTAGTATAATTAATCAATCTGTGCTGAAGCAGAAAAACAATTCTAAACTGAAATCAAATGATTTTGATTATTAAATAATCGACTTATTATTTTTATATAAGAAATCAGAAATTCTTTTTTCACCAATTTCTGAACCGAACCGAATGTTTAGAGTAGGGATGCCAAGTCCGTTAGACTTTGTCCAATTTTTTTTGAAATATACAAATTATACAATATACAAATGAAATATACAAATTAGTTATACAAATTTGCTTTGACATATTTTAATGGTGTTTAAATCCAAACGAAGCTAACATGTGTTGTGTGCGATAAATCTATAAATAAGAAATAATACTAATTTTGTCTATATCTCAACAAGCAAAATTTTTTTATACAGCTCTTATACAGTAACACTGATGAATTCACCTTAACATTTTGTTGCTGGCATTTTACAGTTACACAATTACCGAACTCGTTACTTAAGATAGTGAATACCCCTAATATCAATTTCGGCCATTTGTCGTATTCCGTGATATTTGCTTTGCAGTATACCAATCATTGATCATTATATTTATAATTAACTAACAATGGAGCATCATAGATTTAAATGTGTATATTATAAATATATGTATGAGTGTTTTACGTTAATTAACTAATTGTAATATGAGTATATCATGGAATTATTATCAAATTTGATTATGGTAGAATATTTCATATAAAAATTGAAAAAATTTTCTTTTATTTTTTGCATTCACATTAAGAAGTTGTGGACATCACCATTTCAGAATTTTATATGTTGCATAGCTCTGATAAAAATAAATGAGATTAAAGTGCAAGCAGTGTCTAAGTATTTTTAATGTTTTTAAAAATATGTTCTAATATTTTTTAATTGTCTTTATTTGTTAAGTTTTATTAAATATTCATGCATCATATATACAATACTGTTTTTATATTTTAAATAAATAATAAACTATGAATAATCAAAATGAAAAGTAAATGGTTTAGGATTTAAAATAACAACTCGAAGGAAAGTACTTAACCTATAAGAAGTTAGTATTAAATGTCAGCAAAAACTGGCGGTGCGATGTGGTTAATGAGAACGATCGAAAAGTTTCCCCAGGTTTACATATATCATTTCAACTCAATGTGAAATTAGTGAATAGTTATAAATTTGTATTTTGCAAGAATGCAATCGATATCACAATCTGAGTACAGCCTTAAATTCGTACAATTGAAGTGAAGTCTTAGGATTGGCAGAAGTATTTCATATATATTCATCAGTTAATCTTTTTGTTCAAAAAAAATGGTTTCAGGTATTTATGAAAATTGTTCACATGATTGATGACGGTAATGCGGTTTAAAAAGAAATATTCGAAGCACATTCACAGTTGTGTCTGCAAAAAATAAACTTTTAAAAATATACATATAATGAAAGAACTTCATTAATTTAAAACAAAGGTAACAAAGGTAGCAAAAAGAAGAAAGTGTTTAAACTATAAAAACAAAAAAAATTTTAGTTTTGTGTTGTTATGACGGCGCTTTTTTTGATTACATTGTTTGCATCGATAGTTAAATTCAAGTTTGTTGCATTTATTGTAAATTTGTCTAATCTATCATTTTCCTCATTCAGTTCGTCCTTGTCGTTGTCTTTATTTTCAAAAGTGGTATCATCGTCAACATCTTCATTATCATCGCCGTCATCATCCATACCGATATTTAGCACGTGACATCATTTGTCCCATAAGGCAAGGTCACGCATTTTAGTCTGAAAGTAACGTTCTATTAAATTAGCACAACGATAATATTTTGTTTCCGGTAAGTTATATGCGCGACAATTGGATATGATGCGTGCCATGTCTGCCATAAATAGGCGTCGTGTGACGTAATAACCTTTCTTAAGACGTTCACCCATAGTTTCTAGATCCATTGGATATTTGATATGATGATAATAATCGGGGGCTAATTCTACTGATACTGGAAGTAGAAATGGCCAAGCAGCATTATGTTGACGTACTGATTGTAAAACAGCAGCGAACGACGCTGCTAGTTTTTCTGTATCAATAGATTCTTCCGGACGTGATGAACGTTGTGGTTTCCAACCAATTTCACGTAAACCTGGGATAGCTTGAATTGGTATTGATTTTGCACCTTCCTTAAAGCATGTCAAACCTGGACGCACCTTTTGTACCTCATTGTGTCGTTGTGCAATGAGATCCTTAAGTATTTCACTTTGTTTCCGTATAACTGGAAAAAAATAAAAAATAAAAAGAATTATTATAGGTTAAAGAAATTAAAATATATTTAAGACCAACCTGATATAAACTGTGTGTAGACAATGGATGGATGCAATTCACAGTGCATAAGCGTAGCGCCATCATATTCCTTTATATAGCCTGCATAAATTGGTCGAGCAAGTTTGATGTCCTTAGAGAAGCCCTGTTTTCTGAAATAACCATTTGCATCGCGATCCGCATACGTTAACAAATGACGTATATTACGCTGAATACTATAATCCTTAAGATGGTTCATTAGGTGAGTACCATAACCCTGCACTTGTTCAGACATAGTAACTGCGCAAAAAACAATCTCTGTAAATCCTTGAGTAGGAAACGGTCGAAAACAAATGCCGCCAATTGGCTGTTGTTTTTTAATTAAGGCAAGAGTTTTATGTTTTGTATCAAACACTAGTTGGCTTATATACTCCCGTGGCATTTCTGGAAGTTGATGTGAAAACACAGATTGCAAACCGAGCAACCATAGCATTGTCTGTTTATCTACCGGTTTGGTTAGCGAATTGCCTACAATATGGAACTCTATAGCACGCTGTTGTTCTTCAGCTTTTACGTTTGCGTCACGAGAAACATTTTCCGGGAAGAGAATTTCTGATTTGTTAATTGCCTTCGATTCGTTAACTGCGTTCATAGCACGTAAGACTGCCTCATCAGATAGATCCTCAGCATGATGATCTCTATCATTAAAAATGGCGATAGTTTAGTAAAACTCAGTGTTCAATTAATATTATATACTAATAATTTTTATTGATTTAAAGAAATAACAAATTGAATTATAAAATTGCATTCAAATTAATATAATTTAAATGTGTACAATACTTTGGCATGATGCAAAAAAAAAATGATTTACGTAAACTTACGAAAAATCGTTTAATTATTTTGACTTGCGTGACAAATATAAGAAAACAAAGCATATTTTTGAGCGCAGTCGAATAACTGAAGTTACTAATTCAAAAGTCATTTTTCATTTTCTGATTAATTATTTCACAAGATTATTCACAACTGGATGACTCGACTGATCAGTTTCTATGCTTTGCTTTGAAATATTGCAATGTCATGATTCATGCTTCATCCGAACTAATCTACAATAACATCCTTGCAAATATAACATGCTTTGAGTACAATTATATAAAATCTTATTAACTTTAATCTTATTTCAAATATATTTGAATACAGTTAAATTTACTATGTATACAATTCTATTTATAATATATATTTAATATATATTTATAATTATATATTTATTTATAATAATTTCAATTCAATTTATAATAAATAAATGGAAACTGGGATCCTTACCCCATTGAGCGTTCGCTCGGTTCTTTTTTGGCTCTTTTACTAGCTGGTTCGCCAAGTGATCGCTTGCTACTACCAGAGTTTGTAGTGCTGGACACACCTTCCTGTTGACGCTTGCGCTGCTGCAAGTAGAAAGCTGGTGGCGGTCTATAAGACTGATCCCAAATTGGAGAGTCATCCTTCAGTAGTTCAGCTTTGAGTGCTTCCAAAAATTTTGGCATTTGTGTTATAATAGAGCGCTTATCCATTGGAAAGCGATCACGTTCGTTAATGCACTTTTTACGAAGTTGGTTGGCCATGCAGGGAAACACAGTACGTAGCAGCGTGCGGCCAAAAACAAGCGATGTCTCGAAATGACGCAACGAATTACAAAATGCAGGTACATGGCAAAACACTAACCAACGCGTATAGTTAATTTTATATGTTGAAGCATCCTCCAGAGAGAGATCAGCACGGCGCGCATTTGGTGTTTCAAAATTGTAATGATTTAAAAAGTTTAAAAATGTTTTTGCAACTTCAGTCATAGTTTGCAATTCATTTTGGCTTAAGTGATTATATTTGTAAAATACTAGTGAGGATATCGCTTTTGCTATGCAAGGTGTTTCAAATGGTGGATCACCCAGTGGTCCACGAATCACGGCTTGTTGACGAGTTAGTACGCAATGACGTAGCAAACGAAACAAGTACATATAGACCTTTTTAGTGTCTTCATCTTCAATTCTTTGCATTGACATAAACAAATTTTCCATATCAATTATAGCGCCAAGAAGTTCATTCATATGCACAGCTGATATACCATCAAGATGTGCAATATGACTTTGCAACGAATGATGACAGCTACTATTGCGACATTCTTCATTAAATTCTGGACAATATGTCGATCCAATATCTCGATGTCTATTCTCCTGAGGTGCTTTCCAGCCGGAACAACGACAACCTTCAACTTGGCATGCTGAGTACATGGATAGCTTAGCCAGTTTTTGTGAGATTGGGAGGGTGCTCATTTTTTGCTTACGCTGCGTTATACGCGTTAAGCTAATTTGGCGTGAGGTTTCGGGCGGTGCGTCATTGGTACCACCAGCCTCAGTTGGGTTTTGCGTTGCGCTACCCACACTACCGCCGGAGGCGCTAGCAGCACCGCCCGATTCAACAGCTTCTTCTTTTAATGCAATTAGGGAACCACCGGACATTTCAACTCAACACTTCAAAAAATTTTCCTACTTTTTAAAAATTTATACTATCTCAACAATTTCACAATTTTTCTCTTAAGGTAAACAAACACTGACGCGAAGCACGTATTACGTTGTTCCGTTTATGTTGTTGTTGCTTTTAAATGCAGCTAATGTCGAAGTCTAATTGAAATTAAAAAGAGAAAAAGAAAGCAATTTTTTAGTCTTTCTAATGTAAAATGTTTTTTCAAACTAAACATTTTTGTTTAACTTACATTGTTTATATTTTAAAATTATGTTTATCGCACTTTCGCAATTTTTACAATATTAAAAATGTTATCAACGACGCCATATAAAATCAACTCTCCGAAAAAGAATTTCACAAAACGAGGCAAACTTGAATTCGCACAAACAGCTGTCAGTGTTGCCACATTATGTTAAATATTTATAGTATTAAATGGTATTACAAATTTTTAATAAATTCTTACAAATAATGTATTATTAAGTTTAGTCTTAAAGTAAGTCTGTTCTATGAGCTACTCGTAGTAACTTTGAGTAACACTGTGTATACACAAGTGCGTTCTACCAACAAGTTTTCGAGTAAATGAAAGCATCGTATAGAGCGTAACATACCGATCAAAATTTGAAAATGCTACACAGATTTTACTCGTACATTTAATTTCACGTAAAATTTGTATGATATGTGAATCAGCTGTTTTGGTTTGAATTAAAATTTTTGTATTGTTTATTTGCGCAACACTGGTGTTCTCACCAGATTTTACACAAAGCTGTTCTATGAAAATCTATATTAAGAGCGTAATTTGTCACCTTATTTGTGTTATGCTCTCAGTTTGTACTTTACTTATGTCTTATTTGTGTTTTACTACGAGTAGCTCGTGGAACAGACCTAGTATGTTCCCATTGCCTCCGTTAAAATAGTTCATTTGATTTAGGTCGCTAAGAAAATTTGACAAAGCGTACAAAAAGCTTTCGTATTTTTTAATTTAGTTAAGAATAAATCAAGGGATATTACACCAAAAATGTTGAATGCAACATGAATCGAAATTTGACATATTTGATACATGAAACAAAATATATATGTACATATATTTTTTTATTAGCAATTTATATCCATGCGCAAACTGATTTTTAGCTTGTTTGTAGGAACATGCTTGTTAAACATGTGAATAGACCTCGAGAGGTCGTATATGAGTCTTGGGGTGAATCGCTTATTTAGGTCGTGTGCGAGTTAGGCTAAGTTGTGTTCTAAATGAGGGAAATTCTAAGTTGTGTTGATAATGTAGTGATGTGTCGATACGTGTTGATAAATGGCAAAATGTGTGCAGTGCAAAAAATCCCAAAAAATCTCCCATTTGGTTTAGCATCAACTTAGCCTAACTCGCACACGTCCTTAGATGAATATAAGTGTCGCTCGTCTGACTCGTTCAAGTTACAACAATAATATCAAAAATCCAGAATTGGTTTTGTTTATATAACATTTATTTGTGTATATTATAAACACAGTTCAATTATATTATTATATATTACAGAAAGTATTATATATGCTCATAAGTTTTTTGTTTATACAGCACACAGCGCAAGTTGGTTGGCTTATGTACACCGGTGTAGTGCCAACGGTAATAAATCAAGAATATGGCATCACTTTAATATGAAACAGCTGATAATGTTGGCTTTCGTCATTTATAATTTTTTTTATTAATAGGCGTACATTAAACAAAAAGTGGAAGCGTATATAACAATATAACAATTTAAATAATAGTATATTAATTTTTTTTATAAAGTTAAATGTAGTTGGCTTTTAATAACAGTAACGCAGAGCTTGAAATAACCGTTGAAAATGTTAACAATTGGTACTTTGGCCAATATAAAATTCATTCTACAAAAGGATATTTTCAATGGTTGTGGTGAAAGATTGCTATCAGTAGTTACTGTGACAAAAACTTTTAAAAAGAAACGGGCTTGTTATCTATGTGTTGTCACAACTCCTCCCCCTGTGCCAGTTGTGACGGTTTGCTTAGTAAAACAGTCGGAGCAACGGGAAGGTGATTATAAAAAGAAACGTACCTGGCAGCTGGATGAAGTTAAATGGGTTGATGGCAGGAATGAACAATTCGAAACCCACGAATTTGATATACAATTGGAAAAATTGTATAAATGGTATGCGCTAAATTTACATGAGCGTCAAAATTTCTTAGGTGTTCTATATAAACAAATTCAAAAATATGTACGCGGTCAAAGTGCTGAATTTCGAAATGTTCCAAATGCTTGGCTTACAGAGAAATCGCCAGAGAAAATACTGTCAGCACAAATTGATGGGCGTCAAAAAGCTGCACAAGATACGGAAGATGAAGAGGAAGAGGCACAAGAATTTACTGCACTAACTGATAAAGAAGCATCTGAATTGGGTAAGTTATTCTCAACGTGTGATTTTGCTGTGAAAAATGCGGAACAGTTAATTGAGACTTTATCAAAGGAGTTGCACGATTTAGACGGTGTAAGTATATATTGTTTATAAATATATAAAATATAGTGTATAGTGTATTTAATTTGAAATGACTTACAGGCAAACGTACAAAGTGTTTTAGCATCTGAAAAGCAAGTGTTTAAGCTAATGGAGTACATTGACAGCGCCATAGAACAAGCCGAGAAATTTGAAGAACGCTTAGATACGTATGAAGAGATTTTAGGCCACGTAAAAGAAACAATGGAAAAGATAGGAGGGAAAAACGCAATGATTGAAATAGCCAACAATAACAATATAAAATTAATGAAAGAACTTAATAAGGTTATTGTAAGTAGTTTTCAAGTGTACTCTTTAGGTATTTTGATTCGATTCTAAAATCAAAGCACATTTACAGACACAGTTGGATCTACCACCCATACATCAACAAGCACTTGATGATCCTGACTTAAAAACACCAGAAGGTCGAAAGGCAGCTATTTCTGCTGCACAAAGCCTGCAATCGGCCATGAATAGTGACATTGATCCTTCTTTACTTCGTCTGGAAGCAGTACAGGATCAACGTAAACGTTTTGAGAAGTGGAAAGCCAAGTTCTCGGTAACAGTTAGTCGTTTCATGAACAATCTTTTTATACATTTGGGTAATGAAATAAGTGATATGCCAATTTCGTGTACTGAATTGTTGTTGCCAAATCATTCCTCCGTACATAGAGAACTTACACCATATACCGAGTTAATGCATTGGACTAAAGCGATGGATAGAAAAACGTATGAGGGTTTAACACGTGTATATACAACGTCATTGAGCAAAATTTATGAGCGAGACATAAGAAACTTCTTTGCAGTGGTACGTTTTTTTGTTTTGAATATTTAAAATAATATATTTTGTTCACATTTAAAATTTAAAGATTATTACTTTTATTGTTCAATGCTTTTTGATTCTACTGCTTTGTTACTTCTATTTATAATATTATTATTACTTTTTATATAATAATTTATATTATCAGTTATTAGAATAACACACTGTGAGAAAGAGTGTAAATCTAATTCTACATATAAACACAGTACAACATAAGTTTTAAGATTTATATGTTATTAAATAATTTATTGTTTTAATGACTAAATTTTATTTATATATTCTTTACCAATCTGATCGATTACTTAAATAATGTACAATATTTTGAAACTAATTTAAAATATATATATTATTAAATTGTTCATATAAAATTTAATAAATATAAAGAATCAAAATCATTAAATTTTAACGTTGCTTTAGTAGTCCAACATGGGACTCTGTGTTTCATATATTAAATATTATATATTATATTATATATTAAATATTATATATTAAATATTATATATTAAATATTCATATATTAAGATTTAAAGCTTAATATTTGCGCTTTAAAATTGTATTTTATTATAAATAATTTTATATAAAATTATAAATTATATAAGTATAATTTATATACATGCTATGTAAAATTATATTTATTATAAATTATATAATTTATAATTTTTTAATAATAATTTTATAATTTTTTATTAATTATTATATAATAAAATCAACTGATGATGTTGAACAACTAAACAGATGAGCTGATCGTTCAATTTAAAAATTAATTATTAAAAAATTAATTTAAATTAAAATTAATTTAAATTAATTAATAATATAAATTCAAAAATGTAATTAACTTTTAAAAAAAAGTAATTTAAGATTTATTTAATTAAATTTAATTGAATTTTATTTTGAAATTTGATATAATTAAACTTTTGATATAACTTAAGTTTTTAAATTTAATTTAATTATTAAATATATTCTCAAATTGAATTTAGTTTTTAAATTTAATTTAATCTGGCTTTTGATTTAAATTATATTTAAATTTTGAACTAATTAAATAATAAATTAAAAATTAATTAATTAATGAATTAAAAATCAATTTAATTTATTAAATAATATGTTTACTAAATCATATGTTTAAGAGTTAATTAATTTAACTCAAATTCAGTTTAAATTAAATTTTAAAAATAATTAAATTTTTAAATTTAATTTTTAAATTAAATTTAATTTTATGGTACCCTAAATCTTAATTAAATTTAACTTTTAAATCTAAATGAATTATTAAGTTTATTTCAAATTTTATATTATATTTGCTTCTAACTTGCTTCCTCTATACTTAATTTTTATTAATAAATATTTACGTATACAATTTTAGGCAAAATCACAAGTATCAGAAAAATTGCGTACCTCTCGAGAAGATTTAGATACTTCTACAGCGTCGAAAAAATCAGCAGTTTCTGCAGTGCCTTACGGTACGCTTGGTGTGAATAAAGACCAATGGACGCCTGGTGTGGATAGTGCAGATCGTGAACGGTTTGATACTGTTTTAGAAAAAGTTCTTGCTGAACTAGAACCAATAGCTTTGCAGGAACAAATGTTTTGTATTAATTTTTTTCAATTGGATGTAATAAGCCCTACAACCAAAAATACTCAAACAACACTGGACGTTTTAGAAAAGAGTGTTGATATGTCACAGTCACTGTTAGCATCTCCATCTTCAGTTAGTGGTGAAAGTAAGTACAATTATTTATTGTTTATTTTTAGTTCCTACATATATATATAATTTCAGATATATTTCCGCAAAAGAAAATAGATCGTCAAATTAATGAAGAGGTCCGTAAGCTAATGATTGCTTTATTTGGTTGTTTAGAACCAGAATTGGTGAACTTTATTCAAAGCTTCGAACGCATTGATAGCTTGTAAGATAAATTTTCTTTATTACTAATAAATATACTAATATTATATTTATAAAATAATAAAATAATTAATTTATTTCAAGCTATTCCTTGTACGTGCTTGTACGCCTAACACAGCATGTAATGTCTGCACAGGACACACATTCCTTTTTAAGCATGAGTTTTGCATCAGCATTAGTGCAAGTCAAACGTAATTTTGATCGTTTCATGCAACAACAATTACAGTCAATTAAAGATTCGAAAGTGCCTAAACGTTCGAAGTGCGGAATTTTGCCGTATGTTGAAAATTTTGAATATTTTGCGCAAACAGCAGAAGGAATATTTCGAAAATCGAATCGACGTACAGATATGGAGAAGTGGTATTTGCAACTGGTGAATGCAATATTTGAAAGTGTATCAGTCCATGCGCAGGATCACCCGAAAACGCCGTCACAAGTAGTGCGCATGGAGAACTATCATCATATGTATTCGCTGCTGGCACAGCTTAAAGTGCCTGGTCTAGATAGTCTCAAGAAAGAAGCCAAGTTGCGATACAATGATGCGCTTAAAGCGTATGTAATACAATACTTTGGAAGACCATTGGAAAAGTTAAATGTAAGTAAATAAATAAAAGTTGTATATTGTACAATTTTGATTATATATGCTATATATTTTCCTATAACTTGTAAGGGCACTAAGCATTTTTCTTTTTACAGCAATTCTTCGAAGGTGTACAACAAAAAGTCGCTCAAGGTGTTAAAGAAACAGAAATTAGCTATCAAATGGCTTTCTCAAAGCAAGAACTACGTAAAGTTATTAGTCAATACCCGGGACGTGAAGTTAAAAAAGGACTTGAAAATCTTTACAAAAAAGTTGAGAAACACTTGTGTGAAGAGGAGAATCTTTTGCAAGTGGTCTGGCATGCCATGCAAGAAGAGTTTATTGCACAATATAATTTTCTGGAAGAACGCATACAGAAATGCTATGCTGGTGCTATGATCAATTTGGAATTCAATATACAGGACATACTCAATTTCTTCTCGGATATCGCTCGTTCACATTGATTGATAGCTTAACGAAAATATTCTGCAGGTTCACAATTTTGGAAGGCAATACAAACTATGTTATAGGAAATACTTGCCTATATGAAAAAACTTATTTAATTGCTTAGCACTGCATATATCAGTATAATTATATAATATAAAATATTATATATAAAAATGCTTCAATTGGGTGCAAATTAGTTTTAAGTTAAATGTTATTTAAAGGTAAAAAAACAAAATGTAAATTATTTAAAACACGTTTTTGTAAAATATGAAAATTTGTAATCAAAAATATTTCAATTAAAAGAAAATAATATTAATATATAATTAATTGCCTTGTAATTTATTTATTAGTTTTTTTTTATAAATATGGTTTGGGTATAAAGGAATATATTTATTAATGTGATAATACAATGTGATGTGTGACAGTAAGAGTTCTCTTAAACGGATATCTTAAATTGCAATTTTGACCAGCTAAGAGAACAGAAAAATGGAAAGTGTAGATATGGAAATGCTTAATGTATATGTCAGTTTATAAGAAAGTCTGTTTATCACACATTTCTTCACATCACATTAAAAAATATCTTCAACTAGGTAAAGTGTATTTCCCTTTTTAATAAATTTTACATTTTTTGTTTGAACTCAACACAAATATTAGCGTTTGCAAATAATATTGTTGGAAAAGCCAGCTGGAAGAAGCCGTCAGATCAACGGGGTTTAAAAACACATTGACAGATTAAAATACATGAGTAGTATTGACAACACCCTGCTGTAGACAATTTTTGGTTTACAGATGTAGTGTTGCTATAGATCCTGAGTCTGTACACAATCGCGTTGTTAAGACGCTAGTTTGGTTCAATACTGGCCATTAGAAGTAATAAGAGAATTAGATTTGTTTCTTTTTAGGCAATACGTAGAGGCGCGATAAATATCACTAAACATATATTGGCAATTCTCATCTCTTCTGGGATTGTAGACTTGCGATTGGTTGTCTGTGTAGATACGTAGTTCCGGGGCGTAGCCCTTGCCGTGCTTATCCATAAGTAAAGTTGTTCTTCTACTAAAAGACACATCTTTAGTTACTACAAGAAAGCATTAGAATATGGATATATTGAACATTGAACATGAGTCTTAAAATCAAATAAAGCGATACAATTATTTCAATCGAAAAAAAATTCTTCTGAAAAATGTTTGGACGTATACGCCAAGAGGATGGCTCAATCGCATAAGTTTTAACCATGAGGTGGAAATACATAATAACGAGTAAAATATCACAAAACTTGTCACATCATAAAAACAAAGTTGCTATGGAAACATCGTAGAAATATATAATAAAAAAACAAACTAAATTTTTAAGCTCGGAGATATAAAAAGTAAGAGTCTTTGAAAACATTAGACTCAAGATGTAAAACCAGTAATTCATCACAAACAGAAATGGAAAATGATTAAGAAAGATTGGAAATAACTACATTTTTTATTAAAATTATCAGTTCTTTTTAAACTTAAATTTAATATTTTTCTAAATATATTTTTACAATGAGTTTTATTTATAATATTTCTTAATTTAATATCTAATATATTAATAATTTTCTTCAAATTCTTAATAATCAAATGTTTATGTTCATTCGTTTTGCGAACATCTATTTCTGGAAAGAACGATATTCGTAATTTTCACTTTGTATTTCCTTACCACCCAGAGGAGATATCTAATATACTTTTACAATTATAAATAATTATAATATTTGTTTTAGTAACTCACCAAATAATTAGGATTCTTACAACAGTTGCCATTCACACGGAAAGACTTTGGGAAAATTTTGGGGTTCGAATACCAAAAAGTATTGTTTTCAAATTTCTTTTATTAACAAAAACTTGAATTTAGATTTTGGTTTAGTTTCAAAAACATAAGCCAACATATAAACATTAAAAGTAGGCAGTTCTTTATTGGCGGAAAAATCCTAGAATGGATCGCACAGACTCCAATGATCTTTAAAGCTTTCTGAAAAATTTTAATGCATAAGACCGTAATATTATATTCTTTAATGTATCTGTAATAATACGATCTTAGTATATGGTAGTTAGGACTCTTACCACAATTATTGTTCACCATATCAATTCAAACAGCAAAAACAAAATAAATAAAAAAAATATAGATTAATTAATAATATTAATATTGCATTATTGTTTTAAAAACAAAAACATATGTTGAAGAGATTTTAATATGTCAAATTTTGTTATTACGATTTCTTTACAGAAAAATAAAGTGTTAACATATGCAATTATTTTGCACCATGTTAGATAGAGCGTACTAAAAAGGATTAGAAATTTTGGTTTAGAGTGTAGATAAATGTATCTCGGCACATATAAACTTCCATAACTCGAAATTCTATAACTGGAACTAAATAGAGTGTAACAGGGTTTAGAGAGCAAATTACATACAATAATAAAAAAATTCTTTAATAAATAAAATGTAGAATTTAAATAAATTTAAATAAATTCTACATTTTATGATAATTAAATTTATATTAAAATACATAATTTTTTACATTAATCATTCTAATAAAAAAAACATTGTTGTTAATTGCAAACAACCGATTGAATTAACATATTTGAATTAATGATATTCAATTTGATAAACTCACAAATATTACTAAGGTTACACAAGCAGTAAATTTATCAATTCTAATTTCGATTTTGCTTCAGTTTGAGAAAAACTCAACACAAAACCGGCAAACACAAATTTTTCTCAACATTCTGCATTACATGTGTAAAGACCTAATAATACGGTCTTTTGCCATGTGATCATATCTGTAAGAGCGTAGCTCAATTCAAGTTTGGAGCAAGAACGTTTAATTTTTACGGTCTCTCTATTCAATTGTAATTCAACTCAATTTAATTGAATTCAACTGATTTCATTTCGATTCAACCTAATTGAACTGAAATTCAGTTATATTTGAACACATTTTGTCAGTTCGTGTTAAACTTGCGGTTATTGCGTACGGTTGGCGGTGAATTTCTGATTTTCTGAAATTCTGGAGTTCTGTGTGTTATATTTTAACTTTTGCATTTTATTTAAATTGCTTTTTTCTTGTTTGTTTTATTATGTGTTAACGTGTTTTATGTTGCAACTAACAATAACAAAGTGTAAAAATGCATTAAAATATTAAATAAAACGGTTAATGTGTTTCATTAAAATAATATTAAATTTAAAAATAAGTAATTGAAAATATTAACTAAAAATTGAAGCCATATTAAAAATATCCTGCTGTGTCTTCAGGTAAAAATTTTTTTTAACCATAATCCAACAAGAAAAAGGGCAATAAAAAATTAAAATAAAAAGTGCATTTCAATTTAAATTTGGTTCCACTATTGTTGTTGTTTTTATTGTGTTGTTCTTTGAAAACATGTTCGACCAGTTCAAACTTTTTATGGTTCAATATATTTTGTTGTGCTTTTTTTAACGTTTTTTTATTTTGGTTTTGGTCTTGCATTCAAATCGGTTTTTTTTGTTTTTATGTTCAAGTATTAAAATGAAGATCACAGCTTTGTTATTGTACATCGTCGTGATGACTGCTGTTTTATGACGTTATTGTTATTGTTGTTGTTGCAGTTGTAGTTGTTTTTTGTGTGCTTTAATCTTTTTTTATGGACATTGCAAAAAATCTGTTTTGCCCTTGTATACTGCACAACGCCTTCACAAACAAGTTCAATGCAGCGGTTCTGTTTCTTAAGACGTTTCCTCTTTCCTCTACTCGTGTTTTTGTTGTGTTCTGAAACTAAAGTTTAACAGTTTCCTGACGGCATTTTATTTTGGAAATAAATTCAAGCAACAAAAAGTTTAAATTTGCAAATAAAATTTTAGTATTGGATATTAAAGTGGATTGTACAAAAATTTTAATGAATAAATTATCTTTAAATCTTAAAATGTAACTTTGACTGTACAATAATATAAATACATATGGACATAAATTACTTCGGTGGTAGGGAGCCATTAATTTCTACTCTAAATAAGTTCTTAATGGATTTCGCTTGACAGTTACGAAGAATTTTTGGCGTCTAAATTATGATATAGTGTTCTATTAACCCCTCTTCAAGTACAGCAAAGGATTTTATCTAAAACTATTTTTGTATATGCCCAATTTGATCATTGAAATCTATAGCCTGGAACCTAAGTATATTAATGTTATATTAAACTGGTTGATATCAAATGATACAGGTAGACCACTGATAATGAAACGGGCTAGAAATGTAATAATGTTGGGGTTTCCATTGATTACCTTAATTGGTTTATCGTAATTTATGGCTTCAGAGGCCGTAATTATTGCATAACGCAAATTATTTCATTAAGCCATTTCAATTTTGAGACGACCAAGACTTAACTCTCCCATACAGGGACTTAAAAACTAGGTACCTGTTTGATTTTTCATATTTGGTGAACCACATCAATAACAATAACTTCGTTACACGTAAGTCTTAAGCCTGTTGCATACTAGCTGCAAAAAACGATTATATTGAACAGTCATTAGCACTAAGCAGTGGCGACCTTACGTTCAGTTGTATATATTTTGCACCGCTCAAGCAGTAAAAAAGCGGCACCGAGCTTTTCTTGGTGTGCAGCAGTGGAACTTTACATGCTGCATTTAGTTAAGCCGAATATTTTGTCTTCCTATTTGCATTTTAAAATTGTGAGTTTTAAGATTTATTTTGCAATTATTTGCAGGTTTATGGTACTGGTTTATGTCAAAGTGATTGGTACAGGTTAAGTTACACTTATTATGATCCTTCGAACATAGTAGGCTTAATATATTTTACACTGGGTTGACTGTAAGTCTTCTATAGCTTAAAGTCGGAAATACACATGGCATGTGTTGTGTAGTTTCTTTTTGGTTTTCATATCTACCTATTCTCAATCCATTCTTACTACGAAATAATCTCGTTTTCCCTCTACAACGTTCTCTATGTGCAAATTTTGTAATAAGTATATAAATTATATTTTAAATTCATACATAAGTTTAGTCTGTTAACTGTTGTATTTCCATTGATATTAAAATTTTGTTATACATTTTTCATATACCTAATTCCCAAATAATTTATATAATAATTTCTTCAATTTAATCAAGACTCTAAATGTTATATATGTTGATTTATAATAAACGATAGTTCAGTCATATTGCTTTTTGAAAATAAATTGTTAACAATATATATTTATAATTTAATAATAGTTTTAATATACGAATATTTTTTATGAAAGAATTATAGTTATGTCACGAACCGTTTTCTTTCCATCGGCCTCTAAGCGAACTTCTTCGTGCTTTTTCGACAAAAACTCACAAATTAACTTCTGTGTATAAGTAATAATGAATAAATTTGTGCGTTTTTGTGGAAAAAAACAGTAAGTAGCTCACTACAGAATTTGATGTGATAAGATCACCGATTCTTTTCTAAACAAGATATAGAAAACTTAAGTATTGTTTATCTGAAGTTCAAGGAGTGTTCTCTTCGACATCCTTTAAATTGGTTAATTTTGGTAATGAACTCCATTACCAAATAATCGATTACTGAATTTATCATCTAGGTTTAAAGTATTTTGAAACGGTTTCTTTACTTTTTAATTTTTTTTTTTCAACTTTTTATTAATAATTGGCACAGTCCTTAAAAAAGATAATCTTAGGAGTTGTATAAGCCGGGGAGTCGTTGTGATACTTCAATCACTACTGGTAAAGTACCCTATTTCAATGACAAACCTTGAAAGTGCCATTATTTGCGAGTGGTGTTGTAGAATTTTTGGGGTGCCAACCGCACGTAGATTTGATTAATTTATATTGTTATATATTCTCAAACAGTAATATATCAATATAAATATTTGTCAAACTTAAAATTTTCCGTTTTTATTGTTACATTGCGTTCTATTCCTTCAGAATTTTCCAAACTGAGGTACTTGAACTTTTGCACTTAAATTGCATGCACTTTTCTTTCCATATGCACTTACGTATTTTCACAGTTTCACATTTCCCAGTTGTGTCTGAGTCACGCTTTAATCTTCTGTGGTTTGCCTTAGGTTACCTTTCATTACTTTACCTCACCTTACCTTAGTATAATTTAAATCAAAGTCATCACTTCAAGCAAAGAACTTTTTAACTTAACAACAATAAAAAGCAGTAAAAAAGGTTTTAAGTTTATAGCGCATTTACTCTTGAGTTTTTCTATTCTAGTTCTGCATTTCATTTAAAATAAAAAAGAAATTATATATAAAAAACATATATATATGTATAAAATGATGTCTTTATTTACCGTTATTGCACGTAAATTAAGTTAACACCTTTTTACAATTACCTTTTTTAAGTTTTCTGTTGTTATTTACATATAGGTATATTATGTATATATATGTGTATATGTTGCACAAGTTTTTCTTACAATTCTCATCAAATATGGTTTATTATAATTATTGCAATAATTATAAGAAATGTATAATTTTAAAATTTACACTATATATATTTAAATACTTTCTGCTCTTGAATTAGAGCTAGAAATAAAAATTGTATAAAAGCATAATAAACAATTAATAATAAATAATATCTTATATTAAAATAACCGCACCGAGTAAGAAAATAATTATTAGTTCTATTTTAAAAATATAGAAATACAAGAAATATAGCTTGAATTGTTGTTTTAAAAAAAGGGAAATTTTTTTATACATCTTAAGTAACCTAATCTAGTAATTTATTAGTAATAAGCTACAATGGAATATAAATTATTATGTTGCCATTGCCATTGCCTCGATTTCTAGCAACATTTTGTTAGGAACATGTTTCCTTGCTGAGGCATATTTTTCAGTGTTTAGGAACTTTTAAACAGAAACAGATATAAACCTATATTTTTTTTGTTTTTACGTTATACTTTCATTAATTTACCTTAGTATATCTGTTTGTAAGGTTTAAATAATTTTTTTAACCTATATACAATGAATAGTATATTTGCATATAACCATATATATACGAGTATGTAACAATTGCATAGTTGCAGAAAGGCGGTTGAAAGTTTTGTGGGTGAGAAACTTATTTTAATAAAAACTTTTACATAATATTAATAATGAAAATAAACAATAAAATTCAGGTTATAAGGAGAATATTAAATTTGTACTCATGTTTATTTGGGTTCATTAAAATTATATATAATTTCTAAGAGTGTTGATTTAGTTAATACACTTTTGATAAAATTTTGATGTTCATGCCTTGTTTAGACTTATCTTCATTTAGCTAAAGTTTATTTTTTCTCTGCTAAATGAAGATCATTTCAAAATATAAATGGTAATTGAAATATATTTTAAGCCACAAAATGAGGAGATTATGTGTTAATATTTAAAATATTTATTTATTTATTTGTGAGTTATGAGGAGGTTATGAGGAGATTATAAGGAGAGGAGATTATGTGTTAATATTTAAAATATTTATTTATTTATTTGTGAGTTAACATTAAAATTAAATTAACTAAGAATTAACTAAGAGAAACTGAACTGCTAGGTCCTTCGCCTTGTGCCTATCTATTTATCTATTTACCTATTTATCTTAAGAATTATATCTAAATTTTATTTAATATGTATTTGGTTAGGTGTAGCATTATTATATTGTAGTCGCCATTCTTGATTGCGTTGAAAAGGCTGGGGTTGGTTGGGTTGTTGTAACAGTTTATGAGATGGCTCATGGTTAGAATATATCCACAATTGGTTGTACATCCCTTTTGAGTAAGTGGATGTGAGTTAGGTTGGAATGTCCTAGTCTTAATCTTGTCATGATGTACTTCTGACAACGTGATATGGTTGGTTATGGATTAGGTTTGTTTTTGTGTTGGTTAATCGTTTTATAGTAGTTCAAGTTGCCAAATTCTCCTTGTAGAATGGAGTAAGTAGAATGGAGTTGCTTTTCTTATATTCTTTTTGCTTAGTTGTCGTGGCTTTGGCAAATTTGACAGCAAATTCGTTACCTTTAATGCCTATACGTGCTGGGGTATATAATAGCTTTACATTTTTGCTACTTAGTAGTATTTATTTTACTTGGAGTATTTGAGGTTCATTTGCCGTGTGGTTTTTTATGGCTTTTAGAGATGAAAGGCTGTTGGAACAAATGATCATATAAATAGGATAACGGTGGACAGAGTCAACTATTTATGTCGTGTTTAGACAAATATTTTTTTTTCGTTGAAATACGTTTAATGTGTTTTAATGAAATAATTTACTTTAAGAACGTGGTTTAAAATAGTTTCTTTGTTTTTGTAGTTAAACTGGTTTAAATTACATACTAAACTAGTGCCGTTGATATAGATTTTTAAACTGTAGATATTTGTTATAGATTGTTCTAAATAAGTTCTATTGATATAGATAGACAAACTGTAGATATTGTGTTTGGTAGTCAGTTATTTGAGCATTACATTTTTTTTTACGAATATATATAATATATATATTTTGTGTATACAGCAACTGATTTATAAACATGTTTAGAAATGTTTGATTTGGACACAATTTTTCATTAAATGAATTTAAAAAAGTGGTTTGGACATAATTTTGAAGTTATAAAATGTCTAAAATTAAATTAAATTAAATTTTCTTGGAATCGAAATTATAAAATTAAATGAAAATAAATTTTAAAAAAATGTTTTTTTAAAAAAAAATATTTTTCTTTATGTAGAGCAAGAATTGCTGATTATTGAAGTTTATATATATAAGCTTTGACTTTATTTTCATTACACTTCAGAGTTTTATGAGGTGCAAAATATATTTTTACTACTAAAATCAAAAAAATTGCTCATTTAATATTGTGAAGTTAAACCCTAATTTAGGCTAATTAATTTTTGCTGAAATTGTCAACGTGGGTTTTTAATGTAAAAAATTTATAAAAACGAGCTTAAAGTAAACAATATTGTAGAAAAATTATTAAAAACTGCACATTACGTGCTGTTACGTCGACATTGAATTGTGTTGCAACAATAAAAACAACAACAATATTTCATAAATATAACGAAAATAATAATTTATTATGATTTTTGCACTTTTAAGCAAAGTTTTTTCATTTTAAAATTGTTGCATTGTTCAAAATTGCATGTGAAAAATAAGAGTCAAATAAAAAATAAATAAAAGAAATGTAAAAAAAAATATATATACATAAAAATATTAACAAATAAAAACAAAAAATAAATAAATACTAACAGACAAATAAAAATAAAATAAAATTAATTTAAAGAAAATTGCAAATTTAAGCAAAATTTGAGCAAATAATTTTATTAGCAAAATAATTCCACGTTTTGCGCTATTTTTTTTGACCGTATGGTAGTACACGCCGGAAGTAAAAGAAAGAAGAACATTCTTTAGACTTTTTGGTATAACTATTACAAAAAATAATTTTTTATTTTTTAAAATATGAATTTCTTGTTTTTTTATACAGAAAAAAAAATATTAATTTAAATTAATTTTTTTAATTACAGAAAAAATTGTAACGAAACGTTGCAGAAAAAAGATACAAAAATTATAGACACGCAAAACGAAAGAATTTGCCGCTGCGTCTCTCGTAGAAATTCTTTGCAAAATAGTGAAATTTATTCAAAGCATAGTGTAAATGCAGATAAAGCATCTTTAACATTATAAGAAAGTATTTATGCTCACATTTGGCAAGAATCTGTCAAATAGGAAACTGTAGAGCAGTTTCATATCCGTATGGCAGCAATGGACAAATTCTTCTCAGAATTCCCTTAAATAAACAATGAAAATTTAACTGTTTATGGCAAAAGCATAAAATCCACAAACTTGAAATCAAACTTTAAACGGAAAAAAAGCAAACAATATAGAAAATAAAACTATTCTAGAGAAAAGAAAAAAAAAAGTCTAACAAAACTAGATTCAGAATAAACAAAAACTGTTGTATACAAACTTACGGAACAACGTAGTCTTGGTTCGGACAGAAAGTGGTGCAATTCACTTTAAATGAAAACAGAAAAGTAGTTCCATAGACGCAAAGAACGTGAACGAGCCAGCTTGAATTGCGGCGTGTCAGTCGCCATATGTGGATGTTCCTCTAGAAGTTGCACTCGTTTTGGTAAGTGCGTTCACAATAAATTCTTGTTAATACTATGTATATGCTCAGTTTGTAGTATGATTGGTAATTTCAATGTTCTCCTATAGAGCTGGTTTCATTTATGTGCCAACATTTTTAGTTTCTGCCAAAGTAGTAGTTTAAGTAATGAAATGTTATCATTCACTTATGGTATTCGTATGTAGTTAATATGCCCCAAGGGAAATAGGATTGTACAATTCCATGTAAATGCATATAAATTTAAAACTAAAACATAATTTCTCACTTTAAACTAGATTTAATGCAATATGTATCTTAAATGTAAGTAGTAATGCTTAAACTAATGAAGTTCAAGTAATCTCATTGCCTATTATTAGTAATAAGCACGTCGAGGAAACTTGTAATTTTTTACTTAAGTATAGTGATAATTGTCTCGTTACCTAATAATTGATTATGGTAATATATTTCTTGAATATAACAAAAAAGAGGGCTTTCATATGCGATAAATTAACAAAACGTGTCAATTTCAGTGTGGATGCATAATAATATAAATTAATTTAAATTAAATTAAAAAATAATATTTTAAATAATAAAATTTAAAATAATTTAATATAACATAAATAAAATCTTTATCAATATAATCTATCTAATCTTTATCTATCTATCTTTATTTAGCTATTATTTATAATAAAAATGTATAAGTTGCGTTTGTATGATTTATGTGAAAAATCGTAAAGATATATCAAGTTCAAAAACAGAAACTTTCGCTTTTTTACATGTATATAAAATTATATATATTATATATAAAAGGTATTTATATTTTTGTAAATATATCAAATATATTTATATTATTAATGTAGAAAATATATTTATATATTTATATTTTTATATTTTTATAAATATATAAAATATATTTAAATTTTTATATTTTTATAAATATATAAAATATATTTAAATTTTTATATATATATAAAATATATTTGTATATTTATAAATTTATAAACACATAATATATATTTATATATTTATATTTTTATATATATAAAAAATATATTTATATTTTTATAAATACATAAAATATATTTAAATTTTAATGTGTATTTATATTCCAATTTTTATGTACTATAGGCTAAGAATTTATAGTGACAACTATTATATTCGTCTACTGAGTGGTTTCATATATATCGCATATTATTATTACACTGTTATTCTTCTTCATTTAACATAGTACCCAGTTTATTTAGATAGGGACAGGGGATTATCATACTTCTATTAGTTTATACATTATTATACTTATATTTCTTATCTTATTACCAATGTAAATAATAGGTATATCTTAAATTTGCCATCTTAGCAACAGATAAAGGATAGCACTATAAAATTATTATAGTCGCTGTACTCTTCTCTGTTGTACAGCTTCTCCAGTACTCTGTTTGTTGACTTCTATAAAACATTGTACTTAAGTTGTTCGGTTTTTGCGTGACACTAATTGCTGTCTTGTTTAACCTATCTATATTGAAAAATATAATTTTTATATATCTTGAAAATATGTTAGATATAGTACATAGAGATTTAAGTTGATTATTTTTGATATTATACTGAATAAATTAAAACTAGGGATATAATGGGTTGAACATTAATCAATTACTAAGTAGTAGTGTTATTATTATCAGTTAAGATATGGATTTTGCTGTTAGTTCAACTAATAATGGGAATAACTTAATCAACTTAGAAAGTTTGTTACTCATAACAAATTATATTACTTAAATCGCATTTAATTTTAATATATTTACTAGTTTATGTAAAGGTACGTTCTAAAGTATATAGAACTTTTTATCAAAATGAAGAGCAAACATTTTTTTTGCAAGACCCGGTTGTTTTATTCAAAATAATCGCTCTCTAAATCAATACAGGGATATGCACGGTCTTAAAGCATGTCAAATTAATTGATCAGATTGGTCTTTGGGATGTCGTACAAAGGTTTTAACCAATTATAAATAAATTTTTTTTTTTTTATAAAATGCGATAGTATTTTTTCTTTATTACTAACATTTTTTTAAAAGCGTAAATTGGTTATGTTCTGTTGAAACAACTAGAATGCGTGTTTCTCGTTTAATTGTTTTTACATTTCTTGTACAATATAAACTGTGTTTAAAAATCTTAATAAAAGTTTTCCTTTTCCTTGTTCTTGGATTTTAATTAAAATACGATTATGTATATTCTTTATACACTTGTTTTTAGTGTAAAAAGCGTACATTAAGTTGATTAAAAGGTTTGAATCAGCGAATTAGATATTGCAGATCTATCATAGAAGTAATATATATTCTTGATCAACTTGAAAAGATGAATTGATGTACGTCTGTCCTGCTGATTATTTATAAATCTTTTTTTCTTTCCGTCAGTTTAATATATGGATTTGTGTGTCTTAAATATTATATCTGTCCGTCTGTTTGTCTCTTAATGTAAGAACTCTTTCTTTTGGAGATAATCAAATTTAACACATCAGGACTTCATGTAATTCGAGGTATAGGATAATCTAAAAGGATAAATCTACTACTCATATTTAATGGAGCGCCCTTAAAAACAATTGCTAAAAATTATTTCAAAAATTATTAGAAAATAAAATACATATACTTAATGTGAATAATACATATTCTTAGTAAATAAAACAGGTTTTCAGATCGAATTCAATTTTATATTTGATAAATTTTTACTAAAGAGGTTTTTTCGAAGAGTAGTGAATACAACAACAAAAATTTTATTTTTTTATTATTTTAATTAATTGAATTTTTGGTTGACCATACAGCTGTTTCGAGTAGTGCCAAATACCCATCACCAGTGGTCTTGGAAATAATTTTTGTATTTAATTATTCGTAAATAATTATTTTTGAGACTGCCAGGAATCGAATTCGGGTCAGCCTAATGTGAAGCTCAGAATAAATTTTTACTTAAAATATTTTTTGTGAAATAAAACTGTGTTGTCTGTTATTACGTTTGATTTCAATAATCCTATTGTATATTATCACTGGTAATAAAACAATGAAGGGTATTAAGACTTCGACAAAGCCAAAGTTAATTTTCTTTCTTGTTTTTTCTATTATAAACAATATTCTTATCAATATGTATATGAAACAAGAAAGAATTATTAACCTTAGCGATGTTCTTTAATAATTATTTTCTAAGTAAAATTCTTATTCATCAATGCATAAATATATCAAGTTTTCAGAAGTTATTTTGTGGAACTTTTCATTTTACTTTGGAATGTTATCACTTTAACACGTTCGATTGAACAAAGCTACTAGGAAGAGATTTTCAATTGCATATCTTTTAACAACTACAAGTAATTCATATGTAAGTATTCACATGAATATTTAAGAAACCATGATGTCATATAGTTAAAAATAATTTAAAAAACTTTTTTATTATTTTTATTTAAAAAATATAACAAATCTTTAGTTTAAATATATCCATGCATAATATTTTGACAAAATTTTTTATAGATATATAATTAAATAGTTCAGGGCTGTCCAGAACAGATGTGATACAAAAGATGCAGAAACAAATACATACGTTCATAGTTGTTATTATAAATACATTATAACATTATATATACGGTTATAATGTTAAATTAATTTTTATCAATTTATAAATTTAAATTAATTTTTTTGGTGTATCATAAAAATAAAATAATGTGGTTTTAACAGTACACCAAAAGAAAATTTGCGATCCGCGGCCCTCACTTTGGACAGCCCTGATATAGATAGATAATTGATAAATTTATTGTTTTTTGTTTTGAAGTACAATATATATATGTCAAGAAAAATAAAAAAATAGGCCTTCGGCACATGGCTTTTTATCCTCAATGAATTTTTTGATTAAAGTTCTAATATAAAAATTTATTCTTTTAATCAAATTATATATAATATATCATAATTAAATAATTTAATCTTTTAAACATTTTTGGAATATGCTTGTGAATTTATTTCAATTATAGTACAACAGATAATTATTCTTATATTCCTTTACCCCATTCAAAGTGTGGGTATGTTGTATAAATTAATTTTAATTATATGGTTCAAGCGTTCACACCCACAAAATATAAAATATTGAATTATTTCAGCATATTCTTTGCTTCAGCAATATCTGGGTTTACCGCAATTATGTAGTATCGGAATTTTATTTATTATTAATTTGTTTTCATGGTCCCTATTATGGACTTTTAGCTTGAAATTTAAATTTCGACGAATATTCTCAAATATGTTTGACGAGACATTTTATATCTATTTGCATATATATATAGGTATATATATATATATATATACCTATATATATATATATATGCAAATGTCCACTATAATCACAAGCAAATGTATTTCCTTCATATTAGAGTTGACACGATTTTTGCATCAGCGATAAACCCTGAATCCATAAGCCATGAATCCAAAAAATTTGAATAAATCAATTCCCAATGTTTATCGCGCATCTTTCATTAAAAATAATCATGACCCAAGTTAATGATTAATTTTTTCCATGAATAATTATTGGTTGCGTTTTTTATGTTTGTTCGCTTATCGTTTTTTTTTGTTAACTAATAATTTACAAAACATACAAAGTATACTAAAAGACGAAGAAATCGCACTGACGGACACCAGACATCTTTATATTGAATCTCGTGTGAAATGCGTGATTAACACCTATAATTTGAGATAAAAATAAAGGCAACCAAAAAGAAAAAAATAAAAAAGTAAATAAATAAATAAAAATAAAATATTTCAAATAAAACTGAACATTTATCTTTTTGAATGAATTTCAGTTGGCAGTATCTGTAGTAATTGTCTTGACATAATGCTTTAGATACTTAGACACTTACCCGTATTTTCTACACTTCACAGCGTAGAACAATTCCTGAGAATAATATTTTTATAGAACAATTCAATGGGTTTTTTTTTTGGCTTTTGTGTATAAATTTGTGGTTGAAAGATTTTGGACAATTCATTTGTGGTTTACAATAATAAAGAAAAGAAATTAAAATTAATATTACTAAGTAAATTTTATTTTTCCTTTATTTGAGCGTCATTCAACCCTGACTAGATGCAGTAATCGTGCTGTAATTATTGGATTTTTTTACTTTTTATTTAATTATAAATATTTATTTTTATTCTCAAGATTCTCTATTCGTACTTGTCGATTTGTACTGGTCAAATAATTGCGTTTAAAAACTTCTGATTGTTAAACATATTTTCGCTTAAATTATGGCGTCATATTTGTATTTTTAAGATAAAGTTGTTAAATTATTATTTTTTTTTCTTATCTAAATAGTTTTTCAACATGCAAATGTTTATTATGTACATATAAGTACATATTAATTATATATGTGTATGATAAAATTTTGTTAAATCACATATTCTTGAGAAGAATGTTTATTTTTATCTGTACCTTTTATTTCTGCAATTTTGTTTTAAAATAAGTAAATATCTTTGAAAGCACAACTGAAAACAAAGGTTGTTTTAAATAAATTTTTGATGAATTGCAAAATATTTTATTCTAAAGAGTAATCAAGATGATTATATCTTTTTATTTATTTACATACTTCAGCCCTTTAGATCTTAATTATAGTTAGTCTGCTAATGTTCCCTGTAATTTGATATTGAATTATATGATTGAAGTATAAATGATATGATTACTTTTATTTATTAGTAATGGGTATATTAAGTTTATAACGATGATTGAAACTCAGTAAAGAAGATATCTTACACTGTGTAAATGTGAACGGCTTTATACATAAAACTGCCACAGCTGCAAGCTCGTTATATAGAGAATATCGCTATTACTGAATTATAAATATTTGCTATTGAAAATATAAAACTCTACTACTACTATCACTAATATTATAATACTACTACAATTAAACAAACTACTACAGCTACTGCCATCACTAATGCTACTATTATACATAAGTATGTTCTTGATATCGTTGAGAATAAACTATCTAACTATGTCTGTCGGGTTTTATGTCTGTTTCAACGTCTCAGGTTTTGATATTGAAAAATTAAAATTTTGTACGTAAACTTTATGGAAATGAGTCCTGAATGTTGGTAAGATCGAATATAATCGGATGTTTTTGTTCTCTAACTGCCTACCACATAAATTAAACAACTAGAAATAATTTTTCTGCAGTTTTTATAAAATTATTTTCGTATTTAATATTTATATACCAAAATTTATATATAATAACTAAATCAGGGCTGTCCAGACCACATTCGATTGGGCCAACACCAATTAGTGTACAGATTGAAAACCTGGTTATAATGTTAAATTTAGTTGGTATGGTATACCATAAAAAATAAAATAATTGGGTTTTACCAGTACACGAAAAGAAAATTCGGGTAATTGTAATAGATTAAAAACATGTTGTGGGCCTAACAAACATTATCTGCGGGGCTATATGCGTTCCGCGGGCCGTGCTTTGGACAGTCTTCATTTAAATTAAAAGTTATTTATTTTCGAATAGACAAAATGAATTTAAAAGAAATTTTTATATTGTTGAAATTTTTAACTACAGAAATTTATTGTTAATTAAGCGTTTTGGTTTTTCCTATATCTATTTTTTGCAGGCTTGAAGAACTCAAGTACTTCACGTCTCAAGTCTTAGGTGGTTCGAACTTATGATAGCCCATAACTATGTAGCATTATACATGTTAGACTGTTCAATGACCTTTTGATTACATCTATTAAACAAATAAAACTTAAGTATTCAAATGTGTGCCATTTGATAACATATTTTCACTTTAACTAAGACATGATTTTATTTTAATTGGAGCTTATATATTAGAACACATTACATTGACATTATTGGAGTATATCTTGCTATAATTGCTACATAAATTTGGGCTTAAATACACGTTATGTGTGAAAAATTTTTGTATGTATCAAATATTTATCCAAAAACTTGTATTTAAATATTTATTTTTAATTATTTCAAATAATAAATACTATTAAAAAAAATAGGGTCGGATCTGCTTAGATTTGGATATACAATAGGTTATGTATGATAGTTCATTTTTAATCGGCTACAAGTAAGGGCGTCACGATTATAACTGGTGTCCGGGTAACCTGGTAAAAACCCATGTTACCCTCGAGGAACATATAAATATAAATATATTAAATGAAATGTAGTTTTCTTGCAGTTCTTAAGTGAATAGCGCCGATTCTTTAGTTACAAGGAAAACTGTTAATCTTTTTAATGGTATTTCAAAAAAATTTCAATTCAGCAACAAAAGTTAGATTAAATTTTGTTGGAGTCTTGCAAATTTTTGTAAGTAAATTGGCACTGTGTGTAGGGTATTTAAGCTTCGACAACGACAAAAGTACGTTTTTATTAATTTTATTTTGCAGAAAGATGCAAAAGATTATGCACATTGTTAGTCGTTGTAAAAAATTAAATTTTTTTAAACACATTATAGTTTTTGTTATTTATTATTTTGCAATAAATATTTATTAAATTTATTAAATATTTATATATTAAATTTATTAAATATTTATATATTATATACTGAAAAACTTTACTATATGGTAGTGAGTGAGAGTTGGAACCTAACGGCAAGAGACGCACAACAGCTACAAGCCTTTGCCAATCGTTGTCTACGACGCATCCTTCATGTATTCTGGCCAGCAACCATAACCAATAATGAGCTCTGGTTTAGAACGAATCAGCCTCTTATAACTGATGAAATAATGATGCGCAAATACAAATGGCTTGGCCATACGTTAAGAAAACCCGCTGATGATATCGCAAGAAATGTCTTAGATTTCAACCCTCAAGGCAGTAGAAGACCAGGGCGTCCGCGTAACACTTGGAAACGACAAACTGAAGCCGAATTAAGAAATGCTGGAAAGAGCTGGAGTGAAACAAAACGTCTTGCATTAGATAGAGTTCAATGGAAACTATTTGTTACGGCCCTCTGTTCCACCTAGGAATAAAAGGATTAAATATATATACTGAAAACTTTTTAATAACCCGTATAAATGGCATTGAATTTTCGAAGCAGATTATGTTCTTACATTATATTTTCTTATACAATCTATTCGCTATTTTTTAAACGTTTTTTTATTAATATAATTAATTTAATAATTATAATTTTATAATTAATTTTTTTATTACAATATATTATTAATTTTTTCAAATATGAAGTTTTTTATTACTATTTTTTGTACTTACCCATGATGATAAGATGCTTTTTATGTGTTAAATATATATTGCTGTTGTTAATCTGATTTATAAACAATTAAGTTAATTATCCTTCTGTTAAGATAAACATTTTTAGATTTTCGAACATTTTAGAATTGTAAGACATTAATTTATGAGCATCATAAAACTTATAATAGATTTATTACTTTTTTTCAAAGGTAAACTTCCTTCCCATCATATTATATTTCGTATAAAAAAAAGTTTATACACTTAATACATATTTATCTGTTCTTCAGTTTACGTCGCTTTTGTCCATCTCTTATCTAAGTTAATCGTACCTTTACTTTACTTTATATTACTCACATTACTTATTCAAATTTGGAGATTTTTTATAACTCAGTCGTATCGCAGAACATTAACCTCTTCTCTGTAAAAGTATATAAGTATATATGTACATATGTTATATATGCAACGTGTGCAGATATTTTAATGTTGAGAATGCTTTAACCTCTTTAAAATCTCATTTATCTTATTTGGAATAAGATTTGAGATTTTATATGATGAATCATAGTATAGGTAGTAATTAAGAAGTGAAGAATAATAAAGATATGAAAAAAGTAATATCTACTTCCTTAAGCATTGGGATAATTTATACAATTCAAGAAATAAAAATATATAAAGCTGTAATTTAATTCATAAAATATATGATTGCAGTAGTATTATATGTAAATAATATATTATAAGTATTCGTTCTATGCGCTTTTATGCTAGCTACACCATTTTTTAGTAAGAGTTATTATAATTAATTAATTTTCTAAATAATAAGAATTTATATAAAGAGGTTTTCGAACAGAAGTGAAACAACAACAAAAATTTATTTTTTAAATTATTTTAATTAATTGAATTTTTGGCTGACCATACAGCTGTTTCGAGTATTGCCAAATACCCTTCATCAGTGGTCTTGGAAATAATTCTTATTTTTAATTATTCGTAAATAATTATTTTTTTTTTTTGAGACTGCAAGTACCAGGAATCGAACTCGGGTCCTGCCAAATATGAAGCTCAGAATCAGCGCACCTTGGATCTTTATGTAAATATAACAAGTTTCTATTAAAAATATAATAGTCACTTCCGTCTGGAAAATTTGACGTTAAATTACAACTTATTCACAAGAATTTATAATGTAATTTAAATTTAAAGTGAATTATATTAAGAAATAATTTTATTAATAGAGAGGTTTTTTGTACATTATATTGAAATATTATATTTCTATATTAAATTGATTTTTAACGACCATTTCGATGAAAGAAACTAATTTTTTAATATAAACTATTATTTTTAATAGAGAGGTTTTTACCGAACAGTAAGAATTTTTGTTACCATTTTTAATTAATTGAATTTTGCGCTCGGTATAGCTGATTTGAGTATTGCCAAATACTCATCATCAGTGATCTTGGAATTATTTCTTGTATTTACTTATTCGTAAATAATTTTTTGAGACTGAAAATACCAAGGGTTGAACTCGTACTCTGCCAAATTTGAATCTCATTATCCAACTGACCACAAAGTCGTACTTGACTTATATGTTCGAACTTGGAGTTTTGCTAATATGCTGTGAAAGTTCATTAACAAATTCACTTGTTGTGTTATATTAAAACATAAATAAATCATAAATATTAAATTTCAATTGAATCTTCGGACTTGCAATAATATCTAACATACATTGGTAACAATATTTTTATCAGTAAATCACATCAAAGCAGAGCTGGTGTCAACAACAACCAAAGTATTATTCTTATATTAACGAAAATAAATATTTAATATTCGTCTTATAGGAAAAGAGTCTAGTTACAGTTCTAAATCTAAAACTTGATAATAAACGTAAAAAACTAATCTTTCATTACGAATCTTTCATTTAATGATTACATTTATACCTTTTGAAATCTTACGACTATCTAAGTGTTATTATTATATTCTACCACTTTAGAAAAAAGTTCTCAATTTGAGTGTATATTTCTCCAATAGAAGTAAGAAGGATCTCCAACAGAAGTTAGAAACATCTCCTTTAAACTGATTGAACTCCCCGAAGCTTTATATTTACCTAGTATTAACGTTTCTGAATGCAAGTGACTTGTTGCAAATCACATGCATTTAGGAAAAGCGATATACGCTGATTTGGTTTAAAACAAATCCTTCCAGTTTTTCAACATAGAAGAGAGATCTTATGCAATGTAGACATACCTATTTCCACTTACATGTTAGTATCCAATACTGCAGCAATCTACAATTTAAAACCTATTAATGTAGCAATTAACTGTTGAAATTAACGTACCAGCTTAACTGACCAATAACAAATTTTTACTTGTTTAGTTTACTTAAAAAGACATGGCTCAGTATTATTATGTTTATCTGAAGTCCTACTGAAAATTGTAAAAAGAAATAAAAAAAATTTTTTTTTTAATTTTTTTCGTTATGCAATAAAAAAATAACAAATATTTGCGGTACAATAGGTTTCTATGGTTTTCACAATATAATATAGTCGTTTATAGTTAAATATTCATTATACCTATTCCTCTGTATAAATCTTCTGATGCGCACCGAATATCTAACAAAAGGACTTTTGTTGTTTATTTCCACACTTGCGCAAATTAAGTGCTAAAAAAGGAAAAACCAATAAAAAAATTAAACATCGGAAACAATACAATCAGGAAGTTTAAAATTATAGTTGTTTAGTCCTTGAAGGTCATATTTAGCTTACCCTACAATTTTAGTGCAGCACATTAGTTATCCCCGTTGTTGGTTCAAGGACTAATTGTATTGTCAATATATATAATGTATTTATAAATAAAATATTAATAACTTTAATAATTTATAATTTTAATTTTTAACGTAAGGAATATTTATCCTCAAAGTACAATAATGACCAACACACGATTTAACTGTTATACCCACTCGTTAAAATAGTTGACGGCTGCACTGAAAGTTCAATTTAAATTTCTTTAAATAGAAGTAAGTAGCCAACGACTGTAGCGTAATCGTGCGTAGTACTTAAGTAATGCATTTGTCGTAAGTGGCGACGACTGTAAGCACCATGGGATGCTATTTGGAACTTAAATGGTTGTGAGTTTTACTTGCGATAACAGAGCGGATATGTTAATCTGGTACTATGGCAATTGGGGCCCCTAGCAGTGACTATCGTGACAGAGAGTGGCCCCTTTCATTCGATGTGGAGTTACATTTTCCAATCGGATGCTGTGACCCAAAGAACAACATAGGTGTTAGCTAGGCTTCGCTCCCTGCCAAGAAGAAAACTACATCCCAGTGTATAGTTTCAATTGGTGCCAATTATTATAGTCTATCTAAATATCAGTGATATTATTTATGAATAATTCATTTACGATTGTTTTTGTAGGGTTCATAAGAAAATTAGGATTCCATCACGACGATAAATTAATATGGGTTGTAAAATAATGATTTCAGAAACAATGTGACTTGCAATAACATAGCTATTATAAAATCTTTTATAACAATTATCATCATATTTAATAAAATTTGTTTATTTTTTCCAAAAAGGATTTGTTATCATAACAATTTAGCACTTGTCACAATGACGCCACTGTCAAAAAACTACATTTATTAACCAATCAAAAATTCATTAATCTGGGTCTTATCATTAGAAATAATTGTAAATGAAATGCTTATCAAGATAAACACGAAGTGAAATGCCGAATGAAATGGGAAATTGTTCGCAACATGGTTTTTTTAACTATTTAAGGTTTATAACTTTATTTATTTACCAAAACTGATGAAATTAGAGATATCAAAAAATTCAAAATAATTCCTAGTTTATTTAAAAACAAAAATTCTTATTAATATTAAGAATCTTTTACTTATTTTGAATTATATAATAGTTTTTGAGGAGTTGTTTTTTAATTATTTTTTAAACTTAATTTAGATAATTGTTAATATTATTTATTTCAAATTATATTAAAAGTTAAGACCCTGAGTTTAAGTCATCGTATACAAATAATTATTAGCATATTTTTTTGGATCATATTTTTTTATTACAATTAAAATTAATATAATACTTTTTTACTAAGTACGTGGTCAGAAGGAGGCGGGGACTTGAGGGACTGGAGTTATCTCTTAAAATGAAACGGAGGATCATATTTATATTATACATATGTGTAATCATTTATTAATGCAGGAGCATTATTAATGCATCATAATAATTAAGTTAATAAGATGAAAATATTTTATCAAATTACTAAAATTTAGATAATATTTTTAAATAATTATGAAAAGAAAGGTTTCGAAAAGTAGTGAACTACAACAGCAACAATTCTTAATGTTAATTTTTTCATTGTTGTGAGTGACGCGTCTTATGACGAAAAGAAACTATGTATTTAAAAGTTTGAATAGAAATGAAAAGATAACAAAAATTTAGTTAATTTATTGAAATTTGACTGAACATACAACACTGTTTTTTCACGTTTTGCAAAGTACTTGTCATTTGTGGTCTTAGAAAATATTCAATTTTTTTAATTAGTTTATAGTTCATATATAATTTCTTTGAACTGCAACTATTTTATATATATATAATATATTTATATATATGTATGTATATTTATATATATATATAATATATAATATATAATATATTATAATTTTTTACATAATTTTTGTATATTCCCGAAGTATATTTTTGGCTATGATGTGCCTAAGTCTTCTTAAAGTCGCATATTACTATCATATATATATAATATATATATATAATATGTACACATGTATATATATATAAATATAAATATATTTCCATAACTTCATTAATAAATATTTCATTAATATTCGTTATTATGTATGGTAATGATATAAATAAAGTTGTTGGTGTATGTAACCGATAAATTGTCATATGCTTGTCGTAATATCTCACGGTTCTTAAAGTTAATTGTTTTTGTTCTAAATAGTCATAAGGAAGAATTCTGCCCTTTGCCTTCAAAAGAATTTGCGTGCGCCTTAAATTTAGTTCAGGTAAATTTGGCAACCAATTTAGCTAAATACGAAATGAGTGATATTTTAATTCAACAGATAAGAGCAATAATGTATTTACCTCAACTAAGTACGACTATTTCTATTTGTTAGTTTCAAGTCTAATTTTGGTCGCATGTTTTGAAACGTGCTTGTTTGCATAAAATAAGCCCAATTCCAAAACAGTATTTATTCTGTAATTTTATTCTGTTGAGTTGAGTTTAGCTCTCGGCTCGTTATCACTACACACATTTCCGTTTGTTCTGCAACCACTTGTCCAAATGCACATAGCCAATATTTATTATGCACCCTACCAAAATGTTTACTTAAAGCGAGTAAAGTTGAAACAGGTGAGCTGCAACTGATCCGATGAGTTCCATAAGCAACCGTCAGCGTTGCGAAGTTGAGTATTTGAGCATTTTAAAGTATCTACAAGTAACGACAGAGACTGACAGAGAGCAGTTATTTCGGTTGCTAACAGCAGGTAGTTCGGTTGCTCGTTGCTTGTTTTTTAGTTCGCCTTGTTTTACCGGTGATGTTGGTAACAAATTTTGAGTTTTCTGTCAGTTGCTAGACGGTTTCGACATGTGATTGTGACTGTGCCTGTATATCGCGTTACTTTGTGATTTGTTTCATATGAAAAACGTAAATGTTGTTTAGAAATAGTTTTTTCAAGGAATATTAATCAAAGCAAATTTTATTAAACCAGTTAATGCATTTAAATAAATTAAGTCACATATACGAGTAACTGTATTTAAATAATATAAAATAAACATAAATATGTATATTAATTAAAGTGTTAAATTACTGTTGTGTTATTACCCACGCCTTATGATAATATAAAAAAATAATTATCTAAACATTTTTTTTTGATGCAGTGCCCTCTATTGCTGGCTACTGTGAAATAATAAAAAAAGGCAACACGTATTATCGGGTCAGTGTGTTCTTTTGTATTTTTAAACCAAAAAAAACAAAAACAAAATGAACTTAATTGAAGTTGTAGTGTAAAATTAATCTAAAGCAGTTTAATGCATATTTGCCATACATTGCAATTTAAGTGCCAACTACCAGTTGGTCTTTATAGCTCGTAAACCGTAGGCCGTAAAATCAAAGCAGTGCATTATTTTGTGGTAAGAATTGTAGTTTTATTTTAGCATGCGAACATGCATTTTAAGTTGGTCTTCTGCAATAGGCAATAGCCTGCAATATGTAATCAATTTTATGAATATAATTAATATTTACAATCAAATTGATGACAATATAGTGTTTTTATAGTTGGTTTTTAACGTGACCATCGCGCAGAAACGTGCGTTAAGTATGCAAACAAGTTCCAGCCTATTAATATGCATAGAATTTATCTATCTATATTGCATGTATTAAAGTTATAAAAATTGTTGGTGTGAGTTTTGCATATTTAGTAATCATTAACAGTTTTAAAGACATTAAGTATAGATAATTCAAGATAGGAGTAACAACTTTCTAAACTAAAGATTTTCTAAATCATTTATTATAAACTAATGTCCGTTAACTCATTTGATCTTACATATTATGCCAGGTTATATTAATATACGATACTTATATTTTGAAATAAAGTGGTTAGTTGAATAATTAGAATATATTTATTAATATATATTAATAATAAATTTTTATAACATTTTTTTTCTAGTGTGAAATTAAGAAGCTATTAGTTTGACGTACTTTAAGTATCAGTATACTTTAAATAGTTGTTATAAAAATTTTTTTACCGAAATCCATTGTTACAACACTTAACATTAAAGGTGTTCTTGAGAAATTGTTAAGCCTTATGGGATATTTATTTATTATTATAAATATACAGTTGAAACCCGATAATAAGAAATCGCAAGGGAACAGCATTTTTTACGAATTAGAGGGGTTTCCGAATTATCGAGATTTTACTTTATAGACTTTTATATTTAATTGATTTTTACATATTTTATATAGATAACTTTATTAGAACTAAATAATCCAACATAATAAGAAAATACAAACATAAAAATTATATAAAGAAAGATCTTTTCTATCTTTTCAATTGATTTTTCCACATTTAATCAATCAGAAACATTTTTTGAACATCATGATTTGAAACATAATATCGTAGTTGTTGAATGACCCATTTGACTTGTTAATTCGTTATAAGTTATTCCTCACCGACGCTATCAGCCTCATCGCACTCATTATTAATAGCCGCAATTTCTTTCAAAATATCTTTATGTTTATATACCAGATACAACCATGTCATTATCAATGGGTACGTAATTATCGAAAATGGTGACATTTTCAAAGTTCTCACATATACGGTCCCATAGATAATCTATGCTGAATTGTGCCCGCATGCTCGGAAGCAGTTTTGAATGCAAGACCCTGCTGACACTATTCCACGCTTTATAAGCAATAAGCAAATATAAATTGTTAATAATCGTAATAACAATTAATTAAAATATCACTTCAACGTAGATATATTTTTACTGAGATTAATTGTCGTAACACTTAATATTAAAACACAGAGATGTTCCTGTTTATTTTTCAATCATTTAGGGATATTTATTTGTCAATTATTTGATTGTTTCCTAACATTGTTGTTGGCAATATTGATTGAAACATATATAAAATATAATAAAAAAAATATAATTAAAAATAAAATTATTTATATTAGTATGTATATAAGTAGTATGTAATAGTATGAATATAAGTACATATATCAGGTGCAAAAGAAAATAGACACAATTATAAATTGATATTCCTACTGCAGAAAAACTTTTTGAAGATGCCATATGCAATAATCCACTTTTGTTTAATAATATGGATAGATGGCGAATATCGGGAAACAAAAATTTTTTAATATATGATTTATATCATATGGAAATCACAAACGCTTTTTAAAAGACTATAATTTGAAATGTTTTTGAAATAAAACTTTTTTATCACCAAATATGTCATTAATTTTATAATAAGTGTGAAGTCAAACAGTTTTTATCTCCCATAATCATAAAGTAATAGAAGTAAAACTACTTGTAATAATCAGGATGTAGTAAAATTTGCAGTGTTCAAATTCCATTAGATTGAATCGTATATCGCATATGTTGGAAAATTGTTTAAATTTTTCAAATAAAAAACTATTTATGCAATTTTTATGTTTTGTAAACATCATCATAAAAATAAACATTTTAAAAAGAGTGGATAATAAAAATTTTCCTTTTATCTATAAACCATAATTGTCTTAAATAATATTTCTTTTACATCACAATCGACAACTTTTAATATTAAATGACTTAATAATCATTATAGTCATAAATTTAGGAAAATAATTTCAACGGATAGGAATGCCGGGCTTGTTTATCTCTCATCTGCTATGACATATTTGAATTTGTATTTTAAATATTATTTTCACTACAGATAGAAATTTATCGTAATTATAATTGTTTATTACGAATTCCATTTGATTAGATTACGGAATAATAGTTTAGGCATAAACCAAGGATTTATCCTTGGTAAGACTATGATCCTATGATCGATGTAGTAAATTTGGGGTATAATGTATGACAACAAATGGGGCACTTTATTCAACCCGAATTTCAGAAAAGGTATGAAAGAAGACAAAGAAGGAAATTTTTTTTTAATATAAATGAGCATTTCTGCTTTGAATAAGCATTACATTAGACGACCTATAGAGAAAGGCGTCTGCTGGATGTTCCGTATATGTTATAACTCTAGGTATAAGATTTTTTTCAATCGCGCAATTTAAGAAGAAAGCCACAAATAGATGTGTTGGAATTCTCATGTCTAATTTGATTTAGGCAATCCTTTATGGAGAACGACAAATTACAGTTGGATCTGGCAATAGAATTTTAAACACTTTATCTTGTTATTGTTATAACTAGTATAACTGATCACACCGGCATTAGTGTATCTTAAGTTTTGTGGGATATTTTTTTCTGTGATTTTATAGTACTGTATTATCTTACAAATAGGGGGTGAAATCTGTTAGTAGTGCGTTACATTAGATGTTTTTCAATCACACTTTCAACTGTGAACTTCATTGAATGTGATTGATTACGCGCAGTACTTTCCCGAAAAAGTACCGTGGGGTTTTTTGTTTTCTTTTAAGTGTTCTACAAGGGAATAAATCTATCGTTTTATAAAATTTATTGAATGTACTTTATTAAGATCAGTACTCATATAAATGGTTTGGTACTTTTTTCTGTTCTTGAAATTAAAATTATCAGCTTAAAAAAGATGTTTTAAATCAAATTTGTTAATTAAAAAATATGCTAAAGGACTTGAATATCATGGAAAGTAAATAGAAATAAAATAAAAAGAAGGTGTATTCAAATTTAACTTCCTTAAAGAGAAATTTCGGTTCTCTTTAAAGAAGTTGATTGAAGTTGATAAAATTATGAAACAGTTACACCATGTCTTTATTTTGAAATTATTTGCATGATTAAAAATCCTAACTGGAAGATACATTTATTGTATAGTTCCAATATTACATAATCAGATTATTACTTGTGTTGATCTCTTCAAAACTTTCTTGTTGATGTGAAATTGAGCCCGAAAAGGGACTTTGAAAAACAATTACATTAGAATTTTGACAAAAGAACCGCGAGATACTACATTAAAGAAATAATAGTTCTAACCGATAAATGGCAAAAAGGGATATAAAAAAGGAAGTTTTTGGATTAATAATATTTTATTTTAAAATGTATAAAATTTCAAATTCTTTTACCTAATAGAGTACACAAAACTTGATTGTTTTTGTAGAAAATAAATAAATAGTAAAATAAATTGTAAATAAATAAATCAATGTGAAGATTCTTTTTTTTAATTTTCCTTTTATAAACAATTATTTTCGTTAATAAGTTAAAAATTTTTTTATTACAAAAAATACAACTTCATGCTTTAATCCTAGATTTAACTAGGAAAAAGTTATTAAGGATTAAGTAGTACTAAAATCCATCTTAAGTTATAACTTGTAATTTTTTATTAAACTGTAAAAAATTAGGTACTAAGTATACCTTAAGCGGATGCAAAATAAATGTTTAAAATATCTTAAAGTATCTTTCATTTGTAAAATTAAAGTTTAACATGTTTATTTATTATATAATTAAATAAAATGAATGACTTTAAGTTTGTAAGATCGTTTTCTATGATATGTAATATTCAGAGATATATCAACTAAACTTTTTGTTAATTTTTTTTTGATTTCCTAGATGGCTTTTACAAATTAGTTCTTTATACAACAATTCGAGTGAAAATTTAATTTGAGAAAATTCAGGATTTCACTTTCCCATAATAAAATTTTTTATTTATTCTTTTTGTTAGATTTAAAATTGCAAGTCTTACAAATTAGTTCAATAGCATTAAACTGTTTCAAATAAATAATATCCGTGCAAATTAAAACGAATTGCAGATATTCGCAGTAGACATCCGTAAAAAAATCTGGAAACAGTTGTTAAATGTTCAGGAATAATGTTTACAGGACTAGACTAACCATTTCTTGGTTGATCTTTTAAAACCACATGTAATTTTATGACTAATTTTTGTAATTTTTTAACTTAATGGGTGTTAAGTTAATTTATATTAAGTTATAGCTTTTCAAAACACAAGTTTTTAATAATTAATGGCAAAAATAGCTTTTCTTACATAATCTCACAAAAAGTCCAGTGGTGATAAATCACATGTTCTTTATGTTAATTAACATCATCCAAAACGTAAAAAACATGTCTCGGAAATATCTTTAGCAACGAAGCCAACATAGAATGCGTTAAATGAATTGTGTTACTTTTTCTTTGAGGCACATATCTTCCACATCTATAACATACTTTAATTTTACTCCAAAAAAATTGGTTATCATGCGGTTGTACTGATCAAAATTGGTGGTTGGTGTCACACCTTCGTCGTTTTCAAAAAATTAGGAACTATTTTATCTCCAAACGTAATTCTAACCATACAATGACTGAAATAGTCTTTTGATATAAATAAATTTATAAAAAATGTTTCATAAATGTTTCATAAATAGATGTAACTTTTCACTGAAGAATATTTGATGCGAAAAATAGTCACCATATTTGTAGTAAATTAGGTTAGGTTATACCTGCGATTTCTAGGGGATCCAGTTAGGCCTATTGGTCCATTGCGTTACTATGTAGTGAAGGAAAAAAGTTTAAAACCACCTTGAACCATTGGCGAAGCTTAAAATGCTGTTTAGTGGGAGGTTTTGTAATTGTTCAATATCCTCAAGGAAGGGGTTCCCTAGAATGTTTAATCGCCTTTGTGGATGAGCTGGGCAAAGACAGAGTAGATGAGAGGCAGTTTCATCGTCCTCTCTACATCTGCGGCAGGTATTATTGAAGGGGAGATTTAATCTCCAGGCATGATTTTCATGATACAATACATCTGATACAATGATCTGTTAATGAATCTACCAAAAGACTGATATCTCTGCGGGGCATCTTAATGAGAGATGGATTTATTTTTGGTGGAAAGTGGTCGAATTGCATATAGATGGCTACATAACGTTGAGTCTTTCCATCTTTTATTGAAAAGTTCAGCACAGAAAGAACTCAGTAATAATTTGCATGATGATAACGATATGCCGAAATTATTTTGGTGCTCTAAGTGAGTTCCTGAAACACCATTTCTAGCTTGCTCGTTTTCTTTGCAGTTGCCAAAAATATTCCTATGGCCGGGGATCCAGAATAGAGAAACATTAAGCTGCGTCAATATCTCGTTTAGAGATATGTAGCAGTCAAAAACCGTCCTATGGTAGATATCTGATAGTATGAATATATATCATCCACTTTGAAACAAGCTATAGCTTCCCAAATTACAATTACTTCTGCCTAAAAAGCCTATAGTATGAAGATTTATTCAATTTTTCAGAGAAAACTCCATTTCCTACACTACTACTTAGTTTGAATCTATCAGCAAAAATGGTTAGACCCATTTTCGTAGTAAGTTTGCACAATTTTAACATGTTTCGGCATTTGTTATGAAGAGTACACTATAAAATCAGGCCCATTAAATGGATAACCCTTTTATACCTGTAGTATCCGTACCTTTATTATCTATATGCGTAATAAATACTTAACACAATTTCTTTTAAAAAAAATATATATAAAATATTTGTGATTTTAATTCATTTGCGGATATATGTTTAAATATAACATGTTTAATTATTAATTTAATAAAAAAATCAAAAATACTTTTTTAAATAAGTTTTCTTAACCTTTATTGTCATAATTTGTAAAAGATGCATTTCATTTGTTTTATAGTTGTTTTGTACATGTAATTTTATATCTTTATATAAAAAAAAAATTTCATATTTAACGAGTTTTAATGCAACAAATTATCGCGTGCAATTGGCAAATAATTCAAATTGGTTTTAATTTTATAAATTTAAATGTTAACACAATTTAATAAAAAGTAATTAATGAACGAACTTGACCCAGAAGCTGCTTGATTCGTATTGTTTGTATGCCAGCGGCATTAGATACTGGATTTAATTGTGCCACAAATCTGGAGTAAAGATGATCGTGTGTAATTGCTGTGCGCTTAATTACGGGCTACATTTTATAGACACAATCCAACAATCCAGATGTTTATAAAGCAATACTTAAACTGGTTTAATTAATTAAATTTGTTTTAATGCTTCTTCACTCATATATATCTCATGTGTATCTTATCAATCTTTCGTAATTTATGTATTTATTTTTTGAATTAAGTTTTTTAACTTAAATTTTGTTTTTATTTTCTCGTTCTTATATCAAAATACGGTAAAAATAAAAATAAAATAAGTAGAGAAAGTGAGTAATAATTGTTAAAAGCTAATTTGGGTTAAAATTATTTATTCAATTATTTTTACGTTATTATGTATATTTATACTCACAATTTTGGTATTAATTAGATTTTTATATATAAAATCGATATCATCAATATATGTATATATAAGTACAGTTATATTAAAAAATAATTTAAAAAAAATTATATTGGTAATAGTAATTTTTCTTATGTTAACAGAAATATTTTGTTACATATATAGGGCCTCCCATAGGAACATCACGTCAAATCTGGAGATGATTTCTAAGTCTAATAAACGAACAAAATCATATAGTGGGTACCATTTGTAATATTACTGGAAGATCAAGGGCCAAAGAAAACTTAATTAACAGTACCCTACATTTTGTATTGCGTATTGAATTTTTTGTTTCTAGTGCAGTGGTTCCCAACTTGTTTTTGACCAAGTATCACTATGATAGGGACCACAAAGTTTAAGAATAATAAACTGTATGAATATTTCAATATGCTTTATGCATCTCTGGTATAATGTATAATAAATTGTATAAGTGCATAGGTACATTATATAGGCTATAAAATAGGTATATAATTACTTGGAATTTTTTGTGCTTATTATCTTATTATCTCATTGAATGAGACCTCAGTGAACTATAAGCTATGTATCCATACCTGTTAAATTTGATTCACGGACCATTTTTAAACATCTCGCGAACCACCAATTGCGAACCATTGTTTTAGTGTCTAAATATATTAATAATAATGGAGAATGCAAACTCACGAGATTCGTCTAGTCGTTAAAAATATTGACCCGTAAATAAGTTTAATAAAAATACTTACGAGGTATTAAATCTTCACGATGCGCCAGTTGATTGTAAGAACTCCTTTGTTTTGTATGATTTTGAACCTCATCAAATAATGAACATATAAAATCTGCATATTATGCTCAAACAATCAGTATTTCAATTTAATAGTTAATATAATGTTAGTCATTATTGTCAAAACTCATTCAAATAGATAATAAAAGATAAACCAAAACCATATTTAATTCATTCAAAACCTGACTTAACAATGTTGCTCTCTGGATGAAAAATTGGCGTATAAATCAAATGAAACAAAATCTGTTCAGGTAACATATGGTACAAAATGTTCTAATTGCTCTCCTGTTTTAATACCAATACCCAATTACCACAAGTTATAAAAATAAAATACTTCGGTATACATCTGGATATTATCTAGATAACTAACCTGAAAATCACACATATCACACTCAATCGAAATTCTAAACTATTACTCGATAATAAACTGCTTACATACAAAACTGTACTAAAACCTATATGGAGTTATGGAGTCCAATTTAGGGGTATGGCGGCAGACACAAACCTGGCAATAATCCAGCGATTCCAATCTAAAACACTACGAATAATCACAAACTCAGCTTGGTATATAACGAATGAACAGCTGCATAATTAATTACATGTTCAAAGAATCGAAGAAGAAATATCTCGTATTACAAAGAATTTCGCTCATCACATATATATGGACCCATGCACCAAAATCCGCTGGTCACAAGGCTAAGAAGAAAAACTTCAAGAGACCTTTTAGATATGTAGGTGACATATTTCTATTTTTTTGTGTTTTTTTAGATTGTAATAAATATTACGATTTATATTAATAAATATTACCCATTGTCATTCATACCTGACAAATTTTAATAAAATAAATGGATTAAAAAAAATAAAAGAAGTCAAGTCAGGGTAATGTTTGGTAATTTTTTCAATATATGTTGTTTGGCCCATCATGAATACATTTAAGAGACATTTAAATAAATAATTCGTTAAAAATACGATTCTTCTTAAAGAACAATTGGAATATTTTATAAAATGATAGTATTTCATTACATGCCGTGACTATGCCAAAGTGGATAACAAAAACTCCATAAATAATGTTGATCTACTTTACTTGTATCGTTGTATGGAGATAGTATTTTTTAAAAATTTTTGGACTAGTATTTTTGTGAAACACTTTGTATTATAAAAACGATTTTTTAATATTTTAACTGCTAAGCGCCATGCTTGATAGTAGTAGATATCAATTTGATGTTATTTTATGTAATTAATATTTATTAATAATAATGCTTTATGCACCGTCAAACCGAACGTCGTCGGAATGGTGTGCCCGATGCCCTAACATTAATATGTAGTATACGGACTAAAATACCCCCTCTTCAGAGAGACTTATTTCCCCTCGAAACCGCTTTCACATTACTTCGAGGAGAGTCTCTTTTATGTTAGCATTTCAAGCCACACTCTCTTGATTTTCAATCTCCGTCTAGACCAACACTTTTACCGCATTTTCTTAGAGTCAACTCTATTTATTATATTTCTTATTCTAGTTTCTAGTTCTCCTTTCTAGATCTAATTTCTTCTTTTTGAGAACTTGAATTACATATGACTCTATCGTTCGCCAACTCTCTGGGCTTACTTTTATCTCTTCCATTATATTTTCGGGATTTATAGGTCCAATCTGCGTTATTATCTCTTCTCTATTTGTGAGCCACCTTTTACAGTAAAAGAAGGTGTACTGTGCATCTCCATTGCCATAAATCCATTTCGGGCAAATTTATTTTTCCCATGCGGTACAGGTACTTACAAAAGTATCCATGTCCGGTCAGCATCTGAGTGAGATAGTAATTTGTGTCTCCCGATTTCCGTTAGAGCCAAGTGATTATATTTGGTATCAATCTAGCTGTCCAGCTACCTTGCGTGATATTGTTCCATCTTTGTTACCACATTGCGATGGTTTGGTCCTGATCTTTTCTTGCCATTTATTGAGTATAGTGTCGTTTGTTGTTTGTTGTTTTTTAAGAAAATACAAATTGACAAATGTTTGAAATTTAAAAAACAAAACTTTAGTGCAGCGTTGGCTTGTTTAGTTAAAATGTGCGAAATCATTGCTTCATATTTGTTAGGTTCAAACTTTTAAACCTGTTATTTGTAGTCCAATATATTATATTTAGACTAATAAAACCAATAAATATTTTTAAACATCACTCATGATGGCTATTGATATAATAAATTTAATTGACTAAACAAAAATTTTTGTTGTTTTTTAACTATAATTTACCCCATTCTATTTAAATTTATTATTATTGGAACAAGATCTGCCTCTCTCTCGCATACTAATCATTCATTCAGTGCGAATATGCTGCGATAATAGTTTTAAGTGTTGGATCGCTAAAAAAAAAAAATTATTGTAGAAAACTTATTCACATAAATTTAAAAAAAAATAGCTTCAAAACTTGAAAATAAAAATTTAACTCTAACAAAAGCGTTCTATTTATATTTATTTGAAGCGAGATAAACAACATTAAGAGCATTGTAAATATAAAACACATTAGCAATTTTTTTGTTGCAATAAAAATTTTTATTAAGTATCAGCGCCGTTAAATGTTAATACTTTTGCATTTTGTTTTTATCTGAAACAATTGGGCTAATACGTACTTCTCCACCTTGGTATTTATTCACGCTTATTATAATCCCATTAGGTCTTTGGGTCATATGTGTAACATTACGGCCACGCCTTCTTTTTCAATAGCAACATTTAGTCAAAGTACCGCATATTAAGTACAAATTGTATATTTTCATATTTCAATATTTTCACATATTCATATTTCAGTTATTTCCAAGCTCTAATATTAGTTTCTCAATATATGATCTGAAAGTAATTAAAATAATTTTTCAATATTTAAGTACGAGTAATTTAATTTATTATAAATTACAAGTAAAAGTCAAAGCTTCGGTTTTGTTTTCATTAAGTGGCTTATTATGTATTATTGTGTTAGTTCGCGAATTAATTAGAGCTGAAAGTCGGTATTATATACGTATATTAAATGTAGTAAACTCATTAAATCAAATAGAAAATAATTACAAATAACACATAATAATGAGATGAAAAATACCACAAAACACCCAAAGACACATGCTCTGGGCTCTGGCAGAGCAATTGTCGGCGGACTATGTAATCGGACTGTAATAAATGTTGGTAAATGCATTGTGGCTACAATGATTTTTATTTAACAATTATTTATTTATCGTACCAAGAAGAGTTGAAAATGTTTTCAATGAAAGTAAAATTTGTTTAAAATGTTTATTCAAATTCAAAGAAAAATAAATGAAAGTAAATATCTCGGAAAATGCAATAAAAGTTAATTAAGCTGCTAATAGCTGCATCCGCGACGAGCAGCGACTGGCTTACACCACGTATCGTATATTGTAGCATTGAAAATCGTCAATTAAATCTTTTCAAATTTATCGATGCAATTTTACTAACCTAATTTTGTGTTTGCTTTTTCGATTTTTCGCTTTATTTATTTATTTTTTTTTTTTTAAGTATCGCAAATTTATAACAAATTGACAAGTTTATTACGTAATTTGAATGAAGTACGAAGATACAACGCCCGATATTTTTTCGTATTCACAACTCAGCTCACAATTGGATCAATTACAATATGTACTGATTCAATTGATTAACAAATATTTACTTTTACTCGGTTGACGATTTTTATTTATTTACAATATTTATTTTGATTCAACGGTTGAATAAATTTAATTAACTTTAACGTTCATTGATTTTGTTTATTTATTTATTTTGCATAAAAATATATGCTACTTAACGCTATAGTGCTATATTGACCTTATCAATTTGAACATTTCGAAAGATTTCATTGCAATTTTGACAGATTTTTAATTTTAGAAGAAAAGTAAGAATGTGCGATGTTTTGTGTTTGTTATTGATTTTGAATAGTAATAAGTGCTTTCCATTCCACACAAATTGGCTCATTATATTTGGAAAGTAGAGAAGTTTTATTAAGCACTAGAAATTAGGTCTAAGATATGTTACTTTTAATAAATCAATCTATATTAAGAGAACATAACAAATTTAATTCGACACTTTTTGGTATAGTTCGATACATTAATAATCTATAGACATATAACAGAAAGCTAAAAGTGATGTTAAAACCAACGCATAAAAAATAAATATATATATAGAGTATTTACCGGTTTTGTGAGTTATTATGATTAGAGACTTCTTCCACTTGGTAACCATAACTAATTATGGCATTAAAGGGTATACTTTCCTATACTATACTAAGAATTGTGAGCGTTTTACATAATGGATGGGTGTTTATCGTTCTCTAGTTCTTGATTTGCAATAAAAAGTTTCAGTAAAGAAGTACAGTAAAGTAACAACAAAATATATTTTAAAAAAACCGGTTTAAATTATTTTTTAGGTACGAACATTGTTGTTCTTCAGTGGCATTCTTTAATAAAATGGACTATATGAAGTCTTTTTTTAATTGTGTTTAAAAGGTCAGTAGTTATCAATATATTAAATACTGATAGATATAGCAAGATATGTTTGAAAGATTAAACAAGATTTATATCTCATATAATGAGCTTTGAATGGTTTAATTCGATTAACGATCTCATGGATTGTTATCAATTACTGTGTCTACATTATGTTCAACTGGCCTTCTAGACCATAGCGCATCTTCAATATCAAAATTGATGGATCAAAAAATTCAATAAATAGATCACTTTGTTTGGGTATTGTTAGAAATATGATAAGTTCATTTATAAAAAGTCTCTGTATTTATAATTGAATTGTTAATTTAAGTCAGGTTATACCGGCGCTCCCTAGGGATCCACTTAGGTTTATTGGCTCATTGTGTTACCGTACATAAAAGAAAACTCAGGATTTAAAACCACCTACAACCTTTGGTTAAGTTCAAAATGCTGTGGGAGGTCATTGTAATTGAGCAAGACCCTCAAGAGAGAGGACTTCTAAAGTGTTGAGTCGGCGCTGTGCATGAGCTGGGTAAAGACAGAGCAGATGAGAGGCACTCTCATCGTCTTTCCCACAGCTGCGACCGGTATGAATGAAAGGGAGATTCAATCTTTTATCATGGTTTCCTAGTTTTCAGTGACCTGCAAGTAAACCTAACATAAGACCGATATCTCTACGAGGCTACTCGGTGAGAATATTGGATTTCCTTTTAGTGAAAAGTGGTCAGATGCATACAGTTGCCTATATATCGTTGAGTATTCCCATCTTTTATTAAAAATTTCAGCACAGAAAGAACTCAGTAACAATTTGAACTATTATTAACCAGTGCTTCTCAAGTGTTTTTATGTCGCGGCTCACTTAAAGTTTTATGTAAAAGCATTGTTCCCCGTACATAACATATTTGTTGTTTAGGTACGTTTATGCAAGAAAGGTTTGGAAATATTAGCAAATCAACCGAATATTTATTCATCGAATGACGATGAGCTGTATTCTTCGCAATAAACAATCTCTTTATTTTGCGTATCCAGCGTACATATGTCATACATTAAATATATACATAGTATAAATACTAGTATAAATACTATATAACGTTATTTTTATTTGTTTTACGAAATTTATTACTAAATAACAGATTTTATTATACTTTGCATTTAAAGTAAAAGAAGATCCTGTGTAGTATAGTCTAGGTAAAGCTGACGACATTAGGCCATAGCTTTAAATAAATAATGTATATTGTATTGATAATTATTGTATGTTTTAAATTATTAATAAAGTATACTACTACTACTATTACTTTTTAACTACTACTTATTAACTACTACTTATTAACTACAATTTATTAACTACTACTTATTCTTATGATTCAAATGTAATTAATTTATTTTATTTTTTAAAAATAGTTTTTTAAAACTAGCATATTATGATATTATATATGATATTATATATTATATATTATATTATATATAATATGCATAGATATTATATATTATATACATAAAAATGATTTCACATGCATTGTAAATATGCTTTCTTCAACATTCTCGCTTTCCACCTACGTGAAGGAAATTTAGTTTTAGCTTAAGCTAACATACGTTGTCGTCTTTATTAAGCTTAATATGCATTTTTAAACTAAATTCGTGTTAATTTGGCGTGTTTTAGTAATTTCAGGTTTATTCAACTTTCAGTCATTAACTTGGCAAAACCAAAAAAATTATACTTTTCTATGCTTTTAATTTTCTTGGAAGCAACAAAAGAATAAAAACAACCTAAATATTTAATAAAACTCAAAAGAACACATTTCATACTCACTTAATTCAGTCTTGGACTTGACAGTGGCACTTCTGGTTACACATGAGCGAATTTCTTGTTGATGGTGCCATAGTCAGTGTTTTATTAAATTTATTTCGTTCAGTTCCAGTGAACAGAAAAACTATATTCATATCTTCGGATGTATTTACATACACTTGCATTCATAATAATTCCAACGCAAACTGGTGCATTACTTGTGCTCCTAGCCGGAGACTACTTTGTACCCTAGCATTTAAATGTAAATTCGTTATTTTTTCAGGTGCATCACCTTCTTTAAATTGTGTAATTTGATTCGTTTTTTCTTGGCTGCAAATACATCACGAATAATTGGTTAACACTCCGTTGAATAGGATAGTGGCTGGGGTTAATGGAATATTCTTATAAGTCTTGTAAGTGAGGAAACATAGACATATGAAAAAAATAAAATAGGGAATAGGTTTTGTTACCATTTCCTTTATTATGTCTGGTAAATATAATTCTTTTGTGATATTTAAATTATTTATGATAAATATTTAATAAGTAAATTCTTTAAAAAAGATTCACTTACTATTTTTAACTACTCGTATACCATAGTCTAATACAAGATGTCTTGAAGTAGATGATCAGAAGTAGAAGTTACAAATGATGTTTAATTAATTTTACAAGTTAAAATGTGAATAAAACAGAATTTTAAATAAATTTTTTTAATATCTTATTTTATATTATTATTAATTTATTATTATATGTATTATTTGACTACAAATACCCAAAAACTGTTAGTTAATAAGACTGCATTGCTTTTTATTAATTACTCTTTGATTGCCTTCGACCCATATTATACTTCCGATTAAATACTGATTTTTGATTATAAATTTTATTTATTGTAAATGTATTATTTCTGTCCATGTTTGAATTTGTATATTATTCAAGATAACATATTCTAATTTAAAATCACAAAGGTCGACTTAAACCACCTATTATTTATAGTTTATAGTTCATATATAGTTTTATAGTTTATAGTCTCTTGTTTTTGGAGTGCTTATACTTATAAATATATAAATAATAAAGAAGCAACAAAAATCTAATGCAAAAAATCTTTGGGAGATAATTTAAAAGTAACAATAAGAAATATCATTATAATGTCAGAACTAATGTAACATTCCATTAATATTCTAGTTAAATGGTGCATAATCAGTGTACTTACTTTCTATGAGTAGTTGAAAAATATATATGAAAAAATATATAAGTAATGTAATATATAAGAGGCAATAGGCTAAAAATGGAACTGTAAACTTAATCAAGTCTTTTATCTCGATCGTCAAACCATTTGTACTTTACCGCGTTAGTATATGGCGAGCATCGTTTAAAATAAAATGTACAGAACAATAATGTTATATCGAATCCAAAAAATAACTTGTCTTTAAATTATGAAATCATCAAGTATCATAATTATAATCACAAGTATTATAATTTTGCTTATACATAATTAATAATTAATAAAAACTCCAGAAAAATGTGCTAACATAAAAGTCAAGTACGGCTTTGAGTCAATTGGTTAAGAAGCGCTGACTCTGAGCTTCAAATTTGGCAGGACACGAGTTCGATTTCTGGTACCTCCAGTCTCAAAAAATTATTTACATGTCCAATATTTGTTAGTTTTATCAAATAAGCATCGAAAACTCTTGGCAGATAAGGTGCCATTGCTTTGTCTCTACATAAATTATAGAACAATAACTTCGAAATTGTGTCTATATATTTATAAAAAACTTAAATATGCAGGATTAAGGATCTATGCTATGTATAATCGATGAATTTAGCTCGCAGTGCATTTTGGTCTCTAATAATACAAATAATAAGAGAGGCTAAGATTCAACTGGGATCTTTGCACCATTAATGATGATACAAATATTAATACTACAAATATTAAATGCGGATTATTTTAAGTTAACTTCCTGAAATGCCTTATATACTTTAACTGATATTCTTTTAATCGACTTATCACCTTTTGACTGTGCTGCTAAAGCAACAATCAGAAAAGGAAATTATACTGAGGACGCTCTACCATTCTTACGGCATACACTGATATATCATAAGAGTGTGACTATGATATAAGTCAACTAAATCTGACAGAATATTTAGATACTCGTAACATACTCTATATTGAAAAGAGAGAAGTGACAAATAAGTTTTTTATTTTAATAAATAGCGAACTATAAACCAATGCATTGTTATACAAAATAATCAAATTATATAACTATTATTGATATTCAGATGTCTGAGTTGGTGAATCAGCACCTTTACTCTATTTTATCTGTGGACAATTTTAAGTCACACTAAATACGGGGCTTTACGGGGCTTTATAATATGATGGATCTGATATCTTTGTATCTGCCTGTGTTTATCAAATTTCGCTGTAATTTTAGGATACTGAGAGTTGGATTATTGTGACTGTCAATTGTATTGAACAGTTTCAGAGCACGATCTTTAATGTATTTTTCAACTGAATCCACTCTCACTAAATACCGCTTAAATAAATAATAAAATATATGTAAATATCTATTAAAATTATTTTTATGGCATCAGTGACGAACTGGGACCAGCCAATTAAGGCAATATCTAGTATCTAGCCAAACAAATTAATTAAACCCATTAAAATCTGATTTAATTCAAAAGTAAAATGCCCATTTAAACAAAGGCATTTAATTTGTCTGACACTGAAAATAGTTTTTTAATTATGAGAACTGAAAGTAAAAAGATGACAAATGGACATCCTAAAACAATTGTCGTTTGTTTGTTTGTTTGTTTATGAAAACATATACCGCGGCGACTGTTTGTTGAATGCACTTTGTGACAAGGTAAACATTTACTTGACAGACATCTGTAATATTTAGCGACGTAGCCATAGATAATATTTTTATTTGCGTTGTGAAAATATGAAGCGCAAGTGGAGAGCGTATCTTTGCGTATCTTCGGGCACAAGTTTGTTTGTTGTTATTGTTTTCTTTCTGGAAGATAAGACTTTTATCAGCAGATATCATTGGCGCAATAGCAATCACAGTGTGTAATAACATTTTAAACAATTTCAAATATTTCAATTCCAGTGCCTCACTTGTTATCCGTAAGTAATTGCGTTTGCTTCTCTAAGATGTTTGAGTGAAACATCTAATATGTATCTGAAAATGAAATAAAAATGAATAAAACAATATTTAAAATATACAAAAACTTTGAGTAGTGACGTGAATTATTAAGAAAAGTAAAAGTGGTGACAGTTATAAATAGTGAGTTTTTTATATTAATAATTTAGTGCAGCTGGATTAAAAGACTTGTGTTATCAATGTAAAAAACAAGTCGATAAATATACAATTAATATTTAAAAAGTATAAAAATAAAAAATATATAAAAATAAAAAATATATAAAAATAAAAAAATATAAAAAAAGTTTATAATCAAGTTTATAAAAATAAAGTGATCGGTTAAAAGTTCATATTAGTATAAATTTAGACGGCACGTATTAATGCGAACACCAAAACACACTCGTAGGCAACTATTGTCTTATGTAATACCATTAACATTGTCAGGCTTCTTTTTGCAACGATTTAGATTTCCAGATAAAATTAAGTAATTTCGATAAGTTATCTCTGCTAGGCTAGTGAGACTTTCTAGCATTTCTTGACTTTCTTGAATCCTAAAGCATGAGGTTTCTAGGTATTAGATGCCACTTCTCGTGTACAGTTTGACAGAGATTACAGTTTTTCAAATAAAGTTAAGGAGTTCCTATAAGTGTACTTTCGTTATCTCTACCAGGCCAGTGAGACAAATGGTTTCTACGCATTAACAACCATAGTTGTACAGTTTGACAGAGATTGCAGTTTTCCAGATAAAGTTAAGGAATTCTGATAAGTGCACTTTCGTTATCTCTACCAGGCAAGTGAAAAAACGGGTTCCTAGGCACTGGAAGCCATTTCGTATGTAGTGTTTGAAAGAGATTGCAGTTTTCCAGATAAAGTTAAGGTATTCTGATAAGTGCACTTTCGTTATCTCCGCCAGGCTCGTGAGACAACAGGTTTCTACGCATTAGTAGCCATTTCTCGTGTACAGTTTGACAAAGATTGTAGTTTTCCAGATAAAGTTAAGAAATTCCGATGAGTGTACTTTCGTTATCTCCGCCAGATTAGTGAGACAACAGGTTTCTAGGCATTAGCAGCCACTTCTCGTGTACGATTGACAGAGATTGCAGTTTTCCAGATAAAGTTAAGAAATTCTGATAAGTGCACTTTCGTTACCTCTACCAGGCCAGTAAAAAAACGGGTTCCTAGGCATTGGAAGCCATTTCGTATGTAGTGTTTGACAGAGATTGCAGTTTTCCTGATAAAATTAAGGAATTCCGAAAAGTGCACTTTCGTTATCTTTTCCAGGCCAGTGAAAAAAGGAGTTCCTGGGCATTAAAACCCATTTCGTATGTAGTGTTTGGCAGAGATTGCATTTTTTCGAACAGACAAAGAAAGCGATTAATAAAGTTTACTATGTTTGTAAAGTGAAGATTTAATTAATCCAATGGTACAATATAAGTTAATGAAGTTGAATATTTCTAAATATGTAACGATATTAGTACCGATGTCATATTGTTTTAATATTATAATTATACCTGAGAGAGTTTTCCAATAGCAATCAAAGAAAATCGCTGTCAAAAGTGAACAATATGAAAAGAGTTGATAATTTATGAAATTGATTTATTGAAAATTCTTATAACTGAAATTGCTTGACGGCAAGATATTCAGTACACTTTTTTTGTAGTCAGTGTGAAACCATTAGAGAAGAAAAGGGCATTTAACATAAATTTTACTGTCTTAACGGTAGCTGAAAATAAGAATTATGTAGTTAACTTATATTTTAAAGTATGGCATGTTTTTTTTCAAATAAGAAATTTGGTACTAAACCTGCTGTTTAATTTATTACATACTCAATTTATGATTTACAATATGCAACTCCAGTTTTAACAATATTTCAATGTTCAATGTTGCAAACTTTAGTTCAAAATATTTCTGTTAAGATTTACGATATGCAACTTGCACTGAACTCAATTGTTAATTATTTAATTTAAGTAAAAAAAAAAATTTAAAGATTTTTTTATAAAATTAATTATAAAATATTTAGTTTAAATATTTTATTTATTATAATTTATTTGCACTGTTATGTCTCCTTATTTAAATGTTACGTTTCTCTCTTTTTTACCAGGAATGATAATGTTTAAGTAATAGAAGAAATCTTTGTGTCTTTTTATTATAGACACATATATATATTATTTATATCTTCATTATCTTATATTTTCAGATATTCACAGGCTTACAGAATTATTTTTTTACTATTTAAAGCTCCAACAATGCTCAGAATTGAATCCTAAAGCATTACTCCATCCGAACTTTTACTTTCACACACTGTCTCCTAGTTTCAAAGAAAAAAATCATGTACATATAACAAATATATGTGAAAAGTATATGTGATATATAATAGCACTATAGCATTTAATATATATTTAATGTTTAGGAAACTATATAAAGTCCAATGAACAATAAGTAAATTATTGACTATGGCAACAGCCAGATATGTTTAATTAATATAACATTTTTGTTCTCAACCATATAACGCGCAGTGGCAGAAGATGCGTTTTAGAAATGTTTTGTCTAAATCTCTTTATTTAAAAAAAATATATACTTAAATTTTATTCTTTATATCAAGTATGTGGCCTGGTCTATTGTAATGGTTTTCTAAAAATATAGCAAAACCTTGAGATTTAACTGCGTATATAACATGTCTTTATCGTCATGACCAGAAAGATTGCAAGATTAATGAAACCATTAAGAACTCTACAGTCTGCATAACAATGCCCGTTAACGCTACAAAAAGTATACAGTGCCATATCTTGAAATTTAAATAGAAATTATACTCTTAGCTAATGACATTAGATATATAATTGTTTTTACAATTAATTTAGAAAACCACGAATGTTTTATTGTCTCATTTTGGAATTACTTATAATTCTGTTGGAGAGTAGTTTTTGAGCGAGAAATTGATAAAGATTTTTTCACTGCTCTCTTTTCAAGTCGATTTTGTCCCACTAGAAATATTTTCTCATTTCAAAGTATAGTATGTACAAAATAATGAATTATGAAAGGCCAAGACTTAAAGCTGAACTGATTAAATCAATCAAACTCTGTATTTTATTGGGTCATTTAGCATGCATGCATTATGGAGATATATACATTTTTAAAGTGTTTATATATGTTATAGGTTGTGGTTTTTAATAATATACTTCCATTTGATAGACTACTTTATTAACTAAAAATTGTGTTTTTTCTTATTAAGTTTCATAAAAGTTCTTATAAAATGTGTTCTGTAGTATCTTAGTCATACTAAACTTATTATTTGTTTTATCTTATTGACTTAAGCTGTTCTACATTGAAAACACTTGTTCACTGTAAATATTATCATTAAAATATTCATTTTATATCTGTTTAAGTAATAATATTAACATTGTTTTGAGCAAAAGTTATTATGATCTACTTGAATTAAGTTCTTTTGTGAAATTCCAAAAATCTTAATATTATATAGCTTTTTTGATATTCATTAGTAAAAAAGTAAGTAAGTACATATGTCATAGGTATGTTATGTAAAATGACATGGAAACTCTTTGATTAAACTCCTTGATTATAATTATAATCAATTATAATTTAAAACTTAATAAGAGATGAATTTAAGAAATCAAGAATTTGTACACTTCTGTAAGCAAGTTGGTTCATAGTTATCATTAAACCCCATTGTGATTTTATTGAGACACTTCTTACAGATATTGGTCTTATTGCGGGTTTTCCGAGATCAAGAAACTACGCTATATTTTGGTTTTTAACTAAATTTTGTGGCAAAGAAAAACTGACTTAATTGACTTGCAAAAACTACTTTCTGACAGAATGGAACATATGTGGTTTATGGTTTCTTAAATTAGTTTTAAAAATAATTAAGTATATGATGAAATCAGTTGACATTGTAATTCCAATTTTAATTTCCATTGAGAGCGTTTTACCCTATTGAGTCACTGATATTCTGAATGATCTGTGATTTTAAGTGCCACATTACGTAAACAATCTGGCACGTAATTTTATAGCTTTACTGGCATGTAATGTAGACAGTTAAATCCCAATTGTTTATTGTATACAATTACTGAACACCCATTGTAGTCTTTATTCAAGTGCACTGTTTTAGTCACTTATGTCAAATATAACTAAATATTCCTTCAATGACAATGGCAATTGTTATACGTGTGATAAGAAGGAAAGTGATTTAGATCTGATGAATCACTATCGGTTAGAAAATTGTGATAGGAAAATAAACATTTTCATGAAAAAGTCTTGCTTCCATTGTAAGGAGCACGAAAAAAATATTTCACATTCCTTTTATTATACTTTTCATGCTTAGTGTTAACTAAATATGTTGAGGATTTATTTTCTAGAGGTTGTTAGTAAGTTTAAAGGCATCTCTTAAAAAAGAATAATACTTTCAATACTTTCAAGAGTTGTAATGTGTTGTAAGTGATTTTTAGCGCTGTCCAAAGCACGGCCCGCGGCTAATGTTTATAAATTAATAAAACTAAATTTAAAATTATAATCGTATTTTTTTTTGTCGCAAATAACTATGAACGTATGTATTTGTTTCTGCGGCCCCTTAATCTGTACAGTAATTGGTATTGACCCGCGATTGTATCTGGTTTGGTTAGCCCTACTCTAAACCGTTTTAAAAACTGGTTTTGATTATAGATGTGTTCTCATAAGAAAATTAAGAGAAGTAAATAGACCTTAAACGTTTAAAAATCTGGTAATCAATAGTTAGTGTTATTTCTTTTGTATTTTACTAGAAGACACTGTAAGAACCTTAAGCCTTCTTTTTTCAATTTTTATTTAATATATCACTTAAAATATCATTAAAAAATATCTATAAAATATCTATTCATGCTTATTTCTACTAAAGTTCAGTTAATCATTGCTTTTGGTTTTAGGCTTTGATTCTTAAGCCAAAACATATTCTTCTATACAAAAACAACTGGATACAAAGTTTAAAATTGTGATAAAAATAAATTGTCGATTAATTCTGATAAAATTAGTGAGTGAATCATTAGTGATTAAAAATATAAATACCAGCTTTAATATTAGAACATTCATTTGCATTAAAACAACTTGGCTCAAGAAATTGATTTCATCACAATTTTTATTTTATTTGTTCTTTTCAGTTGGCTGTGGCCGCATGAAGCTGACGACAGTGCTGAGTAACTTGGAAAATATAGTGGTGAAGTTAAGTTACAGTAAATATAAGTTCTGAAGTGAAAAGTACTATGAATTCGACTCGGAAATCAAGAACCAGTGATCAACCGAACGACGATTATTATAATTTAAAAAAACAAACAAATTTGCCGCCTGCGCCGAACAATAAACAAACAGTAGCGCCAGTACCACCGACACCGCCAATGGAGCCGATGCGTTTACGTAGTGACTCCACAGCTACAAGTGTTTATGTAATCGGTGGCAACAATGTACATGCTAGTAATCCACCAACTATGGAACGCAAACAGCTGAATCGACAGTCATGGATAAATATGCGTCAGAAAGTTGAAGATGCCCTGCCTGTAACATCCTCACCACAAACGACTCGCAGTTATGTGTCTACAGTAGATACTGGTTTTAATGGTGGAGGAAGCGGTAGTGGCAGTGGCGGTGGAGGAGGTGGCATAAATAGTCGTGGTGGTACAGTTAGCGGACGTACTACAGCAGCTTCGGGGCGCATTAGTGGTGCCACAACCATAAGCGGCAGTAATAATACACTTAATGATATAATTTCCGACTATCACAGCCATGAAGCTGGCAGCAGTGATTATCAATTTGCTGAAACTACAACCTCACCAACGAAAAATTTATCCGGCAGTGGCAGTTTTAATTTGGCAAACGGAAGCACAGTAAAACTGCTATCAACAAATGACGATGAATCAAATCAGCAGGTGAGTGAGTGCCTATGAAGTTAATAAATTAATTTGAAGCTTGTTATGTTGATGGGCTTAAAAATTAAAAATTAAATTTGTTTATAGTGTCAAAACTTATTTCTTATATTGATATTTTTTTGTTTTTGCATATTTGTCAATTTCAAAAAATTTTCTGGTTTCTCGATCAACTTTTACCTTTAAGGCGTGTTCTTCCAAAATATGCAAATTAAAACGCGCTCGTTTGTTATATTAAATTAACTTTGGTTTTTTCTCAATAATAATTTTTTTTTATTTGTTTCCAATAAAGTATTTTTTGCAAATTTAAATTAAATTTAACTGGAATTTAGTGACGAACCACAAAAATGTATTTGCATTAATGTGAACCATGCAAGGTGAAAGAATGTGAATCTATGAACAAATACAAAGTATCTCGAAAGTGATAAGATAATGGCCGCTTGTTACAGTTACATTGGCATTAGTCTTTTGTAAATGTTTTCGTTTGACTCATGAATTTACACAAATCAGATAAATTCCTTTCACATGCATAATTTTATTAGAGATAATTTTTTTCGTTATAATTATTTTAATCGCTTAAATATTTATTAAATTAGTTTCACTTTGCCATTTTAAAAAAGATTAAACTATTTTTATTTCGCTTTATTTTGTTTTGTAATAAAAAATGCTAAAGCACCGTTTGTAAAGATTTCATTTGTAGAAAATCACAAAATCCGTACAACAATTAGTCATTCATTAAATTTAAGTTATGAACAATACCGAAAGGTTAATGCTTTCAACTTCAATGTTGATGCACTCATAAAATTATAAACGCCACTGCAGATACAAAAGCAAAAATATTTTTCATATGCGCTATGGCAGTCTCTGGTTGCTTGAAGTGATATTATCTCAAAAACGAGTACACATCACAAATGACTTAAAATGTCTAATGCGTTGCGGTACAAAATGATTTCAATTCAATTTTTCTTTTGGAAAATTCAATTGCATTGCATCTGAAGTGAAGTATAATTAAATAAACTTAAATACTTTGTGCAATTATCATTTGTAGCTACGAGTATTCAATATATTTTTTCAGTTTTTTACAGTGTTTTGAGTGCACTTTAAATTTAGTAATAATTTTATAATAATTGTTATTATATTATTTGTTGTTTTTGGACAAGTAATATTTTTTATGAGATTTAATAAATATATTTCTTCGAGGCAAGTAATGGTTCACAAAACGAACTTAAAGTTTATTTAGAACGTTTAATGGAGAGCTGCAAAATTATAATAATATTGTATTATATTTATTTTTTCTCCTTAACGTAGTGGTAATAAGTATAGCATAGGTTTGGTTTAAAACTCATATTAGAAATGCAGAAACATTGATATGTCTCATGAGCGCTAAACTTTCTACGTAGAGTAGAAAGCACCTCGCAATAGTAACGTTTGGCTTATCACAATATACTTATCACGTTACCATGACAGAAGAACTCTCTAACATTCTCAATTAAATCTTATAGTTACGGTTGCCATTTGAAAATTCAGAAAGGTACCAAAATTGGTTCAGAAAGGTACCTGTAAAAAATTTTTTTTTCTATTGCCTTCTAATAAGAAAATACAATATATATAAAATGTATAGAAGATATAGAACAGTATAAGTTTAAGTATTTTTACTAAATAAATACATAAACTTGAGGCCCTATGCTCCACTGAGAGATGAGGATAAGAGAGATAGAGATAAATACATAAAATTGAGGCCCTATGCTCCACTGAGAGACGAGGGTAAGAGAAAGAGAGGGAGAAGAGAGAGAGAGAGGGAGAAGAGAGAGAGAGAGGGAGAAGAGAGAGAGAGAGAGGGAGAAGAGAGAGAGAGAGGGAGAAGAGAGCGGGGAAAAGACGAGACGGGAGAAGAGACGAGAGAGCAGAGGGAAGAAACGAGAGAGAGACGAAGAGAGAGAGCAACGAGCAGAGAGAGAAAGAGGCCGAGAAGAGGAGACGGTGGAGAGGGAAGAGAGAGAGAAGAGCCGACGAGAGACCTGAGAGGGAAGCAGATGAGAGAGACAGCATAGGAGAGAGCGACGTCAAGGACGAGAGAGAAGAGGAGAGAGAGAAAGACGTCGAGAGGCAGAGCAGAAGCAGAGAGAGAGCAGAAGGAGAGAGAGAGAGAAAAAGAGATAGGAGAGAAGACGGAGAGAGGAAGAAGAGAGAGAGAGAGAAGAGAGAGAGAGAAGAGAGAGAGAGAAGAGAGAGAGAGAAGAGAGAGAGAAGAGAGAGAGAAGAGAGAGAGAAGAGAGAGAGAAGAGAGAGAAAAGAGAGAGAGAAAAGAGAGAGAGAAAAGAGAGAGAGAAGAGAGAGAGAGAGAAGAGAGAGAGAAGAGAAAGAGAAAAGAGAAAGAGAGAAGAGTGAGAGAAGAGAGAGAAGAGAGAGAGAAGAGAAAGAGAGAAGAGAGAGATAGAGAGATATAGAGAGAGAGACAGAGAGAGATAGAGAGATATAGAAAGAGAGACAGATAGAGAGAGAGACAGATAGAGAGAGACAGATAGAGAGAGACAGATAGAGAGAGAGAGACAGATAGAGAGAGAGACAGAATACATAAAATTAAATTAGTTTCATAGTACACAGTTGCATATATAAATAAATTTAATTAGATTATATAATAATATGTACAATAAAGTTCGCGTTTCAAAAAAGTACCATTTTCTAAAAACGAGTACCACAGAATCATACGGAAAAGAAAGTACCAATTTTCGTACTAAAGTACCACATGTGTTAATCATACATATAGGTTGCCATCGGTTATATCTCTACACAGAGTAGAAAGCACGTCACGACTATAATATGTGCAGGAATATCGCTTACATTACTTCCATAACTACTTAACACATGACCAGGGTAGCAAAATTTTTCGACATTCTCAAATATAACTACCATAATAAGTTGCCAGTGGTAATACTAGGTGCGTTTTTATTTGTAATGCGCAAAAATTTGGTTTATTAGGTTAATTCTGTGATCGAGCGCTTTAACATTTTCAAATCGCTGTAAGAGCTTACCTAACTACTTCCGTTATGTGAGTCATAAAACATATATCACTTGTTTGATTTAAGTTAAAAAGAATGACCGTTCCTGTATATTATTGCTACATTGTTGTTTATTGTAAGAATAATTATAAATTAAAATGTTAAAAGTACAAAACTTTGAAGAGCATTGCTAGAAATCAAAAATTTTTAATTAGTATACCAACCTTTGATTTTTATTTTAATGGTTTTCGAATATGTCATTGCTTTTAAGAATCTCTTTTATACCTGACCGTTGAATATTAAGAAAAGTACGCATAACAGTGGCAATATCGATTCTAACAAAAGTTCAGCAATAATTACTAGAGTGTTATTATATCAGATGTTTGAGCGCTGTGGCATAAAATGGTTTTCTCACGATACACTCATGAATTTAGTGTAGATGTAATGATGACAGTAAGAAATTTTCAAGTCCTACTGATTTCAATTTCTGCTCACATTTGATTTCCATACACCATACTTCTTGACATAATATTTGGGTTCCACTTTTTAATGCTTTCAGTAAACCTTTTAGTTCTGTGACCAAGAAAGAGCTGGTGCTGATACTTGCACTAGGGGCACAAGATTTGTCGGGTATGAGTGTTGTACATTATGTTTACCATTGAACCCTGTGAAGACTTTCAGAGAAGAAAGTGTGTCCTATCTATTTGCAATCGGATGCAGATTTGACTTAGAGTAAGGCATTTGATGGATGCAAAAGCTCCATACAGATTGTTTTGGCGCAAAGTTTTTTGTCCTGCTATGTTATGTGTTTTCAAAATTAGTTTTCACTTTTTCCGTGAACTTTCATATTTGACGGTGTATTGTGTTGTACTCAATGCATATGATTTTGCAATTTTATGGATCGTTAAATTTAATTAGCTTCGATCAAGGTCGTGGCACCAGTATATACTTTTTTTTCAGGTCTCTTTTTTTATTTAAATTCTTAGTCCCACAGTATAATCGGCTCCAGTTTAAATTTGCCTTGCCTTTGTTGATGCAAATATTTCTTAATCGTGTGAAGTTAAAACTCACGTCTCTTAGTGACAGGCTTTCGTTGAACTTATGATGGTGTACATGCATGTATCAATGTTTATGTTCCTAAAGAACCCAGTTTAAACAACTCACGTGTTCTGGTAACAGGCTTTCATTGAACTTGCGCTGGTATACTTGCCTTTATTAATGCAAATATTTCTAAGCCGACCACAGTTTAAACTCACGCCACCTAGTGACAGGTTTTCGTTGAGCTTATGCTGGTATACTTGTCTGTGTCAATGTTTATGTTCCTAATAGACCAAAGTTTAAACAACTCACGTCTTCTGGGGACAGGTTTTCGTTGAAGCTTATGTTGGTATACTTGCATGTGTCAATATATAAGTTCGTAACCGAAGGTATTTTAAACTTACGTGTTCTGGTGACAGGCTTTTGTTGAACTTGCGCTGATATTAACTCACGATGTATTAGTTCTCAAATTTTTCGACATTAAGTTGGAATTGTAGTTTCTTTAAATGAAAATTATTTGATTTGGAACGAGATAACGAGAACGAGATCATGGAGATAACTCTTGGTCTTATTTATAGTGTACACAGTTTAAGTATTCTAAATATTTTATCCCTTATTTGTAGTGTCTTTTTAAGGTTTTTAAGCAATTTAAGTGTTACTAATATAGTTTTCAAACTAATTTCCATTTTAAATCTAATCAGTATTTCTGCATTTTAAGTTTTTTTGTGTCTCTAAATGCATAACTAATAAAAACAGTTGTTCTGTAACAGTTCATCAAATTTTTAAATTAAACAATCATAGTTTCTCATCACATAGATTGAAAAATATAGTTTGAACCACAAATATTTAAAATCTTGCACTTGTAAAAAATTGAAAAAAATTTTCTAATTATATTGAAATATTTTTATTTTACGAGTAGTCCAAGTAACAGTTTTCAGTACTTAATGAAATATTTTTCTAGTAATTACAAAAACCAGTAGAGGGGCTACTGTTTTTTTAACAGTTCTGCCAAACGTGTTAAGAACTGCGTTGCGAATGCAAATGAGTTTAATTAACGGCCATTGCAATAAATTTCAGAAAACAGCAAACAGAAAAAATTAAAATTCTTTCAAATTAATTTAGAATTGACGCAGTTGCAATTAAAATTGCAGCATTCATTTCAGCAGCTTTGGTTTCTGCGGTTGTACTCGCGGCGATGCTCGTGCGCAAAAATCTTATTAAACTTATTAGATAAAATTGTTGAGAAAACATTAGAAATATAATCATTTAAATTTATTATCATTCGGTTGCATTCTAATGCATATTTTATTGCGCTTGATTGCTTTGAAGTATCTGAAATCAACGAAATTGCACTTTACGGATGAAATTTGAGCTTCAATATTTTGCAGTTTGGCGTGTGAGTTTTGCCAACCTCACCGCGATCGTCTCTTTTGTTTAGACGACGCAGTTTCATTTTCACACAATAAATTTTACGGAAATATTTTTTCTTTTTTTTAGTAAATATTAATTATTAAATATTATTTGTTTACTATTATGAGCACAAGCAAGGCGACATTTTGTTTAGGTTTTGTATCTTTAAATCTTTCGCACTTAAATCCGGTAAAATGTGTTAATTTGTTTTCGCTTCAGTTTTTGCACTTTCCCATGTGTCAATCGCGAATTTTGCAAATTCAGAAAAATATTTTTTAATGTCTTTATTGTATTTAAAATTTTTTTTTTAAATTTTTACAACTTCTTTCGACTTAAAATTAACTTGTTATTAGCAATACCAAAACTAATTTTTTTTAAATTACTTCATTTTATCTCCATTTGTTTTTGCATAATTTTCACAATGTCAATGCTTTCAAGTGCTTTTAGCGAATTTTGCTATCATTTCTATTACGCAAAGCAATTATCATGTAAATTACTGAAAATTCAAGAGCACTTGCATTTGTATCTAACAATGACTTGTAGTAACAATTTAAATAAATTCGTTATAATCTATTGTACAATTTTCTATTTTCAACTTTATTATGGAAATGATCAGTTGATAACTTAATAATAA
>NC_051846.1:46869770-46890022 GCF_002237135.1 Teleopsis dalmanni
AAAAAAAATTATTATTGAGAAAAAACCAAAGTTAATTTAATATAACAAACGAGCGCGTTTTAATTTGCATATTTTGGAAGAACACGCCTTAAAGGTAAAAGTTGATCGAGAAACCAGAAAATTTTTTGAAATTGACAAATATGCAAAAACAAAAAAATATCAATATAAGAAATAAGTTTTGACACTATAAACAAATTTAATTTTTAATTTTTAAGCCCATCAACATAACAAGCTTCAAATTAATTTATTAACTTCATAGGCACTCACTCACCTGCTGATTTGATTCATCGTCATTTGTTGATAGCAGTTTTACTGTGCTTCCGTTTGCCAAATTAAAACTGCCACTGCCGGATAAATTTTTCGTTGGTGAGGTTGTAGTTTCAGCAAATTGATAATCACTGCTGCCAGCTTCATGGCTGTGATAGTCGGAAATTATATCATTAAGTGTATTATTACTGCCGCTTATGGTTGTGGCACCACTAATGCGCCCCGAAGCTGCTGTAGTACGTCCGCTAACTGTACCACCACGACTATTTATGCCACCTCCTCCACCGCCACTGCCACTACCGCTTCCTCCACCATTAAAACCAGTATCTACTGTAGACACATAACTGCGAGTCGTTTGTGGTGAGGATGTTACAGGCAGGGCATCTTCAACTTTCTGACGCATATTTATCCATGACTGTCGATTCAGCTGTTTGCGTTCCATAGTTGGTGGATTACTAGCATGTACATTGTTGCCACCGATTACATAAACACTTGTAGCTGTGGAGTCACTACGTAAACGCATCGGCTCCATTGGCGGTGTCGGTGGTACTGGCGCTACTGTTTGTTTATTGTTCGGCGCAGGCGGCAAATTTGTTTGTTTTTTTAAATTATAATAATCGTCGTTCGGTTGATCACTGGTTCTTGATTTCCGAGTCGAATTCATAGTACTTTTCACTTCAGAACTTATATTTACTGTAACTTAACTTCACCACTATATTTTCCAAGTTACTCAGCACTGTCGTCAGCTTCATGCGGCCACAGCCAACTGAAAAGAACAAATAAAATAAAAATTGTGATGAAATCAATTTCTTGAGCCAAGTTGTTTTAATGCAAATGAATGTTCTAATATTAAAGCTGGTATTTATATTTTTAATCACTAATGATTCACTCACTAATTTTATCAGAATTAATCGACAATTTATTTTTATCACAATTTTAAACTTTGTATCCAGTTGTTTTTGTATAGAAGAATATGTTTTGGCTTAAGAATCAAAGCCTAAAACCAAAAGCAATGATTAACTGAACTTTAGTAGAAATAAGCATGAATAGATATTTTATAGATATTTTTTAATGATATTTTAAGTGATATATTAAATAAAAATTGAAAAAAGAAGGCTTAAGGTTCTTACAGTGTCTTCTAGTAAAATACAAAAGAAATAACACTAACTATTGATTACCAGATTTTTAAACGTTTAAGGTCTATTTACTTCTCTTAATTTTCTTATGAGAACACATCTATAATCAAAACCAGTTTTTAAAACGGTTTAGAGTAGGGCTAACCAAACCAGATACAATCGCGGGTCAATACCAATTACTGTACAGATTAAGGGGCCGCAGAAACAAATACATACGTTCATAGTTATTTGCGACAAAAAAAAATACGATTATAATTTTAAATTTAGTTTTATTAATTTATAAACATTAGCCGCGGGCCGTGCTTTGGACAGCGCTAAAAATCACTTACAACACATTACAACTCTTGAAAGTATTGAAAGTATTATTCTTTTTTAAGAGATGCCTTTAAACTTACTAACAACCTCTAGAAAATAAATCCTCAACATATTTAGTTAACACTAAGCATGAAAAGTATAATAAAAGGAATGTGAAATATTTTTTTCGTGCTCCTTACAATGGAAGCAAGACTTTTTCATGAAAATGTTTATTTTCCTATCACAATTTTCTAACCGATAGTGATTCATCAGATCTAAATCACTTTCCTTCTTATCACACGTATAACAATTGCCATTGTCATTGAAGGAATATTTAGTTATATTTGACATAAGTGACTAAAACAGTGCACTTGAATAAAGACTACAATGGGTGTTCAGTAATTGTATACAATAAACAATTGGGATTTAACTGTCTACATTACATGCCAGTAAAGCTATAAAATTACGTGCCAGATTGTTTACGTAATGTGGCACTTAAAATCACAGATCATTCAGAATATCAGTGACTCAATAGGGTAAAACGCTCTCAATGGAAATTAAAATTGGAATTACAATGTCAACTGATTTCATCATATACTTAATTATTTTTAAAACTAATTTAAGAAACCATAAACCACATATGTTCCATTCTGTCAGAAAGTAGTTTTTGCAAGTCAATTAAGTCAGTTTTTCTTTGCCACAAAATTTAGTTAAAAACCAAAATATAGCGTAGTTTCTTGATCTCGGAAAACCCGCAATAAGACCAATATCTGTAAGAAGTGTCTCAATAAAATCACAATGGGGTTTAATGATAACTATGAACCAACTTGCTTACAGAAGTGTACAAATTCTTGATTTCTTAAATTCATCTCTTATTAAGTTTTAAATTATAATTGATTATAATTATAATCAAGGAGTTTAATCAAAGAGTTTCCATGTCATTTTACATAACATACCTATGACATATGTACTTACTTACTTTTTTACTAATGAATATCAAAAAAGCTATATAATATTAAGATTTTTGGAATTTCACAAAAGAACTTAATTCAAGTAGATCATAATAACTTTTGCTCAAAACAATGTTAATATTATTACTTAAACAGATATAAAATGAATATTTTAATGATAATATTTACAGTGAACAAGTGTTTTCAATGTAGAACAGCTTAAGTCAATAAGATAAAACAAATAATAAGTTTAGTATGACTAAGATACTACAGAACACATTTTATAAGAACTTTTATGAAACTTAATAAGAAAAAACACAATTTTTAGTTAATAAAGTAGTCTATCAAATGGAAGTATATTATTAAAAACCACAACCTATAACATATATAAACACTTTAAAAATGTATATATCTCCATAATGCATGCATGCTAAATGACCCAATAAAATACAGAGTTTGATTGATTTAATCAGTTCAGCTTTAAGTCTTGGCCTTTCATAATTCATTATTTTGTACATACTATACTTTGAAATGAGAAAATATTTCTAGTGGGACAAAATCGACTTGAAAAGAGAGCAGTGAAAAAATCTTTATCAATTTCTCGCTCAAAAACTACTCTCCAACAGAATTATAAGTAATTCCAAAATGAGACAATAAAACATTCGTGGTTTTCTAAATTAATTGTAAAAACAATTATATATCTAATGTCATTAGCTAAGAGTATAATTTCTATTTAAATTTCAAGATATGGCACTGTATACTTTTTGTAGCGTTAACGGGCATTGTTATGCAGACTGTAGAGTTCTTAATGGTTTCATTAATCTTGCAATCTTTCTGGTCATGACGATAAAGACATGTTATATACGCAGTTAAATCTCAAGGTTTTGCTATATTTTTAGAAAACCATTACAATAGACCAGGCCACATACTTGATATAAAGAATAAAATTTAAGTATATATTTTTTTTAAATAAAGAGATTTAGACAAAACATTTCTAAAACGCATCTTCTGCCACTGCGCGTTATATGGTTGAGAACAAAAATGTTATATTAATTAAACATATCTGGCTGTTGCCAAAGTCAATAATTTACTTATTGTTCATTGGACTTTATATAGTTTCCTAAACATTAAATATATATTAAATGCTATAGTGCTATTATATATCACATATACTTTTCACATATATTTGTTATATGTACATGATTTTTTTCTTTGAAACTAGGAGACAGTGTGTGAAAGTAAAAGTTCGAATGGAGTAATGCTTTAGGATTCAATTCTGAGCATTGTTGGAGCTTTAAATAGTAAAAAAATAATTCTGCAAGCCTGTGAATATCTGAAAATATAAGATAATGAAGATATAAATAATATATATATGTGTCTATAATAAAAGACACAAAGATTTCTTCTATTACTTAAACATTATCATTCCTGGTAAAAAAGAGAGAAACGTAACATTTAAATAAGGAGACATAACAGTGCAAATAAATTATAATAAATAAAATATTTAAACTAAATATTTTATAATTAATTTTATAAAAAAATCTTTAAATTTTTTTTTTACTTAAATTAAATAATTAACAATTGAGTTCAGTGCAAGTTGCATATCGTAAATCTTAACAGAAATATTTTGAACTAAAGTTTGCAACTTTGAACATTGAAATATTGTTAAAACTGGAGTTGCATATTGTAAATCATAAATTGAGTATGTAATAAATTAAACAGCAAGTTTAGTACCAAATTTCTTATTTGAAAAAAAACATGCCATACTTTAAAATATAAGTTAACTACATAATTCTTATTTTCAGCTACCGTTAAGACAGTAAAATTTATGTTAAATGCCCTTTTCTTCTCTAATGGTTTCACACTGACTACAAAAAAAGTGTACTGAATATCTTGCCGTCAAGCAATTTCAGTTATAAGAATTTTCAATAAATCAATTTCATAAATTATCAACTCTTTTCATATTGTTCACTTTTGACAGCGATTTTCTTTGATTGCTATTGGAAAACTCTTTCAGGTATAATTATAATATTAAAACAATATGACATCGGTACTAATATCGTTACATACATATTTAGAAATATTCAACTTCATTAACTTATATTGTACCATTGGATTAATTAAATCTTCACTTTACAAACATAGTAAACTTTATTAATCGCTTTCTTTGTCTGTTCGAAAAAATGCAATCTCTGCCAAACACTACATACGAAATGGGTTTTAATGCCCAGGAACTCCTTTTTTCACTGGCCTGGAAAAGATAACGAAAGTGCACTTTTCGGAATTCCTTAATTTTATCAGGAAAACTGCAATCTCTGTCAAACACTACATACGAAATGGCTTCCAATGCCTAGGAACCCGTTTTTTTACTGGCCTGGTAGAGGTAACGAAAGTGCACTTATCAGAATTTCTTAACTTTATCTGGAAAACTGCAATCTCTGTCAATCGTACACGAGAAGTGGCTGCTAATGCCTAGAAACCTGTTGTCTCACTAATCTGGCGGAGATAACGAAAGTACACTCATCGGAATTTCTTAACTTTATCTGGAAAACTACAATCTTTGTCAAACTGTACACGAGAAATGGCTACTAATGCGTAGAAACCTGTTGTCTCACGAGCCTGGCGGAGATAACGAAAGTGCACTTATCAGAATACCTTAACTTTATCTGGAAAACTGCAATCTCTTTCAAACACTACATACGAAATGGCTTCCAGTGCCTAGGAACCCGTTTTTTCACTGGCCTGGTAGAGATAACGAAAGTAAACTTATCAGAATTTCTTAACTTTATCTGGAAAACTGCAATCTCTGTCAAACTGTACAACTATGGGAGCTAATGCGTAGAAACCTGTTGTCTCACTAACCTTGCGGAGATAACGAAAGTACACTTTTCAGAATTCCTTAACTTTATCTGAAAAACTGTAATCTCTGTCAAACTGTACACGAGTAGTGGAATCTAATGCCTAGAAACCTCATGCTTTAGGATTCAAGAAAGTCAAGTAGAAAGTCTCACTAGCCTGGCAGAGATAACTTATCGGAATTACTTAATTTTATCTGGAATTCTAAATCGTTGCAAAAAGAAGCCTGATAATGTTAATGGTATTACATAGGACAATATTTGCCTACGAGTGTGTTTTGGTGTTCGCATTAATACGTGCCGTCTAAATTCACACTAATCTAACCTTTTAACCGATCACTTTATTTATATAAACTTGATTATAAACTGTTTTTATATTTTTTTATTTTCATATTTTTTTTATTTTCATACTTTTTAAGTATTAATTGTATATTTATCGGCTTAGTTTTTACATTTATAACACAAATCTTTTAATCTAGCTGCACTAAATTATTAATATAAAAAACTCACTACTTATAACTGTCACCACTTTTACTTTTCTTAATAATTCACGTCACTACTCAAAGTTTTTGTATATTTTAAATATTGTTTTATTCATTTTTATTTCATTTTCAGATACATATAGATGTTTCACTCAAACATCTTAGAGAAGCAAACGCAATTACTTACGGATAACAAGTTAGGCACTGGAATTGAAATATTTGAAATTGTTTAAAATGTTATTACACACTGTGATTGCTATTGCGCCAATGATATCTGCTGATAAAAGTCTTATCTTTAAGAAAGAAAACAATAACAACAAACAAACTTATGCCCGAAGATACGCAAAGATACGCTCTCCACTTGCGCTTCATATTTTCACAACGCAAATAAAAATATTATCTATGGCTACGTCGCTAAATATTACAGATGTCTGTCAAGTAAATGTTTACCTTGTCACAAAGTGCATTCAGCAAACAGTCGCCGCGGTATATGTTTTCATAAACAAACAAACAAACAAACGACAATTGTTTTAGGATGTCCATTTGTCATCTTTTTACTTTCAGTTCTCATAATTAAAAAACTATTTTCAGTGTCAGACAAATTAAATGCCTTTGTTTAAATGGGCATTTTGCTTTTGAATTAAATCAGATTTTAATGGGTTCAATTAATTTGTTTGGCTAGATACTAGATATTGCCTTAATTGGCTGGGCCCAGTTCGTCACTGATGCCATAAAAATAATTTTAATAGATATTTACATATATTTTATTATTTATTTAAGCGGCATTTAGTAAAGAAAATTTATATTTATTTATATATCATATCAAATCTTTTTATAAATATACAAACATAAATCTATTTACATATATTTTATTTTGTATAATTTTTATCTAAAATGATTAAAAAATTTATAAATTTTGAAAATAATAAACTTTAATGGTGCAATAGTTATATAATTTAATTATAGTTTACAACAATGCATTGATTTATAGTTCGCTATTTATTAAAATAAAAAACTTATTTGTCACTTCTCTCTTTTTAATATAGAGTACGAGTATCTAAATATTCTGTCAAATTTAGTTGAGTTATATCATAGTCACACTCTTGTGATATATCAGTGTATTCCGTAAGAATGGTAGAGCGTCCTCAATATAATTTCCTTTTCTGATTGTTGCTTTAGCAGCACAGTCAAAAGCAGATAAGTCGATTAAAAGAATATCAATTAAAGTATATAAGGCTTTTCAGGAAGTTAACTTAAAATAATCCGCACTTAATATTTGTATTCATCATCATCATTAATGGTGCAAAGATCCCAGTTGAATCTTAGCCTCTCTTATTATTTGTATTATTAGAGACCAAAATGCACTGCGAGCTAAATTCATCGATTATACATAGCATAGATCCTTAATCCTGCATATTTAAGTTTTTTATAAATATATAGATACAGTTTCGAAGTTATTGTTCTATAATTTATGTAGAGACATAGCAATAGCACCTAAGTAGCTACACCTTATCTGTCAAGACTTTTCGATGCCTATTCGGTAAAACTAACAAATATTGTACATGTCAATATCGGAGAGCCCCAACGTTATCGCAGTTTGCAGTAACGTTTAAAGTAACTAGACAAAGTTTTTTTTATATACCTATACCCTATTTATATTAAGATAAATATATATTAGGTAATTATGATAAAAAGTTTTTTTTTTTAAAAGTGGTAAACTACAGCAATTTACAGCTGTTTCGAGTATTACCAAATACCTATCATCAGTAGTCCTGGAAAAAATTCTTGTATTTAATTATTCATAAATAATTTTTTGAGACTGCAGGTACCAGAAATCGAATACGTGTCCTGCCAAATTTGAAGCTCAGAGTCAGAGCACCTTAACCAATTGACCCAAAGCCGCATGTTAGCACATTTTTCTGGAGTTTTTATTAATTATTAATTATGTTTAAGCAAAATTATAATACTTGATTATGATTATGATACTTGATGATTTCATAATTTAAAGACAAATTATTTTTTGGATTCGATATAACATTGTGGTTCTGTACATTTTATTTTAAACGGTGCTCGCCATATAATAACGCGGTAAAGTACAAATGGTTTGACGATCGAATTAAAAGACTTGATTAAGTTTACAGTTCCATTTTTAGCCTATTGCCTCTTATATATTACATTACTTATATATTTTTTCATATATATTTTTTAACTGACTCATAGAGAATAAGTACACTGATTATACACCATTTAACTAGAATATTAATGGAATGTTGCATTAGTTCTGACATTATGATGATATTTTTTCCTGATTAAAATTATTAAAATTATAAATTGTTACCTTTAAATGATCTCTCAAAGATTTTTTGCATTATATTTTTGTTGCTTCGTTATTATTTATATATTTATAAGTATAAACACTCTAAAAACAAGAGACTATAAACTATAAAACTATATATGAACTATAAATAACAGGTGGTTTAAGTCGACCTTTGTGAATTTAAATTAAAATATGTTATCTTGAATAATATACAAATTCAAATATGGACACAAATAATACATTTACAATAAATAAAATTTATAATCAAAAATCAGTATTATTTAATCGGAAGTATTTCTTTCTTATATTTATGGATTTTCATAAAAAAGTTCACTTAATGTCAAATGAAATATTTTTAATAACCATAATGTTAAATATGAGGCGAGGGGCAATCAAAGAGTAATTAATAAAAAAGTAATACAGCCTTATTAACTAACAGTTTTTGAGTATTTATAGTCAAATAATATAAATAAAAATAAATTAATAATAATATAAAATAAGATATTAAAAAAATTTATTTTAAATTCTGTTTTATTCATATTTTAACTTCTAAAATTAATTAAACATCATTTGTAACTTCTACTTCTGATCATCTACTTCAAGACATCTTGTATTAGACTATGGTATACGAGTATTTAAAAATAGTAAGTGAATCTTTTTTAAAGAATTTACTTATTAAACATTTATCATAAATAATTTAAATATCACAAAAGAACTATATTTACCAGACATAATAAAGGAAATGGTAACAAAACCTATTCCCTATTTTATTTTTTTCTTATGTCTATGTTTCCTCACTTACAAGACTTATAAGAATATTCCATTAACCCCAGCCACTATCCTATTCAACGGAGTGTTAACCAATTATTCGTGATGTATTTGCAGCCAAGAAAAAATGAATCAAATTACACAATTTAAAGAAGGTGATGCACCTGAAAAAATAACGAATTTACATTTAAATGCTAGGGTACAAAGTAGTCTCCGGCTAGGAGCACAAGTAATGCACCAGTTTGCGTCGGAATTATTATGAATGCAAGTGTATGTAAATACATCCGAAGATATGAATATAGTTTTTCTGTTCACTGGAACTGAACGAAATAAATTTAATAACACACTGACTATGGCACCATCAACAAGAAATTCGCTCATGTGTAACCAGAAGTGCCACTGTCAAGTCCAAGACTGAATTAAGTGAGTATGAAATGTGTTCTTTTGAGTTTTATTAAAAATTTAGGTTGTTTTTATTCTTTTGTTGCTTCCAAGAAAATTAAAAGCATAGAAAAGTATAATTTTTTTGGTTTTGCCAAGTTAATGACTGAAAGTTGAATAAACCTGAAATTACTAAAACACGCCAAATTAACACGAATTTAGTTTAAAAATGCATATTAAGCTTAATAAAGACGACAACGTACATTAAGACTGAAAAGTTTTCGGAAATTCTCATTTAAAATTCGCGCGCTGTATATTTTTCGATATTTTAAGTTTATGTAGTTTGGCAGCACTGTCCTTAATTACTATGCCAAAAATGAGCTCGATCTGTCAGACAGTTCGTTTACGGCAGCTGTTGAAACCAGTTCACCTCAGTAGTGCGTTGCGAAATGTCTTCGACGGTCGTACGACCGTCCTGGAAGGCTTTGTACCACTCATAAACTTGAGTTTTCGATAAAACTGATTCCCCATAAGCCTTTTGTAGCATTCGCAACGATTCTGCACACGAAATTTCGTTCGAAACACAAAATTTGATGCAAACTCTTTGTTCAATATTTTTTTCCATTGTTTTTTTCGCAACGCCCTACTGAGGTGAACTGGTTTCAACAGCTGCCGTAAACGAACTGTCTGACAGATCGCGCTCATTTTTGGCATAGTAATTAAGGACAGTGCTGCCAAACTACATAAACTTAAAATATCGAAAAATATACAGCGCGCGAATTTTAAATGAGAATTTCCGAAAACTTTTCGGTCTTAATGTATGTTAGCTAAAGCTTAAATTAAATTTCCTTCACGTAGGTGGAAAGCGAGAATGTTGAAGAAAGCATATTTACAATGCATGTGAAATCATTTTTATGTATATAATATATAATATCTATGCATATTATATATAATATCATATATAATATATAATATCATATATAATATCATAATATGCTAGTTTTAAAAAACTATTTTTAAAAAATAAAATAAATTAATTACATTTGAATCATAAGAATAAGTAGTAGTTAATAAATTGTAGTTAATAAGTAGTAGTTAATAAGTAGTAGTTAAAAAGTAATAGAAGTAGTAGTATACTTTATTAATAATTTAAAACATACAATAATTATCAATACAATATACATTATTTATTTAAAGCTATGGCCTAATGTCGTCAGCTTTACCTAGACTATACTACACAGGATCATTTCTGTAGTCAGTCTTCTTTTACTTTAAATGCAAAGTATAATAAAATCTGTTATTTAGTAATAAATTTCGTAAAACAAATAAAAATAACGTTATATAGTATTTATACTAGTATTTATACTATATATTTAATGTATGACATACGCTGGATACGCAAAATAAAGAGATTGTTTATTGCGAAGAATACAGTTCATCGTCATTCGATGAATAAATATTCGGTTGATTTGCTAATATTTCCAAACCTTTCTTGCATAAACGTACCTAAATAACAAATATGTTATGTACGGGGAACAATGCTTTTACATAAAACTTTAAGTGAGCCGCGACATAAAAACACTTGAGAAGCACTGGTTAATAATAGTTCAAATTGTTACTGAGTTCTTTCTGTGCTGAAATTTTTAATAAAAGATGGGAATACTCAACGATATATAGGCAACTGTATGCATCTGACCACTTTTCACTAAAAGGAAATCCAATATTCTCACCGAGTAGCCTCGTAGAGATATCGGTCTTATGTTAGGTTTACTTGCAGGTCACTGAAAACTAGGAAACCATGCTAAAAGATTGAATCTCCTTTTCAATCATACCGGTCGCAGCTGTGGGGAAGACGATGAGAGTGCCTCTCATCTGCTCTGTCTTTACCCAGCTCATGCACAGCGCCGACTCAACACTTTAGAAGTCCTCTCTCTTGAGGGTCTTGCTCAATTACAATGACCTCCCACAGCATTTTGAACTTAACCAAAGGTTGTAGGTGGTTTTAAATCCTGAGTTTTCTTTTATGTACGGTAACACAATGAGCCAATAAACCTAAGTGGATCCCTAGGGAGCGCCGGTATAACCTGACTTAAATTAACAATTCAATTATAAATACAGAGACTTTTTATAAATGAACTTATCATATTTCTAACAATACCCAAACAAAGTAATCTATTTATTGAATTTTTTGATCCATCAATTTTGATATTGAAGATGCGCTATGGTCTAGAAGGCCAGTTGAACATAATGTAGACACAGTAATTGATAACAATCCATGAGATCGTTGATTGAATTAAACCATTCAAAGCTCAATATATGAGATATAAAACTAATCTTTCAAACAAATCTTGCTATATCTATCAATATTTAATATATTGATAACTACTGACCTTTTGAACACAATTAAAAAAAGACTTCATATAGTCCATTTTATTAAAGAATGCTACTGAAGAACAACAATCTTCGTACCTAAAAAATAATATAAACCGGTTTTTTTAAAATATATTTTGTTGTTACTTTACTGTACTTCTTTACTGAAACTTTTTATTGCAAATCAAGAACTAGAGAACGATAAACACCCATCCTCACAATTCTTAGTATAGTATAGGAAAGTATACCCTTTAATGCCATTATTAGTTATGGTTACCAAGTAGAAGAAGTCTCTTATCATAATAACTCACAAAACCGGTAAATACTCTGTATATATATTTATTTTTTATGCGTTGGTTTTAACACCACTTTTAGCTTTCTGTATTATGTCTATAGATAATTAATGTATCGAACTATACCAAAAAGTGTCGAATTAAATTTGTTATGTTCTCTTAATATAGATTGATTTATTAAAAGTAACATATCTTAGACCTAATTTCTAGTGCTTAATAAAGCTTCGCTACTTTCCAAATATAATGAACCAATTAGTGTGGAATGGAAAGCACTTATTACTATTCAAAATCAATAACAAACACAAAACATCGCACATTCTTACTTTTCTTCTAAAATTAAAAATCTGTCAAAATTGCAATGAAATCTTTCGAAATGTTCAAATTGATAAGGTCAATATAGCACTATAGCGTTAACTAGCATATATATTTATGCAAAATAAATAAATAAACAAAATCAATGAACGTTAAAGTTAATTAAATTTATTCAACCGTTGAATCAAAATAAATATTGTAAATAAATAAAAATCGTCAACCGAGTAAAAGTAAATATTTGTTAATCAATTGAATCAGTACATATTGTAATTGATCCAATTGTGAGCTGAGTTGTGAATACGAAAAAATATCGGGCGTTGTATCTTCGTACTTCATTCAAATTACGTAATAAACTTGTCAATTTGTTATAAATTTGCGATACTTAAAAAAAAAATAAGTAAATAAATAAAGCAAAAAATCGAAAAAGCAAACACAAAATTAGGTTAGTAAAATTGCATCGATAAATTTGAAAAGATTTAATTGACGATTTTCAATGCTACAATATACGATACGTGGTGTAAGCCAGTCGCTGCTCGTCGCGGATGCAGCTATTAGCAGCTTAATTAACTTTTATTGCATTTTCCGAGATATTTACTTTCATTTATTTTTCTTTGAATTTGAATAAACATTTTAAACAAATTTTACTTTCATTGAAAACATTTTCAACTCTTCTTGGTACGATAAATAAATAATTGTTAAATAAAAATCATTGTAGCCACAATGCATTTACCAACATTTATTACAGTCCGATTACATAGTCCGCCGACAATTGCTGTGCAAGAGCCCAGAGCATGTGTCTTTGGGTGTTTTGTGGTATTTTTCATCTCATTATTATGTGTTATTTGTAATTATTTTCTATTTGATTTAATGAGTTTACTACATTTAATATACGTATATAATACCGACTTTCAGCTCTAATTAATTCGCGAACTAACACAATAATACATAATAAGCCACTTAATGAAAACAAAACCGAAGCTTTGACTTTTACTTGTAATTTATAATAAATTAAATTACTCGTACTTAAATATTGAAAAATTATTTTAATTACTTTCAGATCATATATTGAGAAACTAATATTAGAGCTTGGAAATAACTGAAATATGAATATGTGAAAAAATTGAAATATGGAAATATACAATTTGTACTTAATATGCGGTACTTTGACTAAATGTTGCTATTGAAAAAGAAGGCGTGGCCGTAATGTTACACATATGACCCAAAGACCTAATGGGATTATAATAAGCGTGAATAAATACCAAGGTAGAGAAGTACGTATTAGCCCAATTGTTTCAGATAAAAACAAAATGCAAAAGTATTAACATTTAACGGCGCTGATACTTAATAAATTTTTTATTGCAACAAAAAAATTGCTAATGTGTTTTATATTTACAATGCTCTTAATGTTGTTTATCTCGCTTCAAATAAATATAAATAGAACGCTTTTGTTAGAGTTAAATTTTTATTTTCAAGTTTTAAAGCTATTTTTTTTTAAATTTATGTGAATAAGTTTTCTCTAATGGTTTTTTTTTTGGCGATCCAACACTTAAAACTTTTATCGCACTGAATGAATGATTTCGCACATTTTAACTAAACAAGCCAACGCTGCACTAAAGTTTTGTTTTTTAAATTTCAAACATTTGTCAATTTGTATTTTCTTAAAAAACAACAAACAACAAACGGCGATTATACTCAACAAATGGCATGAGAATATCAGGACCAAACCATCGCAATGTGGTAACAAAGATGGAACAATAGCACGCAAGGTAGCTGGACAGCTAGATTGATACCAAATATAATCACTTGGCTCAAACGGAAATCGGGAGACACAAATTAATATCTCACTCAGATGCTGAACGGACATGGATGATTTTGTAAGTACCTGTACCGCATGGGTAAAATAAATTTGCCCGAAATGGATTTGGCGATGGAGACTGTGACGACGCAGAGCACACCTTCTTTTACTGTAAAAGGTGATAATAATAATATAGTGGAAGAGATAAAAGTGAACCCAGAGAGTTGGCGAACGATAAAGTCATATGTGATTCAAGTTCTCAAAACGAAGAAATTAGATCTAGAAAGGAGAACCAGAAACAAGAATAAGAAATATAACAAATAGAGTGGACACTAAGAAAATGCGGTGAAAAGTGTTGGTCTGGACGAAACTAGAAACTAGAATAAGAAATATAATAAATAGAGTGAACACTAAGAAAATGCGATGAAAAGTGGTGGTCTGTACGCAGATCGAAAATCAAGAGAGCGTAGCTTAAAATGCCAACATAAAAGAGACCCACCTCGAAGTAATGCGAAAACGGTTCTGAGGAGGAATAAGTCTCGCTGAAGAGGGGGTGTTTTAGTCCGTATACTACATATTAATGTTAGGAAATCAGGCACACGATTCCGACGACGGTCGGTTTGACGGTGCATAAAGCATTCCATCTCCTCACCACAAAAAAAAAAAAAAACAAACCTAATGTGCCATTAGTATAACGACCAGAGCAACCAAAGTAAAATGCAATTATTATTATTAATAAATATTAATTACATAAAATAACATCAAATTGATATCTACTACTATCAAGCAGTTAAATGATTAAAAAATCGTTTTTACAATACAAAGTGTTTCACAAAAATACTAGTCCAAAAATTTTTAAAAAATACTATCTCCATACAACGATACAAGTAAAGTAGATCAACATTATTTATGGAGTTTTTGATATCCACTTTAGCATAATCACGGCATGTAATGAAATACTATTATTTTATAAAATATTTAACGGATTATTTATTTATATGTCTCTTAAATGTATTCATGATGGGCCAAACAACATATATTGAAAAAATCACCAAACATTACCCTGACTTGACTTCTTTTATTTTTTTTAATCCATTTATTTTATTAAAATTTGTCAGGTATGAATGACAATAAGTAATATTTATTAATATAAATCGTAATATTTATTACAATCTAAAAAAACACAAAAAAATAGAAATATGTCACCTACATATCTAAAACGCCTCTTGAAGTTTTTCTTCTCAGCCTTGTGACCAGCGGGTTTTGCTGCATGGGTCCATATATATGCGATGAGCGTAATTCTTTATAATACGAGATATTTCTTCTTTGATTGTTTGAACATGTAATGGATTATGCAGCCCTTCATTCGTTATATACCAACGTGCATTTATGATTATTCGTAGTGTTTTAGATTGGAATCGCTGGATTATTGCCAGGTTTGTGTCTGCCGCAGTACCCCTAAATTGAACTCCATATAGGTTTTAGTACAGTTTTGTATGTAAGCAGCTTATTATCGAGTAATAGTTTGGAATTTCGATTGAGTGTGATATGTGTGATTTTCAGGTTAGTTATCTAGATAGAATCCAGATGTATACCGAAGTATTTTATTTCTAAAACTTGTGGTAATTGGATATTGTTATTAAAACAGGAAGGCAATTAGAACATTTTGTACCACATGTTACCTGAACAGATTTTGTTTCATTTGATTGATACGTCAGTTTTTCATCCAGAGAGCATCATTGTTAAGTCAGGTTTTGAATGAATTAAATATGGTTTTGATTTATCTTTAATTATCCATTTGAATGAGTTTTGACAATAATGAGTAACATTATATTAACTATTAAATTGAAATACTAATTGTTTGAGCATAATATGCAGATCTTATATGTTCATTATTTGATGAGGTTCAAAATCATACAAAACAAAGGAGTTCTTACAATCAGCTGGCGCATCGTGAAGATTTAGTACCTCGTAAGCATTTTTATTAAAGTTATTTACTATTATACAGGTCAATATTTTTAACAACTAGACGAAACTCGTTTGTATTACTCCACTATTATTAATATTTCTAGCCACTAAAACAATGGTTCCTAAGTGGTGGTTCGCGAAATGTTTAAAAATGGTCCGTGAATCAAATTTAACAGGTATGGATACATAGCTTATAGTTCACTGAGGTCTCATTCAGTGAGATAATAAGATAATAAGCACAAAAAAATTCCAAGTAATTATATACCTATTTTATAGCCTATATAATGTACCTATGCACTTATACAATTTGTTATACATTATACCAGAGATGAATAAAGCATATTGAAATACTCATACAGTTTATTATTCTAAAACTTTATTATTCTTAAATCATAGTGATGCTTGGTCAAAAACAAGTTGGAAACCACTGCACTAGAAACAAGAAATTCAATACGCAATACAAAATGTAGGGTACTGTTAATTAAGTTTTCTTTGGCCCTTGATCTTCCAGCAATATTACAAATGGTACCCACTATATGATTTTGTTCGTTTATTATACTTAAAATCAACTCCAGATTTGACGTGATGTTCCTATGGGAGGCCCTATATATGTAACAAAATATTTCTGTTAACATAAGAAAAATTACTATTACCAATATAATTTTTTTTAAATTATTTTTTAATATAACTGTATTTATATATACATATATTGACGATATCGATTTTATGTATAAAAATCTAATCAATATCAAAATTGTGAGTATAAATAAACATAATAACGTAAAAATAATTGAATAAATAATTTTAACCCAAATTAGCTTTTAACAATTATTACTCACTTTCTCTACTTATTTTATTTTTATTTTTACCGTCTTTTGATATAAGAACGAGAAAATAAAAACAAAATTTAAGTTAAAAAACTTAATTCAAAAAATAAATACATAAATTACGAAAGATTGATAAGATACACATGAGATATATATGAGTGAAGAAGCATTAAAACAAATTTAATTAATTAAACCAGTTTAAGTATTGCTTTATAAACATCTGGATTGTTGGATTGTGTCTATAAAATGTAGCCCGTAATTAAGCGCACAGCAATTACACACGATCATCTTTACTCCAGATTTGTGGCACAATTAAATCCAGTATCTAATGCCGCTGGCATACAAACAATACGAATCAAGCAGCTTCTGGGTCAAGTTCGTTCATTAATTACTTTTTATTAAATTGTGTTAACATTTAAATTTATAAAATTAAAACCAATTTGAATTATTTGCCAATTGCACGCGATAATTTGTTGCATTAAAACTCGTTAAATATGAAATCTTTTTTTTATATAAAGATATAAAATTACAGGTACAAAACAACTATAAAACAAATGAAATGCATCTTTTACAAATTATGACAATAAAGGTTAAAAAAACTTATTTAAAAAAGTATTTTTGATTTTTTTATTAAATTAATAATTAAACATGTTATATTTAAACACATATCTGCAACTGAATTAAAATCACAAATATTTTATACATATTTTTTTTTAAAGGATATTATGTTAAGTATTTATAACGGATATAGATATTAAAGGTACGTATACTACAGGTATAAATACTAAAGGGTTATCCATTTAATGGGGCTGATTTTATGTGTAGTCTACATAACAAATGCTGAAACATGTTAAAATTGTGAAAACTTACTACAAAAATGGGTCTAACCATTTTTGCTGATGGATACAAAATAAGTAGTGGTGTAGGAAGTGGAGTTTTCTCAGAAACATTGAATAAATCTTCCTACTATAGACTTCCGGATCATTGTAAGTTTTTTAGGCAGAAGTAATTGTCATTTGGGAAGCTATAGCTTGTTTGAAAGTGGATGATATATTTGGCACAAATAGATACATGCTATTAGACAGTAAAGCTGCTTAAAAGTCCTTACGTTCAATTCACATCTAAATGAGATATCGACGCGTCTCAATGTTTCTCTATTCTAGGGCACCGGTTATAGGCATATTTTCGAAAGGCGTGATTCAGGACCTCACTCAGAATACCTAAATAATCTGGGCATGCCGTTAACATCATGCAAAGAACTGAGTTCTTTCTGTGCTGAACTCTTCAATAGAAGATGAGAAGACTCAACGTTATGTAGGCATCTGTATGCAATTTGACCATTTTCCACCAAAAAAAAATCCATCTTTCAATCTCTCATCTACTCTATCTTTGCCCAGCTCATCCATAAAGGCTATTAAACATTATATGGTTAGAATTACGTCTGGAGATAAAATAGTTCATAATTTTTTGAAAACGACAAAGGTGTGACACAAACCATCAATTTTTTTGGAGTAAAATTGAAAGTATAGATGTGGAAAGTATGTGCCTTCAAAGAAAAAGTAACACAATTCATTTAACGCACTCTATGTTGGCTTCGTTGCAAAAGATATTTCCGAGACAAATTTTTTTACGTTTTGGATGATGTTAATTGACATAAAGAACATGTGATTTATCACCACTGGACTTTTTGTGAGATTACGTAAGAAAAGCTATTTTTGCCATTAATTATTAAAAACTTGTGTTTTGAAAAGCTATAACTTAATATAAATTAACTTAACACCCATTAAGTTAAAAAATTACAAAAATTAGTCATAAAATTACATGTGGTTTTAAAAGATCAACCAAGAAATGGTTAGTCTAGTCCTGTAAACATTATTCCTGAACATTTAACAACTGTTTCCAGATTTTTTTACGGATGTCTACTACGAATATCTGCAATTCGTTTTAATTTGCACGGATATTATTTATTTGAAACAGTTTAATGCTATTGAACTAATTTGTGAGACCTGCAATTTTAAATCTAACAAAAAGAATAAATAAAAAATTTTATTATGGGAAAGTGAAATCCTAAATTTTCTCAAATTAAATTTCCACTCGAATTGTAATTTAAAGAACTAATTTGTAAAAGCCATCTAGGAAACCAAAACAAAATTAACAAAAAGTTTGGTTGATATATCACTGAATATTGCATATCATAAAAACTGATCTTACAAACTTAAAGTCATTCATTTTATTTAATTATATAATAAATAAACATGTTAAACTTTAATTTTACAAATGAAAGATACTTTAAGATATTTTAAACATTTATTTTGCATCCGCTTGAGGTATACTTAGTACCTAAATTTTTACAGTTGAATTAAAAAGATGGATTTTAGTACTACTTAATCCTTAATAACTTTTTGCTAGTTAAATCTAGGATTAAAGCATGAAGTTGTATTTTTTGTAATAAAAATTTTTTTAACTTATTAATGAAAATAATTATATATAAAAGGAAAATTAAAAAAAGAATCTTCACATAGATTTATTTATTTACAATTTATTTTACTATTTATTTATTTTCTGCAAAAACAATTAAATTTTGTGTACTCTATTAGGTAAAAGAATTTGAAATTTTAAAATCCAAAATTTGAAAAATAAAATATTAATCCAAAAACTTCCTTTTTTATATCCCTTTTTGCCATTTATCGGTTAGAACTATTATTTCTTTAATGTAGTATTTGGCGGTTCTCTTTCGTCAAAATTCTAATGTAATTGTTTTTTAAAGTCCCTTTTCGAGCTCAATTTCACATCATCAAGAAAGTTTTGAAAAGATCAACACAAGTAATAAGCTGTTTATGTAATATTGGAACTATACAATAAATGTATCTTCCAGTTAGGATTTTTAATCATGTAAAGAATTTCAAAATAAAGACATGGTGTAACTGTATCATAATTTTATCAACTTCAATCAACTTCTTTAAAGAGAACCGAAATTTCTCTTTAAGGAAGTTAAATTTGAATACACCTTCTTTTTATTTTATTTCTATTTACTTTGCATGATATTCAAGTCCTTTAACGTATTTCTTTAAATTAACGAATTTTATTTAAAACATCTTTTTTAAGCTGGTAATTTTAATTTCAGGAACAGAAAAAAGTCCCAAACCATTTATATGAGTACTGATCTTAATAAAGTACATTCAATAAATTTTATAAAACGATAGATTTATTCCCTTGTAGAACACTTAAAAGAAAACA